>NC_057801.1:757381252-757713907 GCF_018294505.1 Triticum aestivum
GATAGCCGCCTACCAGCGATTGGCCACTGCTGCCGCACCCTCGGCTGCCGCTCTCCCTCTTCCTCCTCGCCTTCCGCGTGCCGCCTCGGCTGCCTCATGCCGCCCCGTCCCGTCGAATGCCCTCGCATGAACGCGGTTGTTGCCCGCCGCCGCCGTCCTGTCACCTGCCACGTATTAATGCGGCTGGCGCCCCCGCCCGCCTATAAGTCGGGTGCCCGGCTGTCTCCCGCCGCACACACCACCACTAGTAGAAAACAGGGCTAGCCCATTAGTCCCGGTTCAGTCACGAACCGGGACCCATGGGGGCATAGGTCCCAGTTCATGAGGCCGGGGGCCGGCCCGGCCTCGTGGGGCATTGGTCCCGGTTTGTCTGGCCCCTTTGGTTCCGGTTCCAGGCATGAACCGGGACCAATGGGCCTCGCTCCTGGCCCACAACCATTGATCCCGGTTCGTGGCTGCAACCGGGACCAAAGGGTGTCCTTTAGTCCCGGTTCCAACCACGAACCGAGACCAATGAGATGCCTATATATACCCCCTCGCCCGTGAGTAGAGCACTCCACTGCTCGGTTTTTCTGGCCGACCGTTGGAGAGCTTTGTGGTGCTCTAGCTCACCTCCTATGCACATGAGGTGTTCTATGAAATGCCCGAGTTGCACTTAAGCTTTCCCCTCTCGAAGCTCCTTGACCAAGCTCCATTTCCCTCGAGATTTGTCTAGGTTTGGCGGTCCGTCCTATCCCGTCCCCGTCCTTACCGCCGTTGATCGCCCGTGTCGATCTTGTTGCCGGCACCACCGTGGTGAGACTCTTGATCTTATGTTCTTTCTGAAAGAAAAAAAGTTCTAACTTGTATGATTTAGATAGATACTTGTGTAGTTTTCTTACTTATTATTGTTTGTTATTATATAGTGCGATGGTTTTGTTATCCGCCTCCGTCGGTCCTCGTGCTTTCTATGATTTGGATGTGGTATAGATATTATCTTTTATGACTATTAGCTTCATTTAGTGTTTATGACAATTATGCCAAGCAACGTGACATAGATTTTTTATCTAGCAGGTATGTGAACTGGAAATTCCAACCGACCCTGTTGTCGAGAGGTCAAATTTTGTTGAAGAAGAAAACAATTACTTGAAGGAAAAATTGAAAAAAATTGAGAAGGAGAAGATGATATTGGAGCTGCATGTTGCGGATGTCGTCGATGATCACAAGATCAAGATGGATGCAATGCGCTTGAAGATTAGAAAGATTAAGAAAATATGCCGTTCATACCGAGGCTTGGTATCATTATGTTGTTGGATCAATTGTTATCTTGGTTGCGGTTATGATCGCATTTGTTGTTGCATTGAAATGTTTTACATAGTTTCAATGTATGGTTTAATTAGATGCTCCGAAGAGCTCTATGTTGTTCAATGAGAACTATGTATGTACTTTGGTTTAATGTGATGATGAACTTCTATTAATTTGGTCACTTTTCTATTCATGATGTTAGCAGATGAACCGGCAATGGATGTACGGTAACAGATGCACCTTTAAGTACATTAAGGGCGTGAATAATTTTCTCATAGTGGATGAGGCAAACAAGCAGAATGGTTTTATGTGTTGCCATGCCCTATATGTTGGAATACGAGGTCTTACTCTAACTCGAAAACCCTTCATACCCACCTTCTTTATAAGGGTTTCATGCCACACTATACTATTTGGACCAAGCACGGAGAAAGAAGGGTTATGATGGAAGACAATGAAGAAGAAGAAGATGATGACAACTATGTGCCCCCTGAATACGGTGATGCTGCAATGGGGGAAGCTAAAGATCAAGAGGAACCAAACAATGTGCCCGATGATGATATTCGCCGGGTCATTGTTGATGCAAAGAAACAGTGTGAAAGTGTAAAGGAGAAGCTGAAGTTCGATCGCATGTTAGAGGATCACAAAAAAGGGTTGTACCCTAATTGCGAAGATGGCAACACAAAGCTCGGTACCACACTGGAATTGCTCTAGTGGAAGGCAGAGAATGGTGTACCTGACAAAGGATTTGAGAAGCTACTAAAAATATTGAAGAATAAGCTTCCAAAGGATAACAAATTGCCCGACAGTACGTATGCAACAAAGAAGGTTTTATGCCCTTTAGGATTGGAGGTGCAGAAGATACATGCATGCCCTAATGACTGCATCCTGTACCACGGTGCGTACGAGGATTTGAACACATGCCCGGTATGCGGTGCATTGCGGTATATGATCAGACGAGATGATCCTGGTGATGTTGACGGCGAGCGCCCCATGAAGAGGGTTCCTGCCAAGGTGATGCGGTATGCTCCTATAATACCACGGTTAAAACGTCTGTTCAGGAACAAAGATCATGCCAAGTTGATGCGATGGCATAGAGAGGACCGTAAGAAAGAAGGGAAGTTGAGAGCACCCGCTTACGGGTCGTAGTGGAGAAAAATCGAGAGAAAGTACTGGGAGGACTTTGCAGGTGACGCAAGGAACGTATGGTTTGGTTTAAGAGCGGATGACATTAATCCTTTTGGGGAGCAGAGCAACAATCACAGTACCTGGCATGTGACTCTATGTATCTATAACCTTCCTCGTTGCTGTGCATGAAGAGGAAGTTCATTATGATGCCATTTCTCATCCAAGGCCCTAAGCAACCCGTCAACAACATTGATATGTACCTAAGGCCATTAGTTGAAGAAATTTTATAGCCATGGAATGGAAATGATGTACATGTGTGGGATGAGCACAAACAACAGGAATTTGACCTACATGCATTGATGTTTGTAACCATCAATGATTGGCCTGCTCTTAGTAACCTTTCAGGACAGACAAACAAGGGATACCACACATGCACGTACTGTTTAGATGACACCGAAAGTATATACCTGGAAAAATGCAGGAAGAATGTGTACCTGGGGCATCGTCGATTTCTTTCGACCAACCATCAATGTCGAAAGAAAGGCAAACATTTCAAAGGCAAGGCAGATCACTGGAAGAAGCCCGCCATCCGTACCGGTGATCACATACTTGCTATGGTCAATGATTTACATGTAATCTTCGGAAAGGGTCCCAGCAGACTATCTATTCCGAATGACGCTGACGGACGCGCATCCATGTGGAAGAAGAAATCTATATTTTGGGACATACCCTACTGGAAAGACGTAGAAATCCGCTCTTTAATCGACGTGATGCACGCGATGAAGAATCTTTGCTTGAACCTGCTAGGCTTCTTGGGCGTGTATGGGAAGACAAAAGACACACCGGAGGCACGGGAGGACCAACAATATGTGCACGAAAAAGACGGCATGCCTCCAAAGCAGTATGAAGATCCTGCCAGCTCAGTATGAAGGTCCTGTCTGGCTTCTCGTCGAATATAAAGTGAATAATAAATATGGTAGAGAAAAAGTTTCGGAACCTAAATAAGACGATGAAGATTATCCATGGTGACGGTGCAATAAGCAAAAGACACAAGTGAAGAAAAAGTGAAGACTTTCTCTCCACAACTATTATGATGATGCCTTTGATCTAGAATATCACTAAAGTTACATGTGAGGAAATGAAATGCATTTTGTAACAGATGAGTTTCCGTCCGAAACCCTGATACTTCGAGAGAGATTGTCCGTTTTGTACACAAAGTGCATCCAGTTTTTGCGTAACCCTCTCAACTTTTTGGCACATGCTATGTGGGTTAAATGATGATACCATGCCAACTTTCAACCTTTTCAGAGTTCATTTGTAGCGCTTTTCAATTTAAGGGTCATTTAGCTCAAAAAAATTAGTAAATGCATGAAAAATACCAAATGAAGTCGGAAAGGGTTGAAAATTGATGATGTGGCTTTGAATGGTGCATTTTGAACAAAAAAAATCTGGAGTTGAAATAAGTTCAAAAAAATAAAATCCCTTTGTAGCAGATGGGTTTTCGTCCGAAACCCCGATACTTCGAAAGAGATTGTCCATTTTGTAGACGAAGTGCATCTATTTTTTGTCGTAACCCTCTCAACTTTTTAGCACATGCTATGTGGGTGAAATGATGATACCATGCCAACTTTCAACCTTTTCAGAGTTCATTTGTAATGCTTTTCAATTTAAGGGCCATTTAGCTGAAAGAATGAACTAATAGCAAAAAGAATGAACTAATAGCAAAAAGAATGAACTACAAATAATCAATTATAATATTATGTTATGATCAACTAAAAAAACTATAATTTCTTCAATAGCAAAAATAATCAACTAAAAAGCTTTTATCAAACTCCAATAGCAAAAGGAATCAACTAAAAAACTTTTAGAAACCTCTAGTATTATTCAACTAAAATTATATAAAGTTTATGCAATTAAAATTATCAAAGTATTTTCTATTCAAAACATTAAAAGCAAAAGGAATTTTCATAAAGAATTTTTTTGTAGAAACTTTAATAGCAAAAAGAATTATCATAAAGATTTTTTGGTAGAAACTAAAATAAAAAAATCTATTTTTGAATATAATGATAAAACACAGTAGTATTAAATAGCAGGAAAAAGAATCACTCAAAAATCTATTTTTATAGTAAAGTTATTCAAAAACTAGCGATTCACACAAATTTCAAAAATTCAAATTTAAACTATTCAAATTGGAAAACTAATGGCAGTAACAGAAAGTTTATATTTTTATTACCTAAAGCAATAAGAATCACTGAAAACTAGTAAGTACTTTGTTGTAAGTAGTAACAAAATAAAATAAATAAAGCAAAAAAGAAAATAAAAAAATGGATTTTTTTTAAAAAAGTGCCACTTACTAGGCCACCATGGCCTGAATACGACTAGAAACCCAACCATGGGCCAGGATTCAGGCCCGTAGCAGGACCAGTAGGCCCACAGACACGTAGTGACAGATTAGGCCCGAAAGCCTGCAGTTGAGAGGAGCTCGAGAGGGTGGGCGCAACAGCGCTTATAAACCACTCTCGAGCTCTCTCAACTAGCAAGGTGGGACTAAACTTTTGGCCGCGGGCAACACAAGTCCTTTGGTCCCAGTTGTTGACACCAACCGAGACTAAAGGGTGCATTTGTACCGGTTTGTGGTACCAACCGGGACCAATGCCCCCCTTTATTCCCGGTTGGTGCCACCAACCAGGACCAAAGGTCCCTGTTTCCCGCCCTTTGGGCTCCTGAAAACTGACCTTTGGTCCCGGTTGGTGGCACCAACATGGACTAAAGGTGGGCATTGGTCCCGATTGGTGCTACCAATCGGGACTAAAGGTCTGGCTATATAAGCTAATACTTAGGATTTTTTCATTTCATCTTCGCAGTGCCGAGCTCATCGATGCCGCCAGGCTGCCCCGATGCCATCCGCCGCCCCCGCCGTCGCCGTCGCAGTCGCCTGTGCCCTTCCCAGGCCCGCCCCCGTTGTCGCCGTTGCCGTTGCCGTCACCCCTGCCCCGAGCCCGCGCCTCTGCCCCGACGCCGTCCGCCGTCGCCGTCGCCTGCGCCCCTTCCCAGGCCGTCATCGTCGTTGCCATCTCCTGCGCCCCTGCCCCGAGCCCGTGCTCCTGCCCTGCCCCCGTACGCGTCGTCGCCCCTGCCCCCTGAGCCCACGTCCGCGCTCCCGCCCCGTCGTCACCGTCGCCATCCTCGCCGCTGACCCCGCACCCCTACCCCGACGGCACCGCCCCTCGTACCTGTTCGGTCAGGCCGGTGCCCCCTCCTCCATGTGTCCTCCCTTTTAATTCTTTGTTCATATAGATAATCATGTGATATTTTTTGTTCATAGATGATCATCATATGATTTTTTTTGCTCATAGATGATTATATGATGTTTTTTTGTTTATATATATGATGATTGTTTTTTGCATTTTTAGAAAAAATGTATATATGTATGTATGTTCTAGGTTAGTAGATTTTAGGTTAGTGGAGAGGAAAAAGGAAAATAAGGAAAAAGTAGAAAAGAGGAAGAAGGAAGAAGGAAGAAGAAAAGAAGGAGAGGAAAAAGGAAAACAAGAAGAGGAAGAAGGAGAAGAAGAAGGAGAAGAAGAGGAGAAGAAGAAAGAAAAGGAGAAGAAGAAGGAATAGAGGAGAAGAAGAAAAAATAGAAAAAAAAATTCTATTTTTTTATTCTTCTCCTCTATTCCTTCTTCTTCTCCTATTTTTCTTCTTCTATTTTTTCTTCTTCTCCTCCTCTTTTTTTCTTCTTCTTCCTCTTCTTATTTTTTGTCGGGAACGAGGGTGTCGAGGATCGCCGAGCAGTCTAGGGTCGGGAACTAGGTTAGATTGTCGAGGGTCGCCGAGGTGTAGAGGGTCAAGGGTCGTCGAGGGGTCGAGGGTTGAGGGTCGCCAAGGGATGGAGAGGGGGATGTCGATCAACCCCCTCTTGCTCGACCAACTCTCGAGGACACCCAAATCATAGAAAGAAAATGTTGTCGATCTCCTACCCCCTCCCGCCCCTACCCGACAAACTCTCTCGAGATTTATAAGAGATTTATCAAGAATGCCCCCATTATGGATGTGCATAATTAAGTTGATCGAAATTTTTCCTGATCTCATCTACATTCTATATGTCCATGTTCTCTTGTGTCAAAGTATTGAAGAAATCCATGGTTTCATAATTAGCCGGAAGTAACAGGCGCATGACAGTATGAAGCTCTCCAAAATTATTTTGGAACGGAGTCCTGATTGGATAATTCGCTTTTTGTTATGAAGTTCTGGAAAGGCCTTCCAAATAGCGATATTCGAAAGGCTCTTACTGCACTTCGTACGAAAAAGCGAATTATCCTATCAGGACTCTGTTCCAAAATAACTTTGGGGAGCTTCATACCATCATGCACCTGTTACTTCCGGCTAATGATGAAACCATGGTTTTCTTGAATCCTTTGACACTAGACAAGGTGACATATAGAAGGGTAGATGAGATCATGAAAAATAGGACCATTTTCTGCACATCCAGAATGGCGCCATCTTGTTAAATCCCTTGTTTGATATTCATGAGAGAGGCGGTCCGAACGTCAGACATTCATGGGAGAGGCGGTCCGGGCCAAACCCTAGAAGCATTGCCGAGGCCACCCCAAACCCTAGAAGCGTCGAGGCCACCCAAAATTACCAAGTTAAAAGAGCGTTGTCAAGGCCACCCCAAACCCTAGAAGCGTCGTCGAGGCCACCCCAAACCGTAGAAGCGTCGAGGCCACTAATTAATATTCCTTGTTGTGGTTAGCTAGCTAGGTCTATGTTACACTATTAATATATCCATCTCTCATGTTTATATATTAATTGTCATGTTGTAATATTTGCAGAAACTATGGATCAACAAAGAGACTTCGAGCAAGAAGAGATATTGGGGGACATAATCCGCGACGGACATGATGTCTTGTCGTATCTCAACGACACCGATGGTCTAGAAGGAGAGGAAGCAGGAGGTGATCGAACAATGGAGGAGGAAAGTCATGATGATGATGGCTCCGACGATCGAACGCCGGTGGAAGAAGGAGACCGTGATGATGGCTCCGGTGACCGAACGGAGTCAGGATCGGCTGTTGCAAAGTCTGGCGAGGTGTATATATATATATATATATATATATATATATATATATAAAGCCTGTGCTGACTAGCTAATTGATGCATTAATTGTTTTGGTATGTACATATGTTAACTCTTCTTTCTTCTTTTATAGCCCTCCGGATTGAGCCAAACTTCGGTAACGAGATGAGGCCCAAAGAAAAGGTTGCACGTGGATGAAAGGTTCACGATCATAGCAATCGCGGTCGATGGCTAACCGATTGAACCTGAGTGGACCAAGGATGCATTTTCTGCTCAGTGCGGAGCTATCGTTAGGGACAACATCCCGATCAGTCTCCAGCCATGGAATAAGCCTAAGAAAGAAGACCCTCAAGTTTCTTATGTCACTGATGGAGAGAAAGATGATGTTTGGACCTTGCTGAAGGCAAATTTCACACTACCGATAGAGGAGGATCCGAATAAGCCAGTTATAGAGCAACTTGTCAAGTCGTATGCTCTTAAGAAGATGGCAGAGCTATTCATGAGGTGGAAGAATGAGTTGAAATCAAAGTTTGTCGACAAAAAGAAGACTCCAGAATTCATCGGCCGATTTGAGAAGATAAGAGATCACTGGCCCGCATTTGTGGCCTAGAAGACATCATACAAGAGTAAGAAGATGTCAGAGATAAACAAGATAAATGCTGCAAAGAAGTAGTGGCACCGCCGCACGGGGTCAGATGGCTACCTCAAAGCCCGACCGTCGTGGGACAAAGCTGAGCAGGTCCTGATTGATAAAGGAGTCGAACCAGAGACATTGAATTGGCCTGGACGTTCGAGAACTTGGTTATTTGGAGTCGGGGGAACTTTGGACCCTGAAATAGGGAAGTTCCGTTGGACGGACGAGCAACTTGCAACACCCATCAAGAAGCTTCAGGCAGCAATCAAGGCAGCGCGGGAAGGGGCGTTCATTCCGGACAGAGAGAATGTCGAGCTGACTGAGTCCCTCGGAAATCCTGAGCACCCTAGACGAACAAGAGGCATGCCAGGCTCCGTTTCGTGGAAGATTAGGTTTCGCGGCTAAAGAGTACTGAAGCTAGAGGAGAGCCAGCGAGGTGCCGACCAACCATCTCAGCGGCAAGAAGCTACCCTAGAAGCTACCCCGCCATCTCAGGGGAGAAACAACATGGCTTCCACGGAACTTGTTCAGCAGCCTGACTTCATGGCTCCAAGCTACCCCGTGGATGCTATCACGGACGCTGAACATGGCCAGCTTATGACGAAATGGCAAAACATCACCTTGAAGGCAGCTGTCAGCACTGTTCCACCTCCTCAACACGACGAAACTTTTCACTACCATCCGATTCCAGAGGGCTATGCTGTTGTGATGGCGGATGAAGTAATGGAGGGATTTGAGGAGCTTAAGCTTGACTACCCTACAGGTGAAGGGGAGATTCACCTGGGTCTTGCTCTGAAGACTCCATGTCTATGGTGTAAGGAGTACATCAAGCTTCCAAACTGGACGCCTCCGCCTCCTCTTCCTCCTCCAGTGAGTCAGGGCACTCCACCTCCTCCTCCGGCACGTGAAGGCACTACGGCTCCTTCTTCGTCTCCTCCGATGAGCAGTCCGCCTCCTCCGGCGCGTGAGGGCACTACGGATCCTCCTCCGCCTCCTCCGGCACGTCAGAGTACTCAGCCTCCTCTGGCGCGTCGGAGCACTCTGCCTCCTCTGGCGCGTTAGCCGACTCCGCCGCGTCAGCAATGGCGGAAGAGAGAGGCTGCCGCTCCGACGGCTAGCAGTAGTACAAGCAAAGAAGGGAAGAAGTTCTAATACGATCCATCTCTCAAGGCTCCGGAAAAGTTACCTTATGAGAGGATCGAGATGGAAAACGAGGACATTTGTCATGCCGAAGTGAGTGACGTTTTTCCACCGAAACCTCCACCTCCGAAGCAAACGATAGATCCGGTGAAACTGAAGTGGACTATCGATGCCCTAAAGCGACCACCGCTGCCTCCGCCGGATTCCAACTATGAGGACACTATTAAGAAGACATATAAGGAAGCGGAGCAGTCGGGAAGTTTGAGCAGTGATGCAAGGTTAGCAGCATGAAGAAGTAGGAAACAAATTCCCCAGCTCGGCGAACAAGCGAAGCATACGTGCCCCCCGCTCAAGGTGTCTAGCGATATCGTCGCTAATATTCCAGGGATGGTGCCCGGTACCAATCTTGGTGATTACCTGCCTGATGATGTACCCATTGAATTCATGGAGGTGGATGAATTCAGATACGAGTACGGGAGGTCTCTCATCAAACCTGATCAACCTCGTCTAACAACGATGATGCAAAGACTCCATGACTGGTACATGGAAAGATGTAGGCAGTCTGGGAGGCATACTTTGACGATGAGAATTAAAGAGGAGCACGAGCTCATTGGAATGGATATTTTGAATATTGAATTTGACGAGTTATTCTAGTTATACAATCAAAAGGCCCTCGACAAAACAATCATGACTTGCTACTGTCTGTAAGTACTACTTTTGTAATTAAGTCTCTGTATATAGCTCAACTCTTTCATTGCATGTATATATAATTATCCTCACTATATTATGCAGGTTGAAGATCATCAAATGCAGGAAAGCAGATATCCATGACATTGGGTTCATTAACCCAAATATCATACATGAATACATGGTCAAACACAAAGCCAAAGAGATCGAGGACAACTTGCTACAATCGTTGATTAAAAATCAAAACAATGATAAAATACTCTTTCCTTATAACTTCTAGTGAGTGTTACTGTCTTGTGCATATTTGGTTTCCCTTACTCGAGGTTAATTATAGTAATGTAATTGATGAGTTATGCATGCGTGCGCAACTTTCACTTTATTTTGCTAGAGATTAAGCTTGAAACTGGAATAGTAACTGTCTTGGATCTAGAAGAAAAAATCTCGAGGAATATGCGAGCATGACTGATATGCTCCAGAGGTAAGTTCAATCGATCATTATCGCACCATATCGGCAACTTTGTTCATTTCCCGATATCAAGTAATTATTCTCTTTGTCTGGCAGGGTTTGGAAACAGTTCACCACTATTGCTCCGACACTGTCAAAGGAGCCACGACTACACACCCAAAAGTAAGTACTACTAGCTAGTTCCGTGCATCTCCCATTAATTGTAGCTAGTTTCATCAAAACCATTAAGCATGCTTGCTTATAAGTTTGATTGAACTCTATTTCTCGTAAAGGTCTTGTGGCAGGAATCCGAGAATGATTTTTGTGGATACTACGTTTGTGAGTTCATCTACAACTCGACGAAATCTAAGCGGGGGGGGGGGGGGGGGGGGGGGGGAGGGGGGGGCTACTCCAAAAAGATTTTGTTGTACGTAAACAATAATATTCACAATTTGATTTTATTACCATCATTTGTGTTGAGTTCCATTCAGATACATGTATTGACCCACTTCTTTAAATTAGATGTGGGAGATGCGGGATGAACTCCTACCACATGATCGCATACGATCAATTCAAGAGGAATTGGCGGGATTCTTTCTTGACCATGTCATAAATAAAGACGGAGAATACCATGTGGAAGTTCAAATAGACCTTAGATGTTAGGGCCACGGTTTGTAAGAGATCTTATATTATATATATGTAGCTAGTAGCGTTGGATAGATATACGGAAACTTGTTGTTCGACCAATCTCGCGGAGAAAGAGAGGTCGGTCACTTCTCTCTGTATATGTTCATCATGAAGACTTGTGTACTTAATGGTTCCTTCATTTTCTTACTAGCTAGCATGTCGAGTTCTCTCTATACGCGTGGTAGCT
Source organism: Triticum aestivum (assembly GCF_018294505.1). Lineage (NCBI taxonomy): Eukaryota > Viridiplantae > Streptophyta > Magnoliopsida > Poales > Poaceae > Triticum > Triticum aestivum. Next base: position 757,392,524 of record NC_057801.1, read on the forward strand.
AGTGTCGACCAAGAACGGAGATAAGAGAGGTCACATCTCTCTAGCTATTAGCTAGCTAACACAATATATGAAACCCCTAAATAATTAACCCTCCAAAACCTCCTAACCCCCCCTTTAAAAAAACCCCAACTCCTGAGCTGCTGACGCGTGGATGCCATTTGGTCCCGATTGGTGTTACCAACCGGGACTAAAGGCCCTCCTGCCTGGGCTCGCCGCAGCGTCCATGTGGAGCACCATCTGTCCCGATTCGTAAGCGAACCGGGACTAAAGTTGTTGGGGTTTAGTCTCGACACGTTAGTCTGGTTCTAGAACCGGGACTAAAGGCCATCTGGAAGACAAATGCCCCATTTTCTACTAGTGCACCAACACCCTCTCCATTGCTCCCGCCTCCCCCCCGCCACCCTTCTCTCCACGTCGACCACGTCGTAGTAGCCATATCGAGCAGCGACTCCGATGATAGCGCGACACCAAGGTCCCAGCAGTTGAGCGTGACGCTGGGCCAGACGAAGGATCTGGCCCGGTTCGGCCTCTATGTCCCATCGTCGGCGAAGGTTCCACCACCGTGAAGCATCTCTGCCAATGACTTCGCCACGCAAGTCCCACCGGCGAAAGAAGAGGAGCTACGCGCCCATCTCGTCGGTCGATGGAACATCAAAAGTCAGTAGCGGTTTTGGAGGGGCAAAAATTTGTCGAGGCGATCACAACGTTCAAGCGGGCCGCGAGAGGTGAGAACCCCTGCCCCCCTCCCCCCCGCCGCCGAAGCCGGCCCCTCCTACGTCCGCGCCCCTATCCCTGCCTCTCCCCCTACCCCAACGGATGTTGCAATCCCGCTGGAGCAGGCGGCATTGCAGCAGGACAATGACCCCGAGGACACACCAGGCTTGCTGGCGGTGCTGACAGCTTGGCGGAGGAGGCCTCGGTGACGGCCGTGGTAGCTGCGCAGGCAATGACGGCTATGGCGACCACGGAGGATGATGAGGACTGGGATGTCAGCGATGATGATAGCGGTGATGCAACGGTTATTGTAGGATCGAAACTATGTGAGGAGGGAGGGGGTGATTAGACTACTTGGCAAAATAAAAATCTAGCCTTTTCCCAATTTTAAGTCTTGGCAGATTTTAGCAACTTAGCACTAGTCAAGCAATCAACCTACACATGCAATTCTAAGAGTATAGCAGCAGAATGTAAATCATTCAATATGAAGGTAAAGGGGAGGAGTTAGGAGGGAGAAAACGCAATGTAGACACGGAGATTTTTGGCGTGGTTCCGATAGGTGGTGCTATCGTACATCCATGTTGATGGAGACTTCAACCCACGAAGGGTAACGGTTGCGCGAGTCCACGGAGGGCTCCACCCACGAAGGGTCCACGAAGAAGCAACCTTGTCTATCCCACCATGGCCATTGCCCATGAAGGACTTGCCTCACTTTGGTAGATCTTCACGAAGTAGGCGATCTCCTTGCCCTTACAAACTCCTTGGTTCAACTCCACAATCTCAATAGAGCCTCCCAAGTGACACCTAACCAATCTAGGAGATACCACTCTCCAAAAGGTAATAGATGGTGTGTTGATGATGAACTCCTTGATCTTGTGCTTCAAATGATAGTCTCCCCAACACTCAACTCTCTCTCACAGATTTGGTTATGGTGGAAAGATGATTTGAGTGGAAAGCAACTTGGGGAAGGTTAGAGATCAAGATTCCTGTGGTTGGATTGGAATGTCTTGGTCTCAAAACATGAGTAGGTGGTTCTCTCTCAGAAAATGAATGTTGGAAGTGTAGGCATGTTCTGATGGCTCTCTCCACGAATGAAGAGTGGGTGGAGGGGTATATATAGCCTCCACATAAAATCTAACCGTTACACACAGATTCCCAAACTCGGTGAGAACGAATAGTGAAACTCGGTCAGACCGATTCAGTTCAAAATGTGAACGTTAGGCTTTTCGGTGGGACCGACATGATCAACTTGGTGGGACCGATGTGCTAGGGTTAGTGCATACCTTGATCTCGGTGAAACCGATCACATGAACTCGGTGGGACCGATTTCAGTAATAGGCAAACAGAGAGTTGGTCAGGCAAACTTGCTGGGACCGATCGCTCATTTCGGTGAGACCGAAACGTTACGAAAAGGAAACAGAGAGTTTGCATTGCAAACTCGGTGGGACCGATCGCTCCTTTCAGTGAGACCGAAATGTTACGAAGGGAAACCGATAGTTTGCAATCCCATCTCGGTGAGACCGAAGTGATTAGGGTTTGTGGCAGTGGCTATGTCAAATGAACTCGGTGGCACCGGATAGATCAAATCAATGGGGACAAGTTTGACTTTATGTTTAGGACATATGTGGATATGAGAAAGTGGTTGAGGGTTTTTGGAGCATATCACTAAGCATTTTGAGCAAGTAAGCACTAAGAAACACCTCACCCCCTTTTAATAGTATTGGACTCAATGTGATCTTGGATCACTTAAATGAAAATGTAGAGTCTTGGGATTTTTGCCAATATGTGTCCTTATCATTTTGAGGGGTCCACATATTTAGTCCATGCCATGCAAATCATTGAAGTTTTTGAAATGACCATCTTGAAAGAGTATTAGTTCAATGAGCTATATGTTGTTAAGAATTACAAAACACACCCAGAGATTAGTTGCACTTTTAGTTATCGACATGGCCGTTAGTGACGACGAGGAGGAGTAGATTAGGGTTTTTTAAGTCTTAGTTCAAAGTCCATTTGAATCATTGTAAAAAAAATCCTAAAAATGAATGGAATTTGAAATGTTCGTCTAAACCTTGTTTGCATCAGCTTTTAAATTGAAAACATTGTTGGTCGGCTGATTAGATTAAATTATGTGGAATATGTGAAGAATTTAAAAAACATTGCATGATGAGTGGCCGGAAACAATTTTTTTAAATTAAAAAAAACAGATCGCCCCCCTCCTACTCGAACAGTCACCTCTAAAGATGGTAATATTTTAGTCATCTCGGAATGATACCAAATTTGTCCAACAAGTCGGCATGCCCATTCCAATAGTCCATGCAAAATTTGAACAAATTTCGGCAATAGACGCACGTTGCGTCACGTCGGGGCAGTACTTTAGGATTTTCTCATCAGAAAACCCTCAAAAATGCATAAAATGTCAGAAAGCAACGAAACTTGGCATTGATACTTCTCATGATGATACAAGGCTGTAGAAAACAATTGGGGTCCATTTCAAGGATGTCAAAAAATGTCCTTTCAGACGGACCCTTCCCGCCGTACCCGAACGGCCTCCTGGGAACATGGTAAATTTTTGGTCATCTTCAGAATGACACCAAATTTGTCCAACAGGTGGGCATGCCGATTCCAGTAGTCCCTGCAAAATTTGAACAAATTCCAGGAACATACACACGTTGCGTCATGTCCCGACAGCATTTTAGGGTATTCTCGCCAGAAAACCCTAAAAATGCATGGAATGTATAAAGCAATGAAACTTGGCATGGATGTTTCTCATGATGATACAAGGCCGTAGAATTTTTTTGGTTCATTTGAAGGATGTCGGCAAAAAACGTTCTTTTAGATGGCCCTTCCCTCCTACCCGAACGGCTTCCTAGGAAGATGGTAATTTTTTGGTCATATTCAGAATGATGCCAAATTTTGCTAGCAAGTGGGCATGATCATTTAGTAGTCCATGCAAAATTTGAACAAATTTCTGAAATAGACGCATGTTGTGTCATGTTCGGTAGTATTTTAGAATTTATCGCTAGAAAAACCTACAAAATGCATGGAACGTCACAAAGCAATGAAACTTGGCTTGGATAATTCTCATGGTGATACAAGGCTGTAGAAAAATTTGGTTTCATTTTTAGGATGTCCGAAAAATTGTCCTTTCAAACAGACCATTCCTTCCTACCCGAACGACCTTGTGTGAACGTGGTAAATTTTTGGTAATCTTCAGAATGACATCAAATTTTTCCAGCAAGTGGGCATGCCCATTCTAGTAGTCCACGCAAAATTTGAACGAGTTCCGGAATAGATGCACGTTGTGTGTGGCACCCCCGCTCAGAGGAACCGGAACACCCTGTATTCCAGCCTAGAGATCAAGTCTTCTGGAATACGACACTGCTTGACATAGAAAAAATCAGCTCTTATTACAAATGATATGTGTACAGGGGTTCTGAGACCCAAGGATTACATCGGCACGATGACACTACACCTGCTAAGATAGCTCTATGCTGGCAGCAGAACAACTCGTAGCAGCGGAATATCTCCTAGCAGCGGAACACGGACAACGGTGGTGGACTCCACTCCACAGGAACTCTAGCTGGAACACGTATCCCAGCTCGCAAACTCAGACTCCTCGACAAGCAATCAATCATGGTATGACATACAAACTAGCATGGCACGCCAGGTGAGTACTTTGAATGTACTCATAAGCTCACATCAACCAAAGCAATCAAGACAAACAACATCATGGCATTTACAGGTTAAACAATTAAGAGCATGATACCACTAGAACAACATAAGCATGGCATGACATGAACATGTTGAACATCACACATCTAGAACCATATGAAATGAACATGGCATGTTACTCATGATGTGAATAGGATGATACTAGGATGCAACATGTTTGAGGTATCATGGACCAACTTACTTTGTTCGAAGGTTACATCGTAACCACCATCGATATAGCAATCTCACTTACCATTGTGGTCATCACGGGACCACTTCATCATTATCAAGAATACCATCGTGATACTCCCGTGACCACATAAATATCAACCAACTTATTTTCTCATCGAACTAGGGTTGTTTATTAGTCAGGTTGTTATTACTGTTGGCTCATAGTGTGACCTACTACGAACTGGGCCCATATCTGCAAGCGCGGCTATAGATAGATTATACACTCTGCAGAGGTTAGTACACTATACCCACACTATGGAACCCAAGGCCTCGTGCTCCTGTTCGGGTGGACCAACGGCGTACCGACAAACCGATCTTTTGCATGACACTCTCCCTCCACTCTGACAAACTCCCCTTTAGGCTAATTCATGGGTGGCCCCGGATGCCACTCTGGATGTCAAACGGACACCATGGTAGCAAAACAAAAAAACTGGTCGCAAACGGGGACAAAAGTGCGCAAACAACTCGGGCACACAAGGCTTATGGCTGCCTACCTGATCAGGGTAGCGCGCGCACATAACCTTCCCTAGTTGGAGGCACCGGCGGGAGGCATGAGAATAGATCGCATTAAGGCCTTCCCATATAGGCAAGTGTGACTGCACTGGTCAGCTTGATTCGAGGGCACTATGACTCAGCCAACAGATGTTCAAGTTTGATTAAAGTCCGGTTAGACTTGAATGATGGTGAGTCATGAAAGCATGATGCAATAACGATGCTTATGAACATAAGCATGAATGAGAAGCATAACCACTAACCATATCAACAACAATAAATGATTTATTCTACCAGATGCAAATGAACATGGCATACCGATGATCATAAATAGCACCAAGTATAATAAATAATAACACTTCAGATGAACATAGCATGATCACTAGCATCAGAATATAATTACTAGAAAATAACAGGATAACAATATAGGAGGTAAGCATCTAACCAACTAGGTGCAAATAAACATGGCATAAAGATGAGCATTGATTCATAAGAATACCAAGTGTTCACAAAAATATTAGCATGCACAAATTAATTAAATATCCAAGTAAAAAACCATGGCTACTGCAAGACCATCATGCAAGTGGCTATCGTGGCTTGCCTAGGGTGGAGGGTTCTTCGGGAAGAGTGCGAGAAGCTCACCAAAAGATTCGCCGGACACGTTTTTCTCTCAAAAGGGGCTAAATAATGGCAAGGAAAAATGGTCATTTTCAATATATGACAACATAATGAAAATAGTACCAACTGAACGGGCTTGACGAGACAAGAATGTGTGATTTGGAATCACCTGATTCGGAGCTATGGTCGCAAAGATACGGACGGTTGAAGGCCAGGGACTAGTTGGTAAAACAAATATTCACAAACGGGTGCTACTTCTTGAGCTTGCATTGATTTTTCTCTTTAAGAGGAAAGGGTGATGCAGCTAGAGATATGCATTTCCCTTAGTTAAGAACCAAGGCTTAAATCCAGTAGGACGCACAAGCAAGCCTCAAATATATGCACCTGCACAAACTAACAAACACTTGCACACAACGCGAAAAAGGGGTTGTCAATCGCTTCACGGCCACAAAGAAGAGTGAGATCTAATGGAGATAGGTATAAAATATAAATAAAAGTGCAAAAAAAATATAAATAAATTACATCAAGGTATTTTTGGGTTTTTGATTTTATAGATCCAAAAATATATGATGGAAAATAGACCCGGGGCTCCACGTTATACTGCGTGCAAAATGGCTGTCAGCAATGCTTAATTGGAGGACAGGCCCAGTGATTTTGGCGGAAGGGGTCGCACCGTCAGACGGGGCATGTGGGACGGGGAAGGAGGAGGATGGTGTGGGTGGGGTGTGGATTACCTGACCATATCGATGAGGCCATGCAACAAGAAGAAGGGTCGCCGACAAGGAGGCAGCGTTGCAAGAAGAATGGTCGCCGGTGAGGAGGCGGCGCTCAAGAAGAAGGGTCTCCGATGAGGAGACGGTGCTGCAAGAAGAAGCACTACAAAAAATACACTTCTGTGATGATACGTGTTTGTTACAGTAGGTCACGTTTTCTGTCATGCATGTACATCCATGACGATTTTACGAAAGAATCAAGATAGTCATACCTGTGCTATCGTAGAAGTGTTCCATGACATTACCAAAATTATCATCACGGAAGTGTCCACTTCCATGGCGATAAATCGCACATCATAGAAGTGCTTTTGTCAAGGGTGACCGACACGTGGCATCCACCATAACGGGTGGCCATTAAGCTATCGGGTTCCCGTTTGGATCCGATAACCCATTAACAACCCGGACCAATGGGGATTTTCCACGCGTAAAATTCTCAGTGACTAGAGGAACCACGTGTCGGCTCACCGTTGGGACATATGTCATCCACTCAATTGACCGAAGGCTCCTATGATACGTCGACACGTGGCACAACCCAACAGAGGTCCATTCCAGTGAAAAGGCCGGCCCATTTGACTTGGTCAAAAGGTAGCGGACCGGCCCACAAAAACCTGTTAACGGCCTATTTGCATATAGCCCATTTACAGCCCTCTTAGTCACGACCCATTAAGGCCTATCCAAATTAGGTCCAGTAGCATCATTAGGGCCGACCAATATGATTCCAGCCTGTTGTAACTTCCGGCCCATGTATGGCCCATGACGTCTTAAGGCGCATATGAGGCCCTTTGTAACTCTTGGGCCATTAACGGGCCGTGGTGAAACTGGCCCATAATTAACAGTGTATCGCTTTATACCCATTAACGACCCATTATTCCATTGGACCGTTTCCAGCCCTTGTTACCTTTCGTCCTTCTCAGGGCCCATTTATTCTTGGGCTCATTTCCAACATTCGTTTACTTATGGCCCGTTATTGGCCTTTTCTGCTTGTGGGCCAAATTCAGCCCGTGGTTACAGTCGGCCCGTTTGTGGCCCATTAATCCATTGGGTCATTTTCATAGCGTCATCAAATACAACTGATTAACAACGGCCCGTTATGGTCGGCCCATGAATGGACGATTCCAACTCTAGCCCGTTTACGGCCCATAATGCGGTCCCTTATTGGCCATGTTTGGCCAATCCATCATATGGCCTGTAGAAGGCCCATTGATGCTTCGCCCCATGGAAGGCCCATTGTTTCTGTGGCCCGTAGAAGGCCCATTGTTTCTACGGCCCATAGGAGGCCCATGGTCACTATGGCAAATATGTAGCCCATGGTTATTGTGGCCTAGTTTTAAAAAATAGGTTAGTGCAGCCACTAGCAAACCGCGGAAAAAGAACTGCACTGATACAAGAAAACAAATAAACAAGACAATAAGAAAATAAGTAAGCGAGCAATTTATGCTAGCTATCACAGCTATTACACATATTACATACACTGGGCATCAAAGTTCACCACCAGTGCAAATATAGGGAACAAAGCAGCATATCACATACACTGGTTGTCAAAGTTGGCGACCAGTGCAAATAAATGCTGCAGCAAAACAAGTCCAGAATTGAAACGACCTCCGAAGAGCTCAAGAAACAATATCCCGGGTAGCCATAATGCTGGCAAGACGCTTAGCAAGCTTATTACCTTTGTATTGTTTGGCACTTAAATCCTCCAGCACTTGTTGTTGAACCAGAAAGTATGCATCTCAATTCTGCAAGGACTTCCTCAGTCCTTTGGCTTCCTGTCGCAGAACATCTGATCCATGTATTTCAACTTTAAGTTGAGACTCAAAAAGCCGAACTGATTCATGTAGCGAGTTCGAAGAGTTGGTGCGAGTAGTAGTGGCCAGTAACTCGAACACTACATCAAGACAGGACTTTGGGGTTGTTTTAGTGTCTTCAATATAGTTTTTATCAGCTTTCTTGGAGACCAACAGGGATGTCTCACTATCTTGAACCTTATATGCATCACTTCCTTTACCATTGCATAACGGGGTACTCTTCTCCAATATTTTATCCGCATTCTAAAAGAGAAACAAATAGACACGTCACATGTTTACCATGTTTTATATGAAAATCATTTTGGTAAACCAGATCAATAGTAAGGTGGACAGGATAATAGCATGAAACAAACATATAACTATGTAGTATGGTCACTGTATGGTTTATATCATTCTAGTTTATGTTGCCAAATCAAGATAGAGACAGTTCAAATCATATGTATTTATGACAAAGCAGCATAAAGAGAATATGTGTGGGAAACTACACAACAATAACAACACTTGTATTGTGCATGGCATTAGAACATAACTGTTTATTCAATTGAAACAGAAATCAACATAGAGCAAGTTAAAACAGCAAAAAGTTAAAGAAACAGGTTTAAAACATACCTGTTGCGCCATTGGAGTTTCAATTGCATCCTTCAAAATTGAAATTAGTTGGTATGAGTAAATACAGTGATGCAAGAGCAAAGGAGTATGAACCATAGCTACAGAACCTGACCTGAGAACAATTCTTCTTCTGCTTTAAGCGTTGACTTGGGGATCAGAGTGGTAGTCCTCGTGCTTTGGGCACTGCAGTTGCCTTACTCACTGCTCGTGTTTGGGTGCTCTGTGGTGGATAAGGTGTTGTGCCAACTGGAACTAGGTTACTATCTGCCGGGGTTGGGGTTAGAAGGGGTGTAGCTGGTTCTATGTCCAACTGGGTAGGGGTACAATCTGCGTGAGTCTGGGCCGGGTTATGTGTGGTGGGGCTGGTTCTTGGGAAAGTACAACTGTGGTTCTATCTGCATCGACAGGTAGCATGATCTTTTATGAAGACCATATTTTTACTCCCACAGATACTGCCATCACCCCCTCCGATTCAAATGGCTGATAAACAAGAAAAGTAATTGAATGTACAGACATTGTAAGATAGACACGTGCAATGGATAGTAGGTAAGAAAACAGGGCATGAAATAATTCACATTTATGTTGTCTAACCAATCAGAATAGCATGACATAATTTCACATATATGATGGCTAATTAAACATGATAGCATGACATAATTTCACTTGTATGATGGCTAAGTAAACAGGATAGAATGACATAGTCCAAAATATGATGACTATGTAAACATGATGTCATGATATAACTATACGATGTGTCTATGGAAGTGGTTGTCATGCCATAATCCACAAACATGCCGTTGATGGAAAAATGATGGCATGATCCAATTCATGGATAGAATGACATAATACAAATATGATGACTATATAAACAGGATGAGATGATATAACTATATTATGTATTTAGAAAATGGGTTGGCATGCTATAATTCAGATACATGCTATCTATGTAAACACCATGGCATGATATAATTCAAATATATGATATATATACTAAGCAAGTGATCAGAGGGCAATCACATATATGATGTGTGAACTAAGGAGATGGCATTCAATATTGTGTATATGATGTAAAAACTAAGCATTGCAAGACAACATATGCCTGATATGAGTAATATAACCCTGCCAAGTTTGAGCATACACCTCAGGGGGATAATAGGACTAGTCATCTGCCTCTGAATCCTCCTTTGAGGAGCTATCTGTAACCAGCAAGATATGTGCTACAGCAGGTAGCATTGTATGCTCTGAAGACCTTGTTTCCACTCCAAATACTTCAATCACTGCTTCAAATGGCTGATGCATACGAAGAGCAGTTGAATATACAAACGTTGTCGACAAATGCAATGAGTAATAAAAAAAGGATGGCATGATATAGTTCACATATATGACGCTTGGCTAAGCAGCATGACATTTCATAATTCACATACACAATGCCTTGCAACAAGATAGCATTGCATAATTCACATATATAATGTCCTGCAACAAGATGGCATTGCAAAATTCACATACATGGTAACTAGACACTAAAGAGGTGGCATTCACACAAAGCATGTCTAAACTAAGCAAATGACATGCCAATGCAACACAACATATGCACGATATGAGCAATATAACCCTGCCAAGTTAGAGCATGCACCTCGGGGGGGGGGGGGATAGGACTGGTCATCTGTCTCTGAATCCTCCTATGAGGAGCTATCCGTAACCAGCAAGACATGCGCTTCATTAGATAGCATTGTCTCCTCTGAAGACCTTGTTTCCACTCCACATTTTTCTATGAGCGTGTTGAAAGGCTGATGCACAGGAAGAGTAATTGAATGTACTAAAATTGTTGACAAATTTAATACGTAATAAAAAAATGATGGCATGATATAATTCACATATAAGATGACTAGCTAACCAGGGTGGCATTGCAAAATTCACTATGTGATGACTGGCTAAACAAGATGGCATTGCATGATTCACATATATGATAAAGAAACTAAACAGATGGCATTCACACAAAGCATGTCTAAACTAAGCAGATGACATATTTGATGTATAAAGTAAGCAATGCAAGGCACCATATGCATGATATTATTGGGGAACATAGTAATTTCAAAAAAATTCCTATGCACACGCTACTACGTACAATGTATGATACTACGTACAATGTGTTTAACACGCACAACACACACACACAAACACCATTTAGACTAGTAAGGTACACGTGCATTGCACGCATGAGATTTGGCAACCGAATTATAAATAAATACCAAATTATAGCATGCAAGCTTTGAGTAATATATGCATGATGTCGATGTTCACTTAATTCTTATAGTTCATCTCATTCAAAATCAATTAGTTTTTATAAAAAAGCTAATCTATTTTAAGATTCATGGAATTGTGCGTTGTAAAGCATAAAGTAAAACAAATAATGGCAATTCATGTAGAACAAAAATTTGGGCAATTATGATACGGAAGATTCTGGAACAAAGGAGAAGTGCTTGTGTTTTGAGGTTTGTGCATTATGCTTAAGTTCAACCATGGAGTCTTCTAGATTGTAAATGTGGCAGAATCTGGTGCATTGTAGATGATATCCAACGGCCAGTAGTGATAGAATAAAGGCTCACACCTTCCCTTTTCATGTAAATTTATAATAAACCTTGGTTTCTTATGGTAATGGTATATATGATTACTGTGATGTGGAACAAATAGAAGAATTCGTTGCTTTTAAGGGTGCTTGTCGGTGTCAAAACCGGCGGATCTCGAGTAGGGGGTCCTGAACTGTGCGTCTAGGCGGATGGTAACAGGAGACAAGGGACACGATGTTTTTACCCAGGTTCGGGCCCTCTCGGTGGAGGTAAAACCCTACTCCTGCTTGATTAATATTGATGGTATGGGTATTACAAGAGTTGATCTACCATGAGATCAGAGAGGCTAAACCCTAGAAGCTAGCCTATGGTATGATTGTTGTTCGTCCTACGGACTAAAACTCTCGGGTTTATATAGACACCGGAGAGGGCTAGGGTTAGACAGAGTCAGTTACAATGGGAGGAGATCTTCATATCGTATCGCCAAGCTTGCCTTCCACGCCAAGGAAAGTCCCATCCGGATACGAGACGGAGTCTTCAATCTTGTATCTTCATAGTTCGGGAGTCCGGCCAAAGGTCATAGTCCAGCCATCCGGACACCCCCTAATCCAGGACTCCCTCAGTAGCCCCTGAACCAGGCTTCAATGACGATGAGTCCGGCGTGCAAATTGTCTTCGGCATTGCAAGGCGGGTTCCTCCTCCGAATACTTCATAGAAGATGTTTGAACACAAGGATAGTGTCCGGCTCTGCAAAAATAAGTTCCACATGCCACCGTAGAGAGAATAATATTTACACAAATCTAATCTGCTAACGCATTCCATGGCATGACATCATGCCACGGCCAAGCCTTTATTCATTTTACCATTCCACCTCAGCGCGTTTAGCGAGGCGGTTTGCTTGGCACGTCTTGTCGAAGCAGAGATCGTGTCCCCTTATTCCGGGATTCTCATCAATACGGGCGTGGGTAACCCAACCGCGCCATTAACCGTGGCGCGTGGGAGATAAGCGAGTTTTATTAGGCCGGCGGGGGCTCGTAGTTTCGGCCGCCCATATAAAGGGATAAGAATCTACCCTTTCCATTTACGCCTTCTTCCTCCTTTCCTCATTCGTCCCTGCGCGCTCGAGCTCCAACGCCCAAGCCTGCACTTCCCACCTCAACCTACTCCAATCATGTCCGGAGCGGGAGGTAGATGGATGGCCTCCTCCGTCACGGAGGGGCAAATCAAAAAGTTGAGGAAGGCCGGATACTTGTCCGACGACATCGCGCACCGGCTTCCAGATGAGGGGCAACTCATCCCCACCCCCAGGCCCCATGAGAGGGTTGTTTTCCTTCCCCATTTCCTCCACGGACTAGGTTTTCCTCTTCACCCGTTTATCCGGGGGCTCATGTTTTACTATGGCCTAGACTTCCACGATCTGGCCCCGAACTTCATCCTCAACATCTCGGCGTTCATCGTCGTGTGCGAGGCCTTCCTCCGCATCCAGCCTCACTTTGGCCTATGGCTAAAGATCTTTAGCATCAAGCCGAAGGGCGTGGGAGGCTGCCAAGCGGAGTGCGGAGGCGCCATGGTGGGCAAGATACCCAACGTCACATGGCTCGAGTGTGCCTTCGTAGACACCATCAAAGGGTGGCAATCGGGGTGGTTCTACATCACCGAGCCGCGTGACCCTGAATGGGCAGCGGCCTCCGAATTCCAATCTGGCATTCCCACACGGCTCACGTCTTGGAAAGAGACGGGCCTGTCATGGGGTAACTCGGCAGAAGTGACCAGACTTCAAACCTGCATCAAAGACCTGATCAGCAGGAAGGTTAAACCTGTGGGAGTTCGACCCGGCCCAGCACCAGACTCTGTCCCGGCTCTTCGACACAAAGCACGAGGATGCATGGAAGGTGTTGTTCAAGAGCTCCGAGCTCTCCCCTCCCATCATCGAGGATCACGGATTCTGCGCCAAGCGCCAAGCGAGCGCGGTGAGCTAATTTTCCCATTACGGGGTATCTGTTTTCCATAGATTTGATTCTATGCGGGATCTAAACCCCCATCCCTTTAGCAGGACTGGCAGAAGAAGGCCGGACAGATCAACTGTCCGGCTCCTTTGCCAGAAGACCCAGCGGACGCTTGTTTAACGAAGCTGCTGGTTCCGGCACCTCACGTGGTGCCGGAGAAGAAGGCCAAGAAGAAGGCCACGGGGACTCGAAAGATCTCCCGGCGCATGGGGTTGTCGGATTCATCGCTCGACAACCCCGACGCACCCTCCGCCTCGGAAGACGAGGAGGAGGAAGAAGAAGAAGAAGCCTCCCCCTCAAACGGGGGGAGGAAAGAAAAGGAAGGCCGCCCCAACTGGGGAGGACGGAGGGTCCAAGAAGGGGAAGACCCTTTTGCCGGACTATGCCTCCGATGCCGAAGACGACGGGGAGGAATGGCCATCCAGGGTCAAGCCCCTGGCAAAATCGTAAGTGTCCGGTTACCCGAATGAATCATGGCGCTCTTCTATTATTTGGTAATGTCTAACGCCGAATTTTAATTATGCAGTCCGCCCAGAGCTCAGCTCGGTGATTCGTCGAGCAGCTCCCTGAATTCATCGAATGTGAACAACGCTTCACTTCCGAGGGCCTCCTCCTCTCTCCCTGCGGATGACGCCGAGGTGGGGTCCCAAAGGGGACCGAACAAGGAGGAGGTGATCCTGGAGGCGCCTCAAGGCGACCTCCCGGATTCCAGGCCCAAAGGGGCTAAAGCCCCAGAGGGGTCTAAGTCCGGCCTCGGGCCGGCCACTGATCTGGAACCACCAGCGGTTCCAGAGTCCGACAGGCGGCGCCTTCATAAGAAGGGCAAGCCTACGCCGGGCGACCTCCGTCCATCCGGAGGCGCCGGACAATTTGATGGAGATGCTTAACGGCGCCTCCATCGACGAGGAACACCGCACTATTATGAGTGCGGTGATTCAAAAGGTTCAGTCCGCCAAGAGCGGGTTGACAGAAGCCTGTACAAGTCTGTTCACATGCTTTGAGGTATGTGTTCAAAACATATAAAAATGTTACCGCATAGACAGTAGCCCCTGATGCTCGGTTCGGCGTTCGGAAGGAAAAGCCGAGCTGAGGATCTAAAAAGATATACACAGGAGTCTAATAAAAATATGTCGATATGGGAATGCAGGCTGCGCTGCTGACCTCTGCCGCACTGACTGCGGAGCTCAATGCATTGAAGGGAAGCCTCGAGCGGTCCGAGAACGAGCTTGGCCGTGCCAAGAAGCAGCTCGAGGACAAGGAGGGTATGTAATACCACATGTAAATGTATATAGAAATACTTGGTTGCAAATAATGACAGGACCAACTTAAATGTTGCAGGGGCCACGGCCGAGGTGGCGACCCTGAAGGAGGCGGTCTCCAAGGCTGAAAACAGTGTGGCCCTGGAGCGGGTCGAGCGAGAGAAGCAGGAGGCGGGTGGAGGAGGTGTGGCAAGAGCTCCAGGCTCTCGTGGAAAAACACGAGAATTTGGAGTGTGACTCGAAGACTCGAGAGTCCGAGCTCGCCTTGGCTCTTGAGAGTGCCAAAAACGCTAAGGCCGAAGCCCAGAAGGCCCTCCAGGAGATCGAGGCGATGAATAAAATAGCGGCGGGTAAGGCATTCTTTATGCAAAGCAAGAATATAAAAGTTAAATATCTGCTACTTACCCGAATCCGGAGCTCTCCAGGAGTGTTCGCCGATCTGCCCCGTAGTGTGTATGATGCCGCCGCATACTATCGAGCCGAAGAGGGGAGCTCGACGAAAAAAGTGTTCTGGTCTCAGTATGCTGAGGCCGAACATCCGGTGCCCCTGAGCGACCAGCTGAAGTAGCTGGTCGAGCTCCACAAGGTGGCCGAACAGGCCATGAAGGGCCTCATAGCTCGGCTGTGGCCTAGAGAAGCCATGCCTGGGAGCTACTTCGGTCTGGTGCGGCGGCTGGTGGACGCGTGTCCGTGGATTGAGGTTGTCAAGCACTCCGTCTACATCGAAGGTGCCCGTCGGGCCCTTGCCCGTGCTAAAGTGCACTGGGGCAAGCTGGACGCCGAGAAGCTTTTGACAGACGCGCCACCGCCGGGCAAGGAGGATCGCACGCCTGAGATGTATTATAAGGGTGTCCTGAAGGGTGCTCGCTGTATAGCAGACGAATGCTCCAAAGATGTGATTTTTTAGTAGGCTCACATCTGTTATCCTGTACGCTGAAAACTTTGTTCATATGCGTTAAGCAATGCTTGTTAATTTAAAATATTACCTTCTGTGCGGCCGTTTATCAAATCTGAGAGATGCAAGTCGTCGGCTTCGACCCCCATGCCACGAGTGCTGGGGTGTTCAGGATAAACCCGAGCGCTGTTGTTCCCATTCTTGGGTCCATCTAGGGAGGCACTCAGCACAACGAACCAGGCCGTCGGACTTATAATGCTTTATCACTCTCACTTAGCCATAGAATTCTATAATTTTAAATTTCGGCGAAGCCCCTAGTATTCGGAAGATCGAGTTCGGGGCACTATCCACGCCTAGGCCGGATAAGTCCAGTTCCTCGCTCTAAGCGGCATAAGTCTTTAAGGACTCAAAAAACCTCGCTAACAGCGACCGGTCTCTCGCACTATCATGACAGTCAGTTTTAGCTTTCTCTACTGAGGTGTTAACCCAGCTCAACTGGGGCACAATCACAGTAGTTCTCCCAGTGCTACCTTAGCCAACAATGCAGAACGTAAGGTACCAAAACATGGGAGCCAGGCAAACCCAACTATTGACCTGAGAATTATGCTTAACTTAAATATTGATGATGATGTTTACAGACCTGAAAATTATGACGATGATGTTTACAGACCTGAAAATTATGATTAACTTAAATATTGATATGAGAATTATGAATATAATTCCGATATTGATGCATTTTATTGTGAAAGTCTATGTTGTCTAAGAAGAGACTAATATTTTGCAAGAATCTATGGAAGAAGAAAAAGATGACACTGTGAGCTCATTAGATGAAAAAGATGACGAGGAGAGCGAAGAACAAAAGGAGGAAGAGCAGATTAGCTACCCGTGCCCTTGTAATGAGAGTAAGTCTTCAACTCATACATAGTTTAGTTTCCCTTCATGCTTACCGAAGGATGATTGCTATGATCCCTTGGATTCGTCTGAAATATCCTTTTTTGATGAACTTGATGCTTGCTATGCTTGTGGCCATGATGCCATTATGAATTATGCTTATGGAGATGAACTTGTTATATTTCCTTATGTTAAGAATGAAATTGTTGCTATTGCACCCATGCATGATAGTCCTATTATCTTTTTGAATTCTCCCAACTACACTATATCGGAGAAGTTTGTGCTTATTAAGGACTATATTGATGGGTTACGTTCTACTTGCACATGATGATTTTGATAAATATAATATGCATGTGCTTGATTCTCCTACTTGCAATTATTATGAGCGAGGAACTACATCTCCGCCTCTCTATGTTTCCAATACAATAAAATTGCAAGAAACTGTTTATATGTGACACTCCAAAAATTTTGTGATTTTGTTTTCAGAAAGAGCCTTGCTTGGTTTGAAAGAAGGTCATTTAAACCCTTCCTAAAAACCATCTTCTAAGTTTGCCCTCTCAAAAATCCTTTCCTTGGATTTAGTTTCTTTTAAAAAGAAAACCCTTTTAGTTTTGGGCTTTTATTTGGTTTTGATCCCTTCTAAATTTTACCATGCCTCCTATGGTGAAATTTTCCCAAAAACCCCTCCTCCCACTTTGGTACAACCCAAACATTCTGTCCAAACTAATAAAATCAATTTTTGGATTTTATTCCAACTATTTATCCTCTCAAAATAATTCTGTCTTTTCTTTTGAGCCTAGGTGAATTGCAAAGCAAGTACCCTAATGCTTTTGACTTTTGACCTCAACTCAACACCCCTGGATAGTCCTTTGTACCCACAACCCAGAACCATCTTGATCCACTCTTCTGCTGTTCAAATATTTCAATTTTCACTCACTGCAAGTTTGGACCAGATTTGCCAAATTTGGTGAAATTCATATCTACACCTCTCCAAAAATTCCACAAATATTCATGCAGCCTCTAGATACAATGATAGCCCCCTCCACCAAAAACCAGCTCAAGGAAAAATCTCTACATGCCTAGATCATTCTGTCGAACACCTTGCATGCACTGTTTCTGTTCATCTTCAGTTAAGTTCAGAGTTTCAGTGTCGATCTTCGTCAGAAATTCAGTCACATGCTCAGAGTGCACTTGGCACGTTGCTCACGGCCTAGCTTGCTTGTCCGGAGCCTCACACGCGTGCTTGGCACCTTCCTGGCGTCGGTGGCGCCCTGGCCCGCCTGCGCCGGCGTGCTTTGCGGCGGCCGTATCACCGTAGCGGCCGACAGGGAGCAGAACGGCGGCATAACGCCGTTCGGCACCGCCCAAACCCCCTGGTGGCTCCGCGTGGCCATTTCCTCGCCAGCGCACGCATGCAGCACCATCGCCGTGGCGCGGCACGCATAGAGCGTGCTCCCTGCCGCCAACGGGCCCGCACCGCCTCGTTCCGTCGAGCTCCCCCTAAGCAACCAAATCCCGAAGCAGTAAGCACCTAAACGGAACCAGGGAACACCCACGACGACGCTCAACCTCTGAACCGTCCCATGCAACCACAGCGCCACCGTAATCACCTCGCCGGAGAACCCCGTTCTCGGCAACCGCCTCGGGGCGGCTATATATAGCACCCCGAGCTTGCTCTCGCCCCCGCACGACTCCATGACCTCACCAGACCCCGCCAAGCCACTGAACGAGCCTCGAGGGGCCTTTCCTCCTCGACTCCGGCCACCTCCGTCCGCCTCGGGCCCCGGCATCGTTCTCTCCGGTGAGAACTCCTCCACTGCCCTACTTTCGCCTGTAGCCTCCTACCACCTCCAGTAGGATAACCCCCACCTCAATTTTGACCCCGCAGCTCTCTCCGGCGAGATCCACGACCACCCGAATCGCCGTCCGCCGGAGCAAGCGTCGCCGCCGACGTGGTACTCGCCGGTGACCACCACCACCTCCCACAGACGCGGAATGGCGCCCTGAACACGGAGGTACTCTCCAATCTCCCTGCCTCGCCGTGGATCGCCGCCGGCGACCACCGCGGCTCTCGGGCGCCGACGAGCCCCGACTCCCTCGTTTGAAATTTCAAACCTAACGGGTGGGACCCACCCGTCAGCCTCTCCTTTGTTTTTTTTGAATCGTTTACTCAAAGCGTACTCTAGCGAATACGCTTCCACTCTGAACCGTTTTTCTGGATTTTTTCTGCAAAGCCCCCTGGAAGTTTTCTGTTTCATTACAGATGGGTCCTTGGGTTAAAACCCTTATAACTTTTTAACAGGAAGGAAGTTTTGAGTGATTCCTTTTCTGTCCTCTTCAGATTTCTGTCTAGTTTTTTATCATATTTATTTGAAAAATATTTGGAACACTTTTCTGTACACTCACGGTATTTACGTTGCGTACGTATTTTTCTTATACCATAGATACCGGAGGAGGTGACGGAGCTGCAAACTTCGCACAGTTAGACTCCGACTACTCAGGACCAGGCAAGCATGTTTGAACTCTTGATATGATGAGTGTTTTTGCATGTTTGCATTTTAGTATGGTCATGGCATGTTTAGGAACATCACTTCGAATGTTATGTTTCATGCACATAATCGGAAAGTAAGTTTCGGAAAGCATTATGTTGTTGGTTACATATTTGCATAGCCATGTGTTGGCATGAGGATGGGTAAGATGGCAGTGTTGTGACATGCCAGTCTTATGCCAGATTATTTGACTTCCGTGTCATAGTGAAACAAATCACATTTCCATTCATTCCTTCCTATACTGTCACATGTTTTCCGAAAGGAATATGGTATAGTAAGTTGCAAATCGTTTTCCTGGTACACACCAAATAGAGAGGCTGGGGTGAGGGTTCCATGGCCCTGGATTAAAGCCCGTCATCCGGTCAGGGGGCATGGGTGTTTCCGGTTGGGACCGAGAGGGGGGCACCCCTTAGAGCGCGCGTATAGAAATTTGATCCCATCCTATTCGAGGTTGTGGCCTCCCCGTCTCAAAGTTTTTCTTGGACGTTGTCCAGGGTGATTCTTGGCATCGTGTGGTGAAATGGGTGTGTACTAGTTAAATGTGTTTCTACTGAAATACCGTAAACGGAACTAGTCCTTCGTGACTGCGGAAATCCGTTGGCTGTGGTCAGATCATCCAAACTCTGCAGAGTATCAAATCTTTCAATTATCTTGTACTTTGTTCAAGTACTATATTCATCTTATCTTATCAGGTATCAGCCTCAGTGACAAAACTCCGGTGGAATTTATGTGTGATAAATCCGGTTAAAAGATTATTCTTGTGGATGGACTAATCTTGTTATTTACATTTATTACAAGCCCTGTCTGCGATGTCGCTCAGACGTCCGACGGTGGCATACCTGTTATTTACTTTTGTTATAGGCCCTGTCTATGATGTCGCTCAGACGTCCGACGGTGGCAGACCTGTTATTTACTTTTGTTATAAGCCCTTTATGTGATGTCGCCCAGACGTCCGACTGTGGCATTTCTTTTAAAGCCCTTTATGTGATGTCGCCTAGACGTCCGACTGTGGCATTTCTTTTAAAGCCCTTTATGTGATGTCGCCTAGACGTCCGATTGTGGCATTTCTTTTAAAGCCCTTTATGTGATGTCGCCTAGACGTCCGACTATGGCATTTCTTTTAAAGCCCTTTATGTGATGTCGCCCAGACGTTCGACTGTGGCATTTCTTTTAAAGCCCTTTATGTGATGTCGCCGAGACGTCCGACTATGGCATTTCTTTTAAAGCCCTTTATGTGATGTCGCCCAGACGTCCGACTGCGGCATTTCTTTTAAAGCCCTTTATGTGATGTCGCCCAGACGTCCGACTGCGGCATTTCTTTTAAAGCCCTTTATGTGATGTCGCCCAGACGTTCGACTGTGGCATTTCTTTTAAAGCCCTTTATGTGATGTCGCCCAGACGTCCGACTATGGCATTTCTTTTAAGCCCTTTATGTGGTGTCGCTAAGACGCCCCACTGCGGCATTTCTTTTAAGCCCTTTATGTGGTGTCGCTTAGACGCCCGACTGCGGCACGAATTTTATTTATTTACCTTTCGAGGCGTCGCTCCAGACACCCGATCGGTTTTCTGTTATTTATTTTATTTATCAAGTCCTGCAATATTACCGTTGTTATATGAGCATCATCCTTTGTTCATGACACATTCATGCATTCATTGATTATATCTTTTGTCCGAACTGTCTTGCGAGTACTTTCAAGTACTCACCTGGCTTGTTGATTTGGCCAGATGTTGATGAAGGAGATCTCATGGATGAAGAGTTTGATAGCGAGTCCGATGCCTAGAGGAGTCCCAGTCAGTCACGTGCGATCCTGTCTTGGTCATTGTATTATCCGCTTCCGCAACCCCGAAATAAATTCATCGAGCTTCACCTCGACACTCGATGAGCTGCTAGTAGAAGTCAAGTTATCCACCACCACTTTTCCTCGAGCTAGTAGCATGCCACTACACCCCTGTGTCATAACTGCCCATATGTAAGTTATTGGCGAGTTTCTAATAATTTGCTGAGCAGCCTCAGCTCAACCCTGTAATATATTTGATGCTACTGGTTCTCTGTTTATCAAGATTTTGTCTACCAGGAAGGATGACTCTTCCTATACTGGGTTTAATAAGATCGGTTTTATCAATAAACATTTTATTAAAAAATCGGTCGTGACAGACTTGGTAACCAGAGCCAGGCTGACTGTAGGAAGCCACTAGGTGCGATTGCTAATTGGTTATTAGCATGATAGAGTTATTCATGTTTTTACAAAGGTAGTCATTTTTCTGACAATCAACATAAAATTTATGATCTGATCACTCAGAATTTTTGCCTACTTTTGTAGATGGCCGGCAAGGACTGCGAGTCTCAAATGTTCGCCAACGTGCCTGAGGGCTTCATCAAACTCCTCTCCTTCATCGTTCAGGTCGCGATGGGGTCATTCGTGCGCCCAGTCTTCACGCTTTATCCACACAAGATCAACGACAGTCTGATTATGCACCAGGCCGCGGTGCAGTTCAGGGGAGGCCATGCTGAAATACGCCGCCTCCGATTCGTGGGGAGAGCCATGCCTACAAAAAGGCATGCTATGCAGATGGCTGCCCGCGAGACGATAGCCCGTCTTCGGGATGTTCTTCCTGCAATGAAGACCCGTCGCTACCGCTACCTTCCATGCCATGTGCCTTACACATGTCACTACTCTTTCTCTTGCCCCAGAGGAGAGCGAGACAAAGCCTTTGAGATGCTTGTTGAGTACCTCCGAGCCCTGGAGGCAGCATTGGACTGCATGGTGGATGACCTCGTAGCTGCACGCATGGACTCAGTTCATGGCTGTGCTGCTAACAGGAGGGAACTCCTGCACACCGCTCCACCACTGACTTTTGTGTCATCCGCAGCCTCTCACTCACCTACCATACTCGCCTCTGCTCGTTGTCTGCCTACCATAGAGGAATTTAACCAGGCTATTGCACCCACTTCCGTCCGCTCTGCACCACTTTTGTTGCACCCACTCCCATACGTGCTACCCCACCTATTCCACCCACTCGTATTCGTGTTATTCCGCCTACGGCACCTGCTCCATCAGCTCAGCACAGCGTTTCTCGTCTGGAACCTATTAGCGAGGAGGAGGTTGATTCTCCAGCGTCTCTGCGTCTCACCCTCGGCAGGCCAAGGGAGATCCTCACCATCTCCGACTAAGTACGCATAGACGCCATGCGATGTATCGACTTGTGTAATATGTTTATATGTACTTAGCTTGTGAGAAGTAGCCTGTTTGCGCATCATGTAGGATCTGGAGGAGTGCACTAGTTTAAATAACATGTCAGGATTATGTACGCGTATCCTGAGTGATGTAATGTATAATTATGCCCGCGTGTAAGATATGCACTAGTCCTTCTCCGCGCGAAATCGTGTGTTTCCAAAAATATCCTGGAGTTTAAAAATGTTCTTTGTGTGTGATTTTATTGACTTTTGCGACTCTCTTTCTTATCTTACGAGTTCACAAAATATTTCCCCAGAGTGAAAGATGTCTCGTCCTTGGACGCGCTCCATGCCAACTCAGCCAGAAGAAAATTATGGCACACCGCAGAACCAAAATTTCACTCAGGGTCAGACAAGTCAACAGGACAGTGAAACAACTTTTACACAAGTTTGTCGTTTGTATGAACAGAGTCAGCATCAACACCAGGAAATGATGAACCAATTCATCAATATGGGAAGTAACCGTGGTCAGTATCAACCGCAATCCAAATTATCTGAGTTACAAAAGACGCGTCCTCCAACATTTTCTCATACTGACAAGCCTCTTGAGGCCGATGACTGGCTTCGAGACATGGAGAGAAAATTAATTATCGCACAGTGTTCAGACCGTGAAAAATTATTGTATGCACCACACTATCTCATAGGAGCAGCTGCATCATGGTGGGAAAACTTCCTGCACATGCACCCCAACGAAAATGAAATCACCTGGGAAAATTTCAAAGAAGGTTTTCGTGGGGCACATATTCCTAAGAGCGTCATGAAAATCAAGAAGAAAGAATTTGATGAACTCAAGCAAAGGGCCATGACAGTGTCAGAATACAACAGCCAATTCACTCTGCTGTCTCGCTACGCCAATGAAGAACGCATGACCGAGAACAAGAAGATGGAAAAATTCTTGGAGGGCATGGCACCCACCCTTAAGTGCCAGCTAGTTGTGCATACCTTTCTAGATTTTAAAACACTGGTGGATAAGGCCATTACCCTGGAAAATGAGCGACGTAGCCTGGAAGATTTCCGCAAACGAAAAAGGGACCAGACTACTTTTGCTCGCAATCACAGCAGCAAGAAGGAATTTCAGAAAGGGGATTCACACAAAACCCCGATGAATAATTCACGTCCAATCAAGAATTTCCATGCAAGAGACAAAGAGTTCACCTATCGCCCAAGAGTTACCTGTTATGCTTGTGGAGAAGAAGGGCACTATGCCAAGCAGTGCCCCAAGCCAAGGAGCTCAACCCCGAGCTCAATAATGGTGGCAATAATTCAGCACCAAAGCGAAGCAATTTCAACCCCAACGACAACTACCGGAAAGGTCACTTGAACCACGTGACCCGAGAGGAAGCACAGAACGCCCCAGATATCGTACTCGGTACGTACCCCGTCAACACAATACCTGCCATGGTTTTGTTTGATTCTGGAGCTTCCCACTCATTCATTTCGAAAAGTTTTGCTTTGCAAAATAATTTTTCGATGCTTCCCTTGGAAAAATCAATGATCATCAAGTCCCCTGGAATTAAGCAAGTGACCCAGAGTTACTGTCAAGGTGTGGTTATTGAATTTGAAGGATTGAAGTTTCACGCCAACCTTATTGTACTGGAAAGCAAAGGACTGGATGTCATCCTAGGAATGGATTGGTTAACCACCAACAAAGGTTTTATTGACTGCTTCAACCGTACCGTGATTCTCACACACCATCATTGGAAGAAAATAAAAGTTTCAGCCAAGGAGAGACAAATACCTCGGCAACCTAGATTAAACAAGGTGGACGTTTCTGAGCTGAACAAGGTTCCAGTTGTATGTGAATTCCCAGACGTATTTCCAGAAGAACTACCAGGCATGCCACCAGACCGAGAGATAGAATTCAGCATTGAGCTAGCACCCGGAACCGCTCCTATTTACAAGAAACCTTACAGAATGGCACCATCCGAATTGGTAGAGTTGAAGAAGCAAATAAAAGAATTATTGGAGAAAGGATACATACGAGCCAGCTCCTCACCTTGGGGTTCTCCAATTTTATTTACCAAGAAGAAGGATGGAACAATGAGGTTGTGTATTGATTATCGAGCTCTCAACATGGTCACAATCAAGAACAAATACCCAATGCCCCGAATAAATGATTTATTCGATCAGCTCGCACAGGCCAAAGTCTTCTCAAAAATTGACTTGAGATCAGGATACCACCAATTAAAAGTACGAACAGAATATATTCCCAAGACCGCATTCACCTCCAGATATGGGCTGTATGAGTTCACAGTGATGCCATTCGGGCTAACCAACGCCCCCGCATATTTTGTTCACCTCATGAACAAAGTATTTATGAAGTATATGGACAAGTTTGTTGTGGTATTCATCGATGATATTCTGATATATTCCAAAACACCAGAAGAGGACGCCGAACATCTCAGGATTGTACTAGGAGAACTCAGGAAACATCAATTGTACGCCAAATTCAGCAAATGTGAATTTGGGCTAAAACAGGTGGGTTTTCTGGGCCACGTGCTAACCCAAGAAGGTATTGCAGTAGACCCGGAAAAAGTCAAGGCCGTACTTGGCTGGAAACTACCGGCTAAGGTAACAGACGTACGGAGTTTCTTGGGAATGGCAGGCTATTATCGAAGATTTATTGAAGGATTCTCTACTATAGCAAAGCTCATGACACAATTGCTCAAGAAAGGCAAGAAGTTTGAATGGACAGAAGCATGTGAGAAAAGCTTCCAAGAGCGAAAAAGCAAATTAACAACGGCACCAGTACTAATTGTGCCAGATATACACAAGAATTTTGAGGTATATTGTGACGCATCCCGGAAAGGCCTCGGACGCGTATTGATGCAAGAAGGCAAGGTAGTTGCGTATGTCTCTAGACAACTACGCAAGCATGAGGAAAATTATCCCACTCATGACTTGGAATTAGCAGCGGTCATTCATGCACTCAAGGAATGGAGACACTTCCTACTTGGGAATCGTTGTGAGATATACACAGACCATAAGAGTCTTAAGTATATTTTCACACAGCCAGAGTTAAAATTTACGGCAACGACGCTGGTTAGAGTTGGTGAAGGATTATGATGTTGGAATCCACTATCATCCCGGAAAAGCAAATGTTGTGGCAGATGCACTTAGTCGAAATCCCAGCACGGACGACGACAATATACCAAAGTTGAGGCCAGAATTTCAGCAGGAATTTGCCCGACTCAATCTAATAATGGTTACCGAAGGCAGTGTGTCGAATATAGAAATAAAACCTACCCTGATGGAAAGGATCAAGGAAGCCCAGCACGGACACCCCAGCATTGAGGGCATAAAAAGAAAAGTGAGTTTGGGAAGAGCCTCAGAATTCAACGTAGATGAGCAAGGAATATTGTGGTACGGAGAGAGGCTATGCATACCAAATGTCAAGGACCTCAAATAGCAGATATTGACTGAAAGTCACACAGCTCCGTATTCAATCCATCCTGGAGGGACAAAAATGTACAAAGACCTTCAGGAAAATTTTTGGTGGCACGGTATGAAGAGAGATATAGCCACGTTCATTGCATGCTGTGACTCTTGTCAATGTATCAAGGCCGAGCACCAGAAACCAGCCGGACTGTTACATCCAAATAAGATACCCAGTGGAAATGGGATGAGATTGGAATGGACTTTATCGTTGGACTGCCATGGTCACGACACGGAAACGATGCCATATGGGTCATAACCGACAGATTAACCAAGGTGGCACATTTTATTCCAGTAAAAACAACTTACACCACTCAGAGACTAGCCAGACTTTATCTTGCACGTATCGTCTGCCTGCATGGAGTCCCTAAGACTATCATCTCCGATAGAAGCACACAGTTCATCTCTACATTCTGGGATCACCTACAACAGGCACTGGGAACCCAACTAGCCTTCAGTACCGCATACCATCCCCAGACTGATGGGCAGACGGAACGCGTAAACCAAATCCTAGAAGACATGCTAAGAGCCTGTGTCCTCACCTACGGGAACAGTCGGGAAGAAAGTTTTCCATATGCAGAGTTCGCATACAACAACAGCTATCAAGCCAGCTTGCAAATGGAACCCTTTGAAGCTTTATATGGGAGAAGATTTCATACCCCACTAAACTGGTCAGAGACCGGAGACAGCCATATCTTTGGCCCAGATATGCTCAAGGAGGCCGGGGAGAAAGTTAAGACAATTAGAGAATGGCTCAAAATAGCTCAAAGTCGGCAAAAGAGTTATTACAACCGAAAGCATCGGGAAATCAGTTTTGAACCCGGAGAATTGGTATACCTGAGAGTTTCTCCTATGAAGGGTCTGCAACGATTCAAGATTAAGGGGAAACTAGCACCAAGGTTCATCGGACCATTTCATATAGTGGCCCGACGAGGCAAGGTAGCCGACCAGCTAGACCTACCCGGAGACTTATCCGGTATCCACAACGTGTTTCACATCCCGCAGTTGAGAAAATACATGAGCAACCCAGAGAAGCAAGTTTCACATGAGTATATTGACATGCAACCGGACCTCACTTACCGGGAGCACCCAATAAAAATATTAGAAGAGTCTGAGAGGAGGACCTGACGGAAAACCATTAAGTTTTTTAGAGTTCAATGGAGTAATCACACCGAGGATGAAGCGACTTGGGAGAGCGAGGATTTTCTTCGGATAGAGCACCCACACCTGTTCAAGGATTAGCTGAAATCTCGAGGACGAGATTTTTCCTAAGGGGGTAGGTGTTGTGACACTCCAAAAATTTTGTGATTTTGTTTTCAGAAAGAGCCTTGCTTGGTTTGAAAGAAGGTCATTTAAACCCTTCCTAAAAACCATCTTCTAAGTTTGCCCTCTCAAAAATCCTTTCCTTGGATTTAGTTTTGGGCTTTTATTTGGTTTTGATCCCTTCTAAATTTTACCATGCCTCCTATTGTGAAATTTTCCCAAAAACCCCTCCTCCCACTTTGGTACAACCCAAACATTCTGTCCAAACTAATAAAATCAATTTTTGGATTTTATTCCAACTATTTCTCCTCTCAAAATAATTCTGTCTTTTCTTTTGAGCCTAGGTGAATTGCAAAGCAAGTACCCTAATGCTTTTGACTTTTGACCTCAACTCAACACCCCTAGATAGTCCTTTGTACCCACAACCCAGAACCATCTTGATCCACTCTTCTCCTGTTCAAATATTTCAATTTTCACTCACTGCAAGTTTGAACCAGATTTGCCAAATTGGGTGAAATTCATATCTAAACCTCTCCAAAAATTCCACAAATATTCATGCAGCCTCTAGATGCAATGAGAGGCCCCTCCACCAAAAACCAGCTCAAGGAAAAATCCCTAGATGCCTAGATCATTCTGTCGAACACCTTGCATGCACTGTTTCGATTCATCTTCAGTTAAGTTCAGAGTTTCAGTGTCGATCTTCGTCAGAAATTCAGTCACATGCTCATAGTGCACTTGGCACGTTGCTCACGGCTTAGGTTGCTTGTCCGGAGCCTCACACACGCGCTTGGCGCCTTCCTGGCGTCGGTGGCGCCCTGGCCCGCCTGCGCCGGCATGCTTTGCGGCGGCCGTATCACCGTAGCAGCCGACAGGGAGCAGAACAGCGGCATAACGCCGTTCGGCGCCGCCCAAACCCCCTGGTGGCTCCGCGTGGCCATTTCCTCGCCAGCGCATGCATGCAGCACCGTCGCCGTGGAGCGGCACGCACAGAGCGTGCTCCCTGCCGCCAACGGGCCTGCACCGCCCCGTTCCGTCGAGCTCCCCCTAAGCAACCAAATCCCGACGCGGTTAGCACCTAAACGGAACCAGGGAACACCCACGATGACGCTCAACCTCTGAACCCTCCCGTGCAACCACAGCGCCGCCGTAATCACCTCGCCGGAGAACCCCGTTCTCGGCAACCACCTCGGGGCGGCTATATATAGCACCCCGAGCTTGCTCTCGCCCCTGCACGACTTCACCACCTCACCAGACCCCGCCCAGCCACTGAACGAGCCTCAAGGGGCCTTTCCTCCTCGACTCCGGCCACCTCCGTCCGCCTCGGGCCCCGGTATCGTTCTCTCCGGTGAGAACTCCTCCGCCGCCCTACTTTCGCCCGTAGCCTCGTACCACCTCCAGTAGGATAACCCCCACCTCAATTTTGACCCCGCAGCTCTCTCCGGCGAGATCCACGACCGCCTGAATCACCGTCCGCCGGAGCAAGCGTCGCCGCCAACGTGGTACTCGCTGGCAACCACCACCACCTCCCACAGACGCGGAATGGCGCCCTGAACACGGAGGTACTCTCCGATCTCCCTGCCTCGCCGTGGATCGCCGCCGGCGACCACCGCGGCTCTCGGGCGCCGACGAGCCCCGACTCCCTCGTTTGAAATTTCAAACCTGACGGGTGGGACCCACCCGTCAGCCTCTCTTTGTTTTTTTGAATCGTTTACTGAAAGCGTACTCTAGCGAATACGCTTCCACTCTGAACCTTTTTTCTGGATTTTTTCTGCAAAGCCCCTGGAAGTTTT
Organism: Triticum aestivum; assembly: GCF_018294505.1. Taxonomy (NCBI): domain Eukaryota; kingdom Viridiplantae; phylum Streptophyta; class Magnoliopsida; order Poales; family Poaceae; genus Triticum; species Triticum aestivum. Next base: position 757,421,367 of record NC_057801.1, read on the forward strand.
CTGTTTCATTACAGATGGGTCCTTAGGTTAAAACCCTTATAACTTTTTAACAGAAAGGAATTTTTGAGTGATTCCTTTTCTGTCCTCTTCAAAGTTTTGTCTAGTTTTTTATCATATTTATTTGAAAAATATTTGGAACACTTTTCTGTACACTCACGGTATTTACGTTGCGTATGTATTTTTCTTATACCATAGATACCGGAGGAGGTGACGGAGCTGCAAACTTCGCACAGTTAGACTCCGATTACTCCGAACCAGGCAAGCATGTTTTAACTCTTGATATGATGAGTGTTTTTGCATGTTTGCATTTTAGTATGGTCATGGCATGTTTAGGAACATCACTTTGAATGTTATGTTTCGTGCACATAATCGGAAAGTAAGTTTCGGAAAGCATTATGTTGTTGGATACATATTTGTATAGCCATGTGTTGGCATGAGGATGGGTAGGATGGCAGTGTTGTGACATGCCAGTCTTATGCCAGATAATTTGACTTCCGTGTCATCGTGAAACAAATCACATTTCCATTCATTCCTTCCTATACTGTCACATGTTTTCTGAAAGGAATATGGCATAGTAAGTTGCAAATCGTTTTCCTAGTACACACCAAATAGAGAGGCCGGGGTGAGGGTTCCATGGCCCTGGATTAAAGCCCGTCATCCGGTCAGGGGGTATGGGTGTTTCCGATTGGGACCGAGAGGGGGGCACCCCTTAGAGCGCGCGTATAGAAATTTGATCCCATGCTATTCGAGGTTGTGGCCTCCCCGTCTCAAAGTTTTTCTTGGACGTTTTCCAGGGTGATTCCTGGCATCGTGAGGTGAAATGGGTGTGTACTAGTTAAATGTGTTTCTACTGAAATACCGTAAACGGAACTTGTCCTTCGTGACTACGGAAATCCGTTGGCCGTGGTCAGATCATCCAAACTCTACAGAGTCACAAATCTTTCAATTATCTTGTACTTTGTTCAAGTACTATATTCATCTTATCTTGTCAGGTATCAGCCTCAGTGACAAAACTCCGGTGGAATTTATGTGTGATAAATCCGGTTAAAAGATTATTCTTGTGGATGGACTAATCTTGTTATTTACATTTACTACAAGCCCTGTCTGCGATGTCGCCCCGACGTCCGACGGTGGCATACCTGTTATTTACTTTTGTTATAGGCCCTGTCTGTGATGTCGCTCAGACATCCGACGGTGGCAGACCTGTTATTTACTTTTGTTATAAGCCCTTTATGTGATGTCGCCCAGACGTCCGACTGTGGCATTTCTTTTAAAGCCCTTTATGTGATGTCGCCTAGACGTCCGACTGTGGCATTTCTTTTAAAGCCCTTTATGTGATGTCGCTTAGACGTCCGACTGTGGCATTTCTTTTAAGCCCTTTATGTGGTGTCGCTAAGACGCCTGACTGCGGCATTTCTTTTAAGCCCTTTATGTGGTGTCGCTTAGACGCCCGACTGCGGCACGCATTTTATTTATTTACCTTTCGAGGCGTCGCTCCAGACACCCGATCGGTTTTCAGCTATTTATTTTATTTATCAAGTCCTGCAATATTACCGTTTTTATATGAGCATCATCCTTTGTTCATGACGCATTGATGCATTCATTGATTATATCTTTTGTCCGAACTGTCTTGCGAGTACTTTCAAGTACTCACCTGGCTTGTTGATTTGGCCAGATGTTGATGAAGGCGATCTCATGGATGAAGAGTTTGATAGCGAGTCCGACGCCTAGAGGAGTCCCAGTCAGTCCCGTGCGATCCTGTCTTGGTCATTGTATTATCCGCTTCCGCAACCCCGAAATAAATTCATCGAGCCTCACCTCGACGCTCGATGAGCTGCCAGTAGAAGTCAAGTTATCCACCACCACTTTTCCTCGAGCTAGTAGCATGCCACTACACCCCTGTGTCATAACCGCCCATATGTAAGATATTGGCGAGTTTGTAATAAATTGTTGAGCAGCCTCATCTCAACCCTGTAATATATTTGATGCTACTGGTTCTCTGTTTATCAAGCTTTTGTCTACCAGGAAGGATGACTTTTCCTATACTGGGTTTAATAAGATCGGTTTTATCAATAAACATTTTATTGAAAAGTCGGTCGTGACATTATACTATGCATTGGCCTTTACTTCGTGTGCCTGAATTGTTTTTTATGACATGCCGATGCATAGGAAGAGAGTTAGACTTCGTTTGTGGATGAAATATGTTACTTTGTGCACACTGGTAAATAAAAAATCATTGTTAATTAAAATTGGCTTTGATATACCTTGGGATCCGGGTGGATCCGTTACTTGAGCACCATATGCCTAACATAATGGCTTTAAAGAAAGCGCTAACAGGGAGACAACCCCGAAGTTTTATAGAGCCATTTTTTCTGTTGTGTGCTTTTAAAAAGTTTATAAAAACCAAAAATATAGAGGGGAACCTAAAAGTTTTCAAAAAGAAAAGTGAAAGTGAGAAAGACGAGCATTGTTAAAGTGGGGGCTAGCCTTGAACTTTGTTCATGCCCATGGAAACTTTGTGAACCTTGATTACAGAAACTTTTCAACAAAACTAATTATACCCTTGTACAAATACTTTGTACTATAAAAATAAGGTGCCAAGTTTTTCCTTTAGGATGATTAGATTGCTTGTTTGGTTTGTGCAGTGCAAAAACAGAAACTTTGGCTGTAGTGCTTGAATTTTGTTAGTTAATTTTTTTGGTCAAAAATTGGCACAAAATAAAAAGGGGGCCAATAAACCAGGACACAGGCAGGATGATCAATTTTTGCCTGGGTTACTGTGATGGCCTTTGTACTACTCCCTCCATTTCTTTTTAGTTTGCATATAAGATTTGGTCAAAGTCAAACTTTGTATAATTCGACTAGCTTTGTAGGAAAAGATACCAACATCCACTACGAAATCAATAATATTAAATGCATGATGAAGTTAATTTTCATAACATATAATTTTAGTATTGGAGATATTATTATTTTTTTCTATGAAATTAGTCAAACTTTACAAAGTTTGACTTTGACCAAATCTTATATGCGGACTGAAAAGAAATGGAGGGAGTATTTAAATATGGACGGAGTGGAGTAGTACTATATTTATCTTAGCCTCGTAGGGCTCTCCCAGCGCCTACGCTTGCCTCCCCGCCTCGTCAACCGGATCCCGCCATGGAGGATCCCGCCATGGAGGATCCCGCCATGGATAATCCCTTAGATCGCAGGATCCTGTGAGCTGCCCTCTCGCTGTGGCCCGCATCACTGCCGCCTTTGAGGGACCACATGTGTTTCAAAGGGGATCCATTGCTCTAGAATCATAGATCGGTGGTGCCAGAGGACATGCCAGGGCTGCGTTTCGGGTGGTGGGCAACAAGGGAAAATCGGATCGAGGAAGCGTCACATCGATTGGAGAGAAGTTCGAAGGAGCTGCGCCTAGTGAAGCATAAGGCAGATGCGCAAGTCGATCTCAGGGGAGAGATACTGAGGGATATCAACATCTGCCAACGGTGCGTTGCTTTCGATCTGGGCCAATGGTAGAGATCATATTCACAGAGTCGGTTGCGGAGGAAAGAACACACATGCCTATGGAATGGCATGAGCAGCTGGTGCAACTGTTCAAATGGGCAGTAGGAGAAGCCAAATCCCAGGACCAGTGGCGGTGGAGCCACTGGGCATGCATCGTAGGCGAGGTGAGCTGCCCTCCTTCCCTGCCAGCGATGCAGTGACCTACTCGGTTGCTGCCGCAGTGAACTTGCAACGCCATTTTGGTTTGCAACTTTGACAATCACTCCATGTATATTTATTGTATTCCCGTGAAAATACTTGGTCATTTGGAAAAAGATGGTAAGTGATTTATCACTAGTTTTTGAATGCTTGGTCGTGACAATCACCCGAAGCCACAACCAGAAGTCTCCATCGCGTAATACTTACGGTCGGTCGCACCACCAAACGGTCGGTCAGACCCGCATCTCACCGAAGGGACACGCATCGTCTTGGTCTGACATGTACGACCAGTTACATCACTGAGTTGTGCGACCGCATTTGAGCAGTAGTACTTGAAATTTATGTTCCACAAAACTCATCGGGAGCCGTTTAGGGCCTCAAAACCAAAACCATCAATTAATCTTTTGCTTGTTCCCATCACATTCCAAAGTACTACCATGCTATAATTAAGTGCAAATCTGCTCACACCTACTACCTCCGTCCTGGTTTATTACTCCTCTTTGTAATCTGTGCTCATTTTTTACCAACGATTTAACTGATGAAATGTTAGTGCATGTTAATAAAATTATATCATTGGATCATATTTGAACATAATCTTTAATGACATGCATGAATATTTTGTTAGTTAAATTCATGGTCAAACATTGGCACAGATTACAATGAGACCAATAAACCAGGACACAGGTAGTAGTACGTATCAAACTTGAGCGTGTTCCTACTATGCAGGTTTTAGTACTAGTGCTAGTACTAGTTTATAAAAAAGGGGAAATACTTAGCTGAAAATTACTCTACCTTCCTCCACATAATTAAGTCTTTCTTGTTCATCCGTCCTTACCATGGCCGGTGTGCCGAGCTCTAGGTCGAGTACTACTCGTAACAAGGCAGCAGCGACCAAGGCCGTGGAAAAAAAGAGAGGGCTTGCCGCCTCGCGGAGACATTGAAAGATCTCTCACGGGCAAGCGAGGGCTCCCAGGAGCACCCTAGCCGCGGAGGCGAAGATGCCGAGCCGGTGGCGCTGTCATTATCCCTCGATGACATGCCTGATCAGCTCAATAAGCAGAACGAGTTCATCCACGGCTTGGTGGAGCTGCTAAAGGAGATCCTCGAAGACATGCGCGCTGAGCTCAATGAGCAGGGGGAGTTGATCGGTGTCTTGTTGATGCTGCTGAAGAAGAGCAGTGCCTCGGATAAGAAGGCGACCAGCAAAATCCTGCAACTTCAGGAGGACAATGCGAAGCTCCGCCATGAGCTCGACCTGGTGAAGGAGGAGAACGCCGGCTGAAAGAAGCTGCATGAGAAGAGTAGTTCCTTGCTGAAGATGATGCATGCCCTCATCATGGAATAGAAGGCGGAGTTGGCGAAGATCCGCATCGAGCACCTGACTGCTGTCAAGGTACGTAATGCGGCCGTGGAAGCGATGACGAAGGCTTGCGTCGAGAAATCCCGCATCATGGACAGAATGAAGAAGATGGCAGAGGAGATGCATGAGCAGATGGAGGTCGTGGAGGCAATGAAGAAGCAGTTATGACTCTGCAGCCAACAACCCTTAATGTAGTAGAGAGCAGCGCCCCAGACTTTGTGTGTGTGTGTGCGCGTGTCTTCCTTCTTTTTTGGGGGGATAATCTTCCTTCTTCTTTTCCTCCTGTGTTTCTTCTTTTGCTTCGGATGTTTCGCTGCATGTGTCACGTTGTCGGTGCAACAGACCTTGGGCCTGTCGCCCTGGCTACGCACAGGCACAAGATCAAGATTGAAGCATGAGACCAAGATGAACAAGAGACCAAGAGATTCGAAGCATCAACAAGTAGATTAGAAGGAAACAAGGCCAAGTCAGAGAAGCTAGATATCATCAAGAGAGAAGCCTCCCTTGCCGGGCAGGCGAGTCCAGCAAGGGGCGAGGCCACCCCCAGAAGAAGATGACCAAGGCGTCTCAGTAGGGCCTGCTGAGACTCGCGGAGGCCATATCACCTCAGCAACTAATCCACCACGACCCACGTAGTCGATCAGTGCGGTGTCAAGCCACGGGATGATTAAGCGACAACAATTCGCCACATGGCGGCCGCTTCCTACCAAGAAAACACATAGATGACACCCGTCCTACGACGTGTCAGACGAGCAGGCGTGGAGCTGCCAAGATAGCCCGACAAGCCTTGTAAGGCAACCAACGACATGACGCTAGGCGGTGCATTAAATGCACACTGTCAGCCTGCAGAGTTAGCTATGATAGCACTATTTGCTATCATATGAGTGTCTAATGATTAATTTGCCACTATCGTGACCCCTTGACCTATAAAAGGAGGCCCATGGCAACACACTACTAGGGAAAACCTTACCAGTAGCGCTGGTTTTTTACCTACCAGTAGCGCGGGAGCCTGCACTACTGCTACGACGCTACTGCTATTTTTTAGCAGCAGTGCATTTCTGAACAAGCGCTACAGCTAAAATACTTAGTTATAGCGCCTCTTTCTCTACCAACGCTACTACTATCATCACGTAGTAGTAGTGCCCTATTTTCTCCCCACGCTACAACTAGATAAATAGAAATTAAAAAAATAAGAAAAGTCAGATGCAATATTCATGGATGGAAATCAAGACAAGTCCAGTGCAAATAAACTAACAGAACCATCTCACAAACATTAACGAGAATACCACATTTAATATAACCACATAGTCTCACAAACTCATATATAGTGGTTAACAATGCATGGATAGATCATAGTTGATAAATCTACTAGGTAGTCATACTAGCATATATATGGTTTAGAAGCCACACGCATATGTAGTTCTAGATGATATCGATGACGATCATCATCCTCAAGCCTTGGTGGTGGGTGTTCCTGATAGTAATTAGGATGGCATGTCCAACATGAAGATTCTTGCCAACGAGGAAGCTCTTCCACCCAACCGAGTTCAAGTGTGTGTGCCCCTCGCGGTAAGGCGTATTCCAGCAAAGCCTTCTTCATCAGGCTTGATACCACAACTCTTAGATAGACTATTTGGCAATTTCTGAATAAGAAAAACATATCAATTAATAAGTAGCCTCACACATTATACACTATGAAAAGATAGTACTACATTTCTACTAAGCATGAATTCTACTAATAAGTATATATGGATTCTACACTATTAACAGTTCTTTGGATTCTATACTAAGCATATATATGATTGGACTCTAGCTACACACTAAAGCATATCATCGATCGGACAGTAAGCATGTCATTGGACACTACACTAATTAATTAAGCATGTCACTAGACTCTGTACACTAAAGCATATCATCAGCTAGCTTCTACACAACATATCATTGGACTCTACAATAAAGCATATCATCAAATTACTACAGTAAATGCAACATACCATGACATGCCGATCAACCAGGGTACTTGTCAGCCGGGTCACGAATGGCACCCCGACAAAGTCGGCACATGGTGGAATTATGTCCCATAGGTTGCACACGTACTCCTCGCTCAGCCTCATTCTTTGAGATAAGATGGCTTCATCAAGTGGGTCCTCATCATCCTCATCATCTTCATCATCTTCCTCCTTGTGGACATAAATGATGACCAGCTTGGGTCTTTCTGCTCTAAAGGAGAAGCTGATCTACTCACCACCAGTGATACCCATGTGGGCGACGAAACGAACGACCCATCCATGTCCACCAATCTGCGACATATTGCGTCCTTTCTTGACCTCCATAGTGTAGGGCCCCCAGGAGCCTCAAAAGTCACAGTGTCTCCAGTCAGCTTGTTGAATTCCAACCTCACATTGCATGGGATGATCTGTGTACAAAAAGCAAAAAGATATATACACGATGCATTAATGCCAATAACACTAAAAACAAAATAGTGGTTACAAGTTTCATATAATTTGTTACCGCCGCATGAACAAAACTAGACTGAAGTAGATGCCGAACGTCGTGCCTGTTGCAACGCAGCCGGCGCACCTTGACTTGCACAATCGACATGGTAGTGGTGGCGCCATTTCCCTAAAGCAATATGATTGAACGATTAACGATCCAAAAAGTAAACATAAAGTTTTCAATTAACTTACTAACACATCAGGAAAATATGAAATTGGCTAGAATTTGACAGATTTTGAATAATGTACACAGGAAAATAGGAAACATCAGGTTCACACCATAGAGAATACACATCAGGTCATGGCAAGCAAAATAACAACTAAATTGTAGTTCAATTCAGAAAATAACCTAATAGAGATCATGTAACCCAAAAAATTATCATTCAGTTTCTTACCACCAGTCTACTGAATTTCTGGATGTCCTGACTGTCGATTTGATGATGCTAACCCATTTTATCACTCTAAAATGTGTGCAAAATAGGGGAGAGTTTTCTCTGTTTGGTTCATTTCTGCAGTACCCATCTGTTCCAAAACATTTGAAGTTTTTGGGTTTTCCTAAATCATACTTTTTTAGGTCCGACCAGACATTTAAAACACCAAATTAGTTTTACTAGATCCATACTAAAGCATATTTTCATTCTATATACTCCCTCTGTCTCTGTCTAAATATATGAAAATGTCTTATATTTAGAAATGGAGGGAGTTTATTCGATGTTATTAATACTACCAGTACTCTATTTTTTTAATATTAACTAGGTGAATCTTAATGAAGTTCAAATATTTGAAAGTTAGAATTCGCACTTGGGATGGATCGGTGGAGCTTCATCATCAGGAAAACAAAACAAGGCAGCCAATGCCTCTGGATGACCACTCACCTCTTCCCACACAGGGCAAAGCAGTCTCGCTCTTCCTCCCTTATCCCATGCCGTGGGGCCCGCCATGCATCCATATCATTGGCGTCGGGCCGCCGGCTGGGCGGGACGAACCTTCCGAGGCAGCAACCACCATGGTCTAGGGTTAATCTGGAGCCTAATCACACCCGACAACCAACCCACTCCCACCCCAGCGTCCTCTCGCCTCGCCTCGCCGTCTCCGACCCCCACCTGGTCATCCTAGCCACCCACTGTGACCCTGCAAGCCATGGAGAAGCCGTCGCACGTGGCCACCGCCGGCGGGAAAAAGGCATCACACCGGTACCATCTCGTTCTCTTACTTATAGTCGATCTATTTTTGACTGTGGGTTCAGTGACTTGAAGCGTATACTTGGAAAGTTTTTGCCAAACCGAATCACTTGCTCATAAACCTAATCACTTGCAATTTTTTGTTGCAATTTTACTTGGAAAATTTAAGCCAAACCTAATCACTTGCTAATAAACCTAATAGAGAATTGTAGTTTAGTTCAAATTCTGGCCAAATGTTTGCCCATGGAGCCAAGAGCACTTGACAGGCAGGGTAGGGTGTGAAACTTGCAACATAAGCACGAGCAATAAACTATCTAATAACCAGCAGCCAATCCAACACATAAACAGACATGGCGAGAGCCACGATGTAATCCCTAAATCCCTTTCCACCATGCGAAAATCCCAGAACATGGCGAGAGTCGCCGCGGCGAAACGATCGGAGCCTAGTGGAACGCACACAGGGAGGAGGAGAGGGGTACTTACGGGGCTGGAACGTTGGAGGAGGCAAGAGGCGTCACATGGTGGCTGGGGTGCGGCGGCGGCGCCGCCGTGGACGGGGCACAACTAGGGAAAAGCCTATACACAGAACTTTAGCAGTAGCGTGTGTTAAAAACGGCGCTACTGCTAGATAGCAGTAGTGCGCGCGAGAAAACCGCGCTGCAGATACACATATAGCAGTAGCGTGTCCAGCCGTAAAAGCGCTACTACAAAAATTCCCACCGCTAAGCCGATCGGCTACACATAGTAGTAGCGCTCTTTTATAAACAAAGCAACCGCTAACTTTCCTGTAGCAGCGTGTTTACTTGTAAGGCGCTACTGCTAACGAAAATGAAATGAAATGAAAAACAAGTAGAAAAGTAAATGAAAATGAAAGAAATAGAAAAAGGAGAAAGGAAAAAAATAAAATGCAAAGAAAAATAAATGAAAAAAAGGAAAAAGGAGAAAGGAATAGCAGTAGCGAGTTTCAGGAAACGCGCTGTAGCTAACTTAGCTATAGCGCGTTTTCAGAAATGCGCTACCATTAAATTTTCACTTAAACAGCGGTTTCCTACTGTCGGTGTCAAAACCGGTGGATCTCGGGTAGGGGTCCCGAACTGTGCGTCTAAGGCTAATGGTAACAAGAGACTGGGGACACGATGTTTACCCAGGTTCGGGCCCTCTCGATGGAGGTAATACCCTACTTCCTGCTTGATTGATCTTGATGATATGAGTATTACAAGAGTTGATCTACCACGAGATCGTAGAGGCTAAACCCTATGAGCTAGCCTATGATTATGTTTGTGTTGTCCTACGGACTAAACCCTCCGGTTTATATAGACACTGGGGAGGTGAGGGGGGGGGCTAGGGTTACACAGAGTTGGTTACAGAGAAGGAGATCTATTATCTGGATCGCCAAGCTTGCCTTCCATGCAAAGGAGAGTCCCATCCGGACACGGGACGAAGTCTTCAATCTTATATCTTCATGGTCCAACAGTCTGGCCAAAGCATATAGTCCGGCTGTCCGGATACCCCCTTATCCAGGACTCCCTCAGTAGCCCCCGAACCAGGCTTCAATGACGATGAGTCCGGCATGCAGATTGTCTTTGGCATTGCAAGGCGGGTTCTTCCCCGAATCCGGCGTACCTGTCGCAGCATACAGTGTCCAACCTCCCATTAATGTTGTACTCCTCGGCTTCTGTGTTTCAATAATGGCCATCTCCACGTGTTGAGCAAAGACGAGGGGCCGGGGCATTTTTACATTTGCCAACCTAATCCCAAAGAGAGCCGCCTATTTGAAGAGACGGGGATCCTCATATCCAAATCACATCATCTTCTCCCGAGCAAGCATTCTGTAGAGCGCGTCCGAAAGAGACCATCCCATCATGACCGGTCACCGCAGCTCTTCCTCTCGCTCCCCTAGCTCGAAACCAGGGGATTGGGAAAAGTGTTCCGTCCGTCACATTTGCCTAATAGAGCTGCAGACCCAAGGGTTCCTTCCGCCCGCATACATGGTCCCTGTCTGATCCGGACTAGCCACCTATAATGGCGGGGAGCAAGCAGAAAGATTTCCTAACGCATCTCAGGGGGAGCGGGTATGCCTGATCCCATATCTGCTAAGAGGAGTCGGGTTTCCAATCCACCCATTCCTCCGTGGGCTCCTGGAGTTCTACGGCCTCCAGCTGCATAACTTTACCCCCTCCATACTGCACATCGCGGGTTAGTTGCCCTCTGCGAGCTGGTCCTGGGCTGCGAAGCTCATTTCAAGCTATGGAAGAGGTTATTTTGCCTTGTCCCCCACAACCAAGAGGGATCCATATATCAAGTGGGCGGAGCCGAAATATGGCGCATCGCCCAAACCGGATACCTGTCCGGTACTCCAAAGAAGGCACCTGAAGATTGGCCTTTGGAGTGGTTTTATGTTAATGATGTTCCTCTTCCGGACCTAGTCCGGACATGCCTTCCTGAGTTTACCAATACTCCGCTGAAGAAACGCCAAAGCTGGCGCCCTCGGAGCCCCCAGGAGGAAGATAACAGAGAAGTCCTCTATCTGATGAGCAGGATAAAAACCCTTGCCAAATCAGGACCGACTATAATCGAAGTTATGTCAATATGCATAATGCGGGGAGTGCAGCCACTTCAGTATCGGGGGAAACCCATGTGGCACTTCAATGGAGAAGACGATGCCTCCCGCTGCGGTCGCAAAGGTCTGGACTCCGCCACGTCTCTGGCGAGAATACTGTCCGAATTGTATAAAGGAGAAGAAGAGGAGTTCTTCCGCATTAAACCGCGGGATGGATTTTCCATGTACAACCCCAGGAGCTGGGTAAGATGTCATCCATTACTCGACTCTGTCCATTCTTACCTCCTTTAGCATAATCATTTACCTTGCTATTTCAAAGAGGGAACTAAGGAAGGCCATGAAAGAGTTCAATAGCCCATCTCTGCAGCCAGAGGATCCTGGCCAGGCTCTCGACCCCGGACTTGAAGAAGATCCAGACATATCCATGGAGTTTGTCAATGGGACATTCTACCAAGCAAACAGTGGCGGCTCTTTAGTGGACATCATTGCGGATTATCCCGGACTCCTTCCTGTGTCACATGTAAGTAAAGTCGGGGTCCCAACTTTCCGAAAAGGATTCCTTCGTTATGCCGTACCTTATGCTCACACGCCGTATTTTTATAGAAACGGCAGTCAGGACGCCACGCGGAACCCGCGGGGGCCTCTCAGCAAGAGGCGCCTAGTCAAGGCAGGCTGAAAAAGAAGGCGGTCAGGACCGAGACGCAGGCGCAGAGGTATTCATTAAACTTTCCCCGTGGTTATTTGGTCTTTTGGCGAGACGTGACGGCTTAAATTATGTCTTGGCAGGAAACGCCAGACTATATCCGGAGACCCTACCGGCCACGCCTCCAGCAGCCGGATTCCTGAACCGGATTCACGGGCAGAGGTTGATGTGGGGACAGCGCCAAATTATCCTCCTGCGTAGGATACAGATAGGCTTTCGCCACAAATTCTGAAGTGGAGAGTGCCATGAATCACCGGTGCCGACGGGCTGTACTTCACGGTGGTATTTTTTCCGAAGAGGCGTTTAATGCCTTCAATTCTGGACACGCATATATCCGCACTGCTCAAGATGGACTTGCCAGAGCAACGGACCAGTATGTGAAGGATATACGGGTAAGAAAATTTAATAAGTATGTGTAGTAGTAGCCCCTGAGACTTGAAACAGTTGGCACAACTGATTTAAGGATCATTAAATGTGTTGGTTCTTGTAGAGAAGAATGCCCAGTTGTCTCAAGAGCTGGAGGAATGTAAGGCCCAAATGAAGGCCCATCCTGCTGAATAAGAGGAATCCAAAAAGGCCTCTTCTGGTAATAATTTCCTTCTACCAGTTTGTTTGTTCGACATGTTTTATTAATCTAACGAAAGATTCTGCAGACGTACCCGAGGAAATCCAAAGACCATGGGGGATAATGAGCTGTAGCTGCTAAGTCAACTGAAGGCGGGCGAACGCATGCTGACGTAGTCTATCTAGGAGAAAAATAAGCTCCAAGATGCTAATATCCAACTGAGCGTCGAATTGAAAGATCTTCGGGCTCAGCTCGCGGACTCCATGAAGAGAATAGGAGGCTTCGACGCGGCATTTATAGTAAGTGCTTGAAACGAGCTGCAAAACAGTTCGGCGAGGAAGCGAATTTAACAGAGTTGTGTCTGTAGGTATGGTGACAGGCCGTCCTGGAGAGGAGATGCCCAATCCGCATGCGATATGCTGCAAGATCTTTCTCAGCTGCACGAACGAGCTCGGCAGGTGATGCAGGGTACTGCCCAGGCCTTGTGGCCATCCGCTTCCCTGCCAGGAGGCATGAGTGAACAAGTGGAGATGCTCAAAGGAGCACGGCGGCGCTTCTGGTGATGGAAGATATCAGCTTGCCGGCAAGGTGCAAGAGAAGCTTGGGCCATGGTGAAGACGCGTTACGCCAAGCCTAACCCGAACCATATGGCCGAAGTCGGACCGGTGGGGTCAGATGGACAAGAGATACCCGTTACTCTGGTATATGACCAGGTAGCGTTAGCTGCAAGGTATTCCCAACAGGATTGTAAGCTAGACAGCATGTTAGATGGTATAGAGGAAGAGTACAGCCAGTCTAAATGACTATGTAATTTGAATGGCCTTATGTACTCCCTAGCCGGATTGAAAATCATTTGTCATGGCGGACCTTTTCGCTTCAGCCCCCGGACCTGATAGTCCAGGGTGTATCCAAATACCCGCACAGTTATGAAAAATCGGGGTATGCGTGGAAAACAGGCGTAGGGGTTCATAAGTGCTTGAACAGACAAGTACCCAACTAGTTATGTTATATTACATTAATAGTAAGAAACATCTTCCAGAGAGAATAGTTCCGTTAGGGGTTCCTTTCTCTGGGTGCGCATGCATCGATGTGCATGTCCGAACTGCGAAAAGAAGCGCAGGTAACAAACATCTCGGTATTTACATTGTAATGAATGAGAACATCTTTTCTTCACCGACCGAATATTCCCTTAAGAACGCTAGCTTTCGGCTTCACTCAGTCTGAGGTACACATCCTACTCAACCGGCAGTAACAATCTCAGAGGTGCTCCCCTTATGCCCTAGCTGAATTAACGCGAACGTAGGGCATAAATACAAGAGCCAGGAAACCCAACATGGCCAAAACTTAAGTCATATCGATGCATATAATGGTGAAGTAAAGGAACATATGGAAAGAAAAATGCATATGTGGCTGGCAAGAAGCCATTAAAGTAGTTATATTTAGCTTCCGAATAGGAAGCCCCCAGGTATAGTGGGCATGCATAGTGCGGCCGGAGCGATCAGGGCATCCGTACAGTTTTAAGGATGTATGTTAAAAAGGGAAAAGAGGGCAAGAAAGGAAGAAAGAGAACATAATTGAAGAGGCAGGGTTAAGGAGACGAACACTGAGTTCGGCACTAGGTGTGGAATCTCCGGAGTCTAGCAGCGTTCCATGGGTTCGGCTCGAGTCTGCTATCAGATGCCCACATGGCGCTCCTCCGGTGAGAACTTTATCAATGATGAAGGGACCCTCCCACTTGGGTTTGAGCTTGTCCTTCTTCTTCTCGGGGAGGCGTAGAACGAGTTCGCCAATGTTATAAAGTTTTAGGCCCGTACTTCTTTGCTTTGATACCTTCAAGCCTGTTGCTGATAGAATGCGGAACGGGCTTTAGCGACATCGCACTCCTCCTCCAAAGCATCCAAGTTGTCCTGCCGATCTAGCTCGGCTTCCTTCTCTTCATACATGCGCACGCGAGGTGAGTCATGGATTATGTCGCAGAGTAGTACTGCTTCTGCACCGTACACCATAAAAAATGGTGTGTGTCCGGTGGTACGATTCGGCGTGGTCCGCAGCCCCCGAGTATGGAGTCGAGCTCCTCGACCCAATGTGTGTCTGATTCCTTCAAAGATCGCACTAGTCTGTGTTTGATGCCACTCATGATGAGACCATTTGCACGTTCTACTTGATCGTTTGTTTGGGGGTGATAGACAGAGGCGTAGTCGAGCTTAATGCCCATTTTGCTGCACCAGGTTTTCACCTCATCGGCTGTAAATTCGAGGCATTGTCAGTGATGATGTTGTGGGGGACACTGTAACAGTGTACAAACCCTGATATGAAGTCTATCACTGGTCCGGATTCGGCCGTTTTAACTGGTTTGGCATCTATCCATTTGGTGAACTTGTCCACCATGACCAATAAGTATTTTTTCTTAAAGCTTCCCCCTTTAAGGGGTCCCACCATATTCAGCCCCCAGACCGCGAAGGGCCAAGTTATGGGGATTGTTTGGAGAGCAGTAGGGGCATATGGCTCTGATTGGCAAATAGTTGGCAACTAACACATTGTTGGACAAGGTCTTGTGCATCTGCCCGGGCTGTCGGCCAGTAAAAACCTGTTTGAAAGGCTTTGCTTACAAGTGCTCGGGCTGCAGCATGGTGCCCGCCGAGTCCGGAATGGATTTTGGCTAGGAGCTGCCGCCCTTCCACTTCGGAGATGCATCGTGGGAGCACTCCGGTGGTGCTCTTCTTGTAGAGCTCTCCTTCATGGACTTTGTAGGCCTTAGAACGTCGCACAATACAACGTGCCTCGTTTTGGTCTTCGGGGAGCTCTTGCTTATTTAGGTAGGCCAAGAAGGGCTCAGTCCATGGGGCGATGACAGCCATGATTTCATGGGCCGAAGGTGTTATTTCGGTGGTAGAGCCTCCGATTACGTCAGATGGTTCGGAATCTAGTGTTGTATTCGGAGCCGGACTAATATTGCCGGACTTCCCTTCCCATACCACGGACGGCTTCAACAGCCTTTCCAAGAAGATATTAGGTGGGACGGGATAGCGTTTAGCACCGATGCGGGCGAGGATATCTGCTGCTTGATTATTTTCTCTGGCCACATGGTGGAATTCGAGCCCCTCGAACCGAGCTGACATTTTGAGGACGGCATTGCGATAAGCCACCATTTTCGGATCCTTGGCATCAAAGTCTCCATTTATCTGAGATATTGCGAGGTTCGAGTCCCCACGCACTTTGAGGCGTTGGATGCCGATGGAGACTGCCATCCGAAGACCATGCAACAGAGCCTCGTATTCCGCTGCATTGTTGGAGTCTGTGTATAATATTTGGAGTACGTATTGGACCGTGTCTCCGGTGGGAGATGTCAGAACAACACCCACTCCCAATCCGACCAGCATTTTAGACCCGTCGAAGTGCATGATCCAATTTGAGTACGCGCCGTACTCCTTAGGGAGTTCAGCTTTGTCCATTCGGCGATGAAGTCAGCTAGCACTTGCGACTTAATGGCCCACCGTGGTTTGTATGTTATGTCGAATGGAATGAGCTCAATAGCCCATTTAGCAATTCGGCCTGTAGCGTCGCGGTTTTTTATTATGTCATTGAGTGGTACTTCGGAGGCCACCGTGATCGAACACTCTTGAAAGTAGTGTCGCAGTTTCCGGGATGCCATGAAGACCACATACGCTATCTTTTGATAGTGTGGGTACCGAGATTTGCATGGAGTGAGGACATTGGACACGTAATATACCGTCTTTTGGAGCGGGAACTTGTGTCCGTCTGCTTCTCGTTAGAGGTCGAGCACTGCGCTTACAACTTGGTTTGTTGCGGCTATGTATAATAGCATGGGTTCGCTAGTATTTGGCGCGGTCAGGACTGGGTTTGTGGCCAAGAGTGCCTTTATTTCTTCCAGTCCGGCCGTGGCCGCATCCGTCCACTCAAAGAGTTCGGTGCGTCGAAGAAGGCGATAAAGAGGTAGTGCCTTTTCTCCTAAGCAGGAGATAAAGCGGCTTAAGGCAGCCACGCATCCAATTAGTTTTTGGATCTGCTTGAGGTCTATTGGGATAGCCAACTGTGACAGAGCTCGGATTTTTGCTGGATTTGCTTCAATTCCTCTATTGGAAACGATGAAGCCGAGCAATTTCCTGGAGGGTACACCGAAGACACATTTCTCTGGGTTGAGCTTGATGTCGTATGTTCGGAGATTGTTGAAAGTAAGCCTCAAGTCATCTATTAAAGTTTCAACATGTCTTGTTTTGATGACCACGTCGTCTATGTAGGCCTCTACTGTCTTGCCGATTTGTTTTTCCAAGCATGTCTGAATCATGCGTTGATAGGTTGTGTCGGTGTTTTTTAGCCCGAAAGGCATGGTGTTGAAACAAAAGGGGTCATACAGCGTAATGAAGGCCGTTGCGGCCTGGCCGGACTCCGCCATCTTGATTTGATGGTATCCGGAGTATGCGTCGAGGAAACACAATGAGTCGTGTCATGCGGTGGCATCGATGATTTGATCAATGTGGGGGAGGGGGAAGGGATCCTTAGGGCAAGCCTTATTGAGGTCCTTGAAATCGACACATCGACGCCAAGGTTTGTCCTTCTTTGGTACCATTACCAAGTTTGCTAGCCAATCCGGATGCTTAATGTCTCTGATGAATTCGGCCTCGAGTAGCTTGGCTAGCTCGTCTCCCATGGCTTGCCGCTTAGGCTTTGAGAAGCGCCTAAGAGTCTGCTTGACTGTCTTGTATCCTTTCAGTATATTGAGGCTGTGTTCCGCTAGCCTGCATGGGATGCCTGGCATGTCTGAAGGGTGCCAGGCGAAGATATCCCAATTCTCACGCAGGAAATCTCGCAGTGCGGCGTCTATTGTGGGTTTCAACTGTGTCCCAATGGAAGTTGTCTTTGTAGGGTCCGTTGGGTGGACCTGGAATTTGACTATCTCGTCTGCGGATTTGAAGGAGGTGGACTTAGGTCGCTTGTCGAGTATCACGTCGTCTCTGTCAACTCTTGCTCGCACCGTTGTCAGTTCTTCGGCCGCGAGGGCTTCTGATAATGCCTCCAGGGCGAGGGCGGCGGTTTTGTTTTCGGCGCGGAGTGCGACGTCCGGATCACTAGCTAGAGTGATGTATCCATTAGGCCCAGGCATTTTGAGCTTCATGTACCCATAATGGGGTATGGCCTGGAAACTCGTGAATGTGCCCCGCCCTAAGAGGGCGTGGTATCCGCTGCTGAACGGGGCCACTTAGAATGTAATTTCTTCGGACCTGTAATTCTCCGGCATGCCGAATACCACCTCCAGTGTGATTTTTCCCGCGCATCGCGCCTCCCGACTAGGGATAATTCCCCTGAAGGTCGAGCTGCTTTGCTCAATGTGGCTCTTGTCAATTTCCATCTTGTTAAGTGTTTCCTCGTAGATGAGGTTTAGTCCGCTTCTGCCGTCCATGAGCACTTTAGTGATCCTGAAGCCGTCCACGATTGGACTAAGGACCAAAGCGGCTGGTGCCCGGACTGTTCGGAACTGAGGTTCGTCACTGGCGTTGTAAGTTATAGCCGTGTCGCTCCATGGGTTTATTGTTGCCACATGGCAGACTTTGGCGAGGCTGCGCTGAGCTCGCTTGCGCCTATTATTTGAGGCGAAAGTCTCGAAGACTGTAAATACTGTATTATTCTTTCCAGCGGGATGTTGCTCTGCTGTATGGTTTAAGAGGAGATCCTCACCGCTCTTTTCTACCTGCCGGAGTATCCAACATGCTCTAAGTCTATGAGTTGGCATGGTATTCGGTGTGCTTTGAATTTTGCACGGCCCACCGAGCCATTCCTCCAATACGGTTCTGCGCCTTGTATCAAGCTTTGGTTTTTTGGTAATTGAATCGGGTAACTTATGAGAGTTTGCCCTTTTAGTTCGGACGAAGGGTTTAGTGAGAGCCGGATTATCCCAAAAGTTTGTTTGGGTTTCTGCACTATGGCCGCTAAGTCAGCAAAGCGTACTATGTCACGGTGACTTATAGCGTTGAGGATCCCTTTGTCCGTGCATTTTTGCAAAAGAGGGAGATTGCATCTTCCTCGCGATAGTCCTTGGCCATGTTTACCACAAGGAGGAATCTGGCCCAATAATGATGTACTGTCTCTTGGGGCTCTTGTCTAATATGTGGAAGATTGCATAAAATTGGGTGGGTGGGTGGTTTCGAATCCGAATCCTGACCCGATCTAATACCCAGGGGCAAAGAAGCTTCCGAGCTTAACGGCTCGGGCTCTGGGATGTTGCCCAATTTGTTTGACCGGCTGCCCGATCCTAAGTTCGGGGTTTGGATCATGTCCTCCCGCAAGCGGGTGTCTGGCTCAGAGAGCTCGGAAATATGGACACAGTTCATCCTCAAGATAGAGGGAGAATTCGTATGATGTTCCTCCACTACCGCTATCTCATGGGTGACCAGCGAAGAATAAATCTCCCTTTGGTCGGGTTTAAGCCTGATCCGATCATAGTCCGTAGCGATGCCCAGGGCGGCGATGCGATCCAAGAGCTCATTAAGGGAGGAGAGTTCCTTTGGATCCATCTGTACGGCCAGTTCCGAATTGACGTGGAGGCTATTTTTGATGACCTGAGAAGTCATCGTCGGTGCGACAAGAGATCGGGCGGTAATGACGAAGCCGCCCAGCCGGAGAGTTTGGCCTGGGGCCAGTGCTCCCCCAGAGGTGATGTTGTCCTTGACAATGAGGTGATCCATCGAGCCTTACTATGACGACACAGCAGAACTCTCAATGAAAGCACCAATGTCGGTGTCAAAACCGGTGGATCTCGGGTAGGGGGTCCCGAGCTGTGCGTCTAAGGCTAATGGTAACAAGAGACTGGGGACATGATGTTTACCCAGGTTCAGGCCCTCTCGATGGATGTAATACCCTACTTCCTGCTTGATTGATCTTGATGATATGAGTATTATAAGAGTTGATCTACCACGAGATAGTAGAAGCTAAACCCTAGGAGCTAGCCTATGATTATGATTGTGTTGTCCTACGGACTAAACCCTCCGGTTTATATAGACACCCGGGGGGGGGGTCTAGGGTTACAAAGAGTCGGTTACAGAGATGGAGATCTATTATCTGAATCGTCAAGCTTGCCTTCGACGCAAAGGAGAGTCCCATCCGGATACGGGACGAAGTCTTCAATCTTGTATCTTCATAGTCCAACAGTCCTACCAAAGCATATAGTCCGGCTGTCCGGATACACCCTTATCTAGGACTTCCTCACCCCCAGCCACCACTTCTTCCCGAAATCACTCGCCCTCACCGCCGTCTCCCCAATTCACCGTTGCGCCACTTCGCCACCGTCTCTTGCCGGCGTGGACGCCCGCAACCTCACCGCCTCCTCCCGAGGCCACCGTCATCCTCATCGCCGCCGCCCGAGGCCGCCCTCAGCCTCACCGTCGCCACTGGAGGCCGCCCTCGACCTCATCATCGCTGCCCTCCACCTCACCGCCGCCCGAGCCCGCCTAGGAACATCGTTGCCCGTGCCCGAGCCCTCCCTCTCCGCCCCTGTCTCCGTCGCCGAGCACCTCGCCGCCACCGCCGATCCCCTCTCTGTAAGTCCCCCAACCCTCCCCCACTCCTCTCTCTCTCTGCATTTTAGCGCAAAAATTAGTAGAGCAAAAGTTTATTTATAGAAGAAAATTTAGTTTAGAGCAAAGGGTGTTAAGTAGTAGATGTTAGAGGATAAGTCAGTTTAGAGCAAAAAATTTGGTTTACAACAAAAGTTAGTTAGGGCAGTAGGGTTTAATTAGGGTAGATGCTGCTTGTATAGTATATAGTGATACTAGTGGATGTTAATTAGGTTAGGGCAGAAGTGGTACTAGTAGATGTTAATTAGATGTTTTTCAGTTAGGGCAGTAGAGTTTTTCTAGGTTAATTAGGTTAGTAGTGCTGCTAGTAGTAGTGGTACAGTAGGTTAATTAGGTGAAGTTAAATGAATAACCTAAATGAATGAAATTAGTAGTTAACTGAATTTTTTTTCCTTTCATCATTACAGAGCACTAAAGTTAACTGAATTTTGTTCTATTAGTACTTAAATGAATTTTCTTCTACACTTTGTTTTTGAATTAGCTTGTGAAATTTGGACATGTGGTTGCTCGTGTATATTTGGACATGTGTTGCGGTGTCGAAGAGGGATATTTGAACATTCCATGGAATGAAGCTGAGTGGCCTATGTTTTGCCGGAATGTTCATTCATTTCTGTTCCGACAAATTTCAAGTTCTTGATTTGTCCACTTTTTCGCAAAGGTCATGCCGAAATTTTCTGTGAATTTCGGCATGACTTGTGATACAAACTAGGACATATCGAGTGCCCGAGATTTGCCGCACCAGGAAGGAGTCAACATTCCTGCAAAACAATAGGCCTTTTTTATGTCATCATTCATTTTATTAGGCCAAGAACTAATTGACTAGATTTAATCGTTGGAAACATGGGCTAGCAACGATGAAGGACAGGGTTCTGGTGGTTGCGTCGACGTCTACCGGGTGGCGGACGAATTTTTGAGCATTGCCGACGATCAACCAATGTTGTTGCTGGGCCCACCAGTGGCATCGGGGACTGAGACTGACACGCAGACTGGTGTTGAGACTGAGACTGGCGCTGAGACTCAGACCGGCATCGAGATCGACGCTGAGACTGAGAATGGCACTGCCTCGGGGAGCAGAGCCCGTGTAGAACCGAAAGCAAAGAGGTAACGACTTCCTAACAAACTCAGGACTACTAGACTGGTGGTCACGGAGGTGGACGACGGCAATTTTGAGCCAAAGGCGCCCGAGGAAGCACGCAAGTGCTACGGAAATCAAATTGGCTGCATCATACGGACAAGCGCCACCATCAACGATGAGAAACTACAGAAGATAGATAATATGAGGCCCTCCCTCCTAAAGAAGTTTCACCAGATATTCTTGTTCCCGGGCCGGAATGAAAAGGATTATGAAGATCCAGATAAGGACCCGGCAATGAAGAAGATAAACAAACACGCCATGACCAAGTTTAGCGACGCGTTGGCCGCCTGGAAAACAAGGGTGAAAGCAAGGATCATCGACAGGGAACCCTACTCCGAGATTGTAAAGGATAATCCGACAATCACTGTAGAGAAGTTTGAAATATTCAAGGAGGCTTGCGAGGCCGAAGCTGCCAAAAAAAGTCTAGGTACATGAAGGGGCTTCTAGAGAGGAACATTGGGAGCCACCACCTCGGAAGCCGTGGTTATGGCAGAAGAGGTCCAAATGGGCCAAGGAGGACGCGGAAGCCGCGAGTCTGGGCATCCCAGACCCCTTGGCGGAGTTCACCGTCCCGCAGGAGCATGACGCCTCAAGGCCCGACACCGTTGGGACCCAGTGAAGAAGGTTTAGGAGACAAACCCGATCACGACGGAGTTCATGAGACTGCTAGTAATTTTAGTTTCTGATCAATTCGACTGCACACGTTAGTCATATATGTAAACAATCCTTGTGACTTTTGCAGAGAGAGCAGCACAGGATTGCGGCCGAAAGTGACTCGCCGTCTGAGGCATTGACGAGGCCCAAGTGGGACACTCCATTCAACCGGGCGTTGAACATATTGAAACGACTCCTGGTGGATACTCGACCGTCGTATGAACGCGTGCATGGTGCCGGAGACGGCTCCACATGGAAGAAGTACTACTATGAGACCACAGAGGAGAGAAAGGAAAGACGGAGGTTAAGTGAAGAAAACATCGACAAGAAGGTTGAGATTACGGTTGAGAAGAGATCGTCTCAGACAGTCGCAACAGCGGTAGCTGCCGCAAAACAGGTGGTTGCAAATATATCTACTTCCTTGGTTCCGGCCATTTTCACTTGGACCAAGCAAAATCCAGAAAAAAATGCAGCGGACTTTCCCCTTGCTGACTTCTTGGGGAGCAACTCGACTAGCGTTGCACCAGCACCGGCTCCCGCACCTACTCCCGCACCGGCTCCAACACCGGACGTGCTCAGCGGTGCTTCGTCTTTGGCTGAGCTCGACGCCCTCACGGTATCTGTCACACCGGCCCCTTTCAATAAATGTATAATCTCATGTTTTCGTTGCCTTTCGGATGTCTCACGTCGCAGACTTTTCTTTGCAGGACGACGAAACCCCGTGCACCATATTGTACACCATCGGCGACCAGAAGGTGGACGTGGGGAAGGCGACAATAATGGAGCCGAAGGAACCATTGTTCCACAGCTGGCCGATCCCCTCGAACGCCTTCAAGGTTTCCGTGGCCAGTGTCAAACCGGGCCACGAGAATTTACCTCCTCTGATACTAGTGGGGGATGACGACGAGACCCCGCGCCGGCTTGGTGATTGTTGCAATGGGTGGGTCCTGTTGTGGCCAAAGAGTCTGCTTCATTTGGAGGCGGCCGGGAGCACACCCATGAGCAAGCAGCCTCAGCAAGGTATGAACATCAACACCCCACCTACCCAATTAGCATCGGGTGTCAGGTTGGGTGATAGTGGATGGGGTAAGGAGGAGGCTCCATTAGTCGCTGATGATGTCGCCATCGATGAGGATGAGGATGACGATGGCACTCAACAGTATGTCTATACTAGCGCCTACTCAGGGTTTGAGCGTCATGAGTCGGTGCCTGAATTGCCGTCTCCGGAGGCTGAACGTATTATGGACGACTTTCCGGTAGTAAAGAAGTCTAGGAAGAGAGCGAGGAAAGAAAAAAGCTGATTCTATGATCCAGCCGCCTCAGCAGCCTCGGCTTCAGGACCGTATAGATATCCCCGATGCGGATAAATGGCATATCCCTAGTCAACCAATCCTACATGCAACAATGCTACGGGCCAGATTCGACGATCTATGGAGACTTCATGATGATGTGCTGCGGATAGAGAATGGCTTCATCGCCTCGAAAGATCCAGGATACCCACTCTACATGGTTAACATTCCATGGCAAATGTCGTACGTCGACTGCTTCCCCACAGATAAGTTCTTCCTTCGATTCTATTACATATTTGACATGTTTCACGTGAAGAAGCTGGATTTTATGTTTGTCCGCCTTTATGCCTTGCACATGAACTACATCATCGGGGTTGAGCAGATAAGTCATATCTGTGTCGCTGACCCGTACTACATGCACGAGGGCTTCTTGGGAGTCTGCGCAAAGCACCATGAATACGCGAGGGATTACATCGTTAGTTTCATGCTCGCCAATAAGGACAAGGAGGCGATTCTCGTGCCTTATCATCCCATGTAAGTCATCCGCACTGCTATCCTTCCTTCGATTTCAATCATTCATTTGCACAGTGGAGGCTAATTAATTTGAGGTGTACTTATTTTGCGCAGACTCGTCCTCATCATCCTCTACCCTTGATTCTCCCACGCTCTTTACTTGGACTCGTCGAAGAACATTCACAAAAAGGATTACACCCACATCAAGGATGTTCTCGACAGTGCTATGTTTTACTACCAAACACGGGGTGGAGAGGTCAAGGACAAGAAGAGAAGGGGCGGCAGGCTCGCCTTCAGCCATAAGACCGACTTCTGCTGCATCCAGCAACCAAGCTCATTCTCTTAATGATGGATTCTATGTCCTACACCACATGCTGGAGTACAGATGGGATCACTAGAACCTTCACATGTCACCTAGATCAGGCGATGCCCATATTCTGCAATGGGCAAATGACATAGGAGATATCGAGGATCATTGACTTCGAGCTGAGTTCTATAACATCCAGCACGAACTTGCCCAAATCATCATGAAGGAGGTCGTTGGAAAAACAGGGATGTTCTACGGAGAAGAACAAATGTCGCGGGCAGACGTCCGAACATGGGTAGCCTCTCAGCGTCTCGACATGAAGCCTTTCACTAAGCTCGAGGACTATCTCCCTGACCTGGATGGATGGCACGACATGCTGGAGTGATTGTCGATATATGACAATGTGTCCGTTTAGTCCATACTTTCTGTATGATAGAACTTTGAGTTATGCACGGCGAAACTTTATTTGTGATGTAATTAAACCGTCCTCCTCCTCGACTAGCGAAGATCACTCTAGTTAGGGCATTTTGGGTACGATGAACTTTGTTATTTATGCTTATGATATGTTGTTTCTATTTTGCCAAGTCTGTCTCTTTCTGTTGCTCAACTATATATGTTGTATATCATCGACTCATGTGATGATGCAGGTGCATAGATCATCGATGGTGAAGAAGTGCTACGCCAGGAGTATATATATGATGAGTGGCCGGAGTGTCACGCCCAGGTGTACCAGTTTCCAGTTTCCGAGCGACAGGCAGTAGTTAGTTTAGGTTCATGCTAATGCGAGAGAGGGATACGAACTCATGTACTGCATAGTTCCGCTCTCACTCAAAGTGATAGCTCTTATCGCATATATCATTCTTTAGATGGAAAATGATGTATTTGCAAGTAATTGAGACTTGTATCGCTATTTTCGAGATGATGACGAGAGACCACTTTGTGTTGGATGATGATTATGATGATGACATGATTTGATGAGACTAGTTGTATGTATATGCTATGATTACATCTGTATGTGTATGATATGCTAAATATTATTGTATAAAGCCTATTCAAATAAAAAACAAATATGCAGGAAAAAAACTAATAAAACTAGTAGTAGCAAGGTGGGAAAAGTTAGCAGTAGCGCCTCCTTACTAGTAGCGCTTCCCTGGCAAAAGCGCTGTAGATAATATCAGCAGCGCTCTTCCCTGAAGCGTGCTACAGCTATCCATGTATAGCAGTAGTGTGGGATGACAGGCGCTACTGCTATACGTTAGTTGTAGCGTCTTATGAGTAGCGCATCGTCCCGCGCTACTGATAGGCGTAAAACCCGCGCTGCTGCTAGGCTTTTCCCTAGTAATGGGGGTGAGGCGGCTGGGGAGGAATCCTAACCGCGGCGGCGTTATCGAGCGGAGGGGATCTATGAGAGAGCGAGAGGGTGGGTACTGGTGCGGGGACGGTGCGGGCCGGTTTGCTTTTCCTGTAATAGTAATGCTGCGTAGGGCCGGTGCTACTGCTAAGCCCACTAGCTGTAGCACTCGTTCAAACACTACTAGGGAAAAGCTTATACACAGACGCTTACTAGTAGCGCGGGTTCATACCCCTCGCTACTGCTACTTACTAGTAGCGTGGGTTTTTAACCCTCGCTACTACTAAGTTGATAGTAGTAGCGTGGGTTTTTACCCCTCGCTACTACTAAGCGGTCTCTACCGTGCCTCCCCGGGACATGTCATAGTAGTAGTGAGGGGTATAAACCCGCGCTACTACTAATTGAATAGCTATAGCGCAGTTAAGATACCCATGCTACTACTGAGGTATCCCTCCCTTGCCGCACCACTCCCACCCCGATCCTAAAGGAAAAAACTCCACTCCCGCCCCACCAAACTCTCTCTCTCCAACCTCATCCCCACCCCTCAGTTGACTCATCTTCCCCACGACCTCCTCGCCACCACCAGCACCCACGCCGGCCGATTCTGGCAAGCTCCAGCCGCGCGGAATACGCCCCCAAGCACCCAAGCTCCGCCCCTCCCTCCCCTCCTCCCAGATCGGTGCCTCAAGGCCTACACCCTTGCCTTGAGGCGGCGAGGGGGAAGGCGGCGGCGGAGAGGCAAACAGCGAGGAGGTCATGGGGGAGATGAGGAAACTCGTCTCCCACGCAGGCAGATCTCATCCAAGGCAGGTCAGGAAACTCGTCTCTCCCCTCCCCTTCCCTTCCCCCCGAATCTCCTCCCCTCCTTTGTGCCCCGATCTCCGCCGCGAGCCCAGGCGAGGCCGAGGAACCGAGGCGACACCGTCAGTGAGGCAGTAGCTAGCTAGGTAGGCGGGCGGGCCGCCGGATTTCCTGCTCTCCGGGCCGGTGGTGCGTGTTCCCAGTCTTAGGGGCAGGCGGGGGACTGAAGCTAGGCCACGCGCTGGCCGGCTCAGAAATCACTATGAACTGTTCCCTTGTGGAAGTACATTTCTGTGATTGCATCCAGTTTAGGCCTTTAGGTACCGAACTTATGCATCATCAGCATTTAATTTCGTAGGTATGACCTAATTTAAGCGTTTTTTATCAAGTAAAAAAGTATCACTTCTGGTGCTTCTGGATTATGTTTTCGCAACCTTGGTCTTGGTCTTGCTGACTAAGATAACTAGATCTATTCATGTTGTGTACTTGGACTTGGATGTGCATGTGGATTGTGCCTTTTATGTTGGATTTTTTTGTATCAGGTAGACATAGCTGTAGCCTTGCTTGCAATTGCAATTGGATAACATTGTCCTGATTTTGCACATTCACAGCTTGGAGGGCCTTATGATGTCCTTGTTTGATGCATAGCACTTTTCTTCTGGCATCGTTGGACTTAACCTTGTCCAGTTAGGTATACTATCATTTATATTCAACCTGTTACACTCTTGAGGTCATATCTGAGCATTTCTGAAAATGTTCAAGCATATATATTGTTTTGTTGGGCTGAGCCTTTAATTGGCCAGGGAACAATATTGCATCTTTTGGGATGTACTTATAGGACCAAGCCAGGGTATTGTCTCTTCAAAATAAGAGGTAGGCTGACTATATCAAAGAAACTGTTATCACTTATACAGATGTTGTCGACCTTGTTTTTGTGTTAATCGTAATTTCTGCTTTCTGTATGCTTCTCCATGCTTCTATGCTGACATTTTATTGCTTCTTCACACCAATGACAATGTTCTGTCACACTGTTGCTTTTATCTCAGATATTAGTGTATCTCTTTGCGTTTAGCTGACATTTAAGGATAATTATTTTGGTCACATTTGTTTTGTCTCTACTGATTTGTAATGTCAACATGAGAATGGGTTTAAGATAGTATCATTGCCCATTTGCTTCAATGTTCAGTTTGTAGTATCTGAATACATTTCAGGAATAATATGACGACGTGTTTGGTTCTGCACTTTTTCGCTGTCTTCCGGTTACACCGGCTCATGAGTACGTTACATTGTTTTGTTTGGGTTGGGCGGGATTGAGTTCCAATATATAGTAAACGGTCCTTCACAAAATCCAAAATGGTATGTATCGGTAGCTACGTATTGAATAATAAGTTAACAATGCTAGACTTGACCCACTTCCTTTACTCAACTGAGGACTGTAGCTATTACATAGGCGATCTCTTGTTAATAGAAATCACTCACTTTTTTGTTTTCATATATTTATTCCCGTAGCTACTATACATCACAACATGCAAGGAAATATATGTCTGCTGAAATTTAATTTAATTTGTTCTTTGCTCTTTACAGAAATCTTGGATTCATAAATGGGAGAAGCACATAAGGGAGAAGAAGATGATTGCAAGGATGGAGAGGGAGCAAATCATTTCGAGGGATTATGCATTTTTGTTTGCACTAGGTGACTAGGCAATAAGTGTACATGTATGCATATGCTCCTGGTTTACTATAAATCTTCGATTTGAAATGATGTGGAATGTTGCTGGTTTATTACAAATCCGGGCTTGTTTTAGTTGTTAGAATTGTATGCATAAAATGGAATTGATGGACATTTTTTAATTCCTAATTAGTTAGTAGTAGCGTGGGGGTGAAATGGAGCACTACTAGTATTCAGGATACTAGTAGCGTGTGGTACTATAGACGCGCTACTACTATTTCATTAGTAGTAGCGCGGTTGACATCCGCGCTACTAGTAAATTGTTAGTAGTAGCGCTGGTTTACCCCGCGCTACTACTAACTATTAGCTGTAGCCGATACTAGTAGCGCAGGTACCCGCGCTGCTAGTAGCCATTTTACCCGCGCTGCTAGTAGCCTTTTTCCTAGTAGTGAAAACAAACGCTACAGCTAGGTGGGCTACCGCTTTTGCCCTGCGGCCCATGTAACAGTAGCGCGGCCCAAGCTAGCAAACACTGCTCCTATTTAGTAGCAGTAGCGTGTTTTTTACCAGGTGCCACTGGTAAATACCAGTAGCGTGGGTGCTTAAACATGCGCTACTGATAAACTTCTATATATAACCATTTTCCTAATAGTGCACAGTTCGAGAGGTTGGAAAGTTAGATCACTAGCACTCTCGTAAGCGCGTAGTCGCTACCGCCCTGAGGCAACCCCTGCCAGGCAAGTGTACTATGCACCACCACCAATTTTCCACCAGCAATCCACCAAAGCAGGAGTAGGGTTTTACACCTCACGGCGGCCCGATCCTGGGTAAAACTTCCCGTGTGATCTATGTCGCACTGCCCCATGTTGGTCTGCTCTTTGTGCAACGCGACTCCCCCCTGCCAAACAAACAAGGGGCCGTCCTCGTTCCATAAGTGGCCGTGGTTTCCTTGCGACATCTTTGGAGCGCTAGGTAGGGGGATCGCTTGTGCGAACCTGAAGACGTAAGAAGCGTGTCATCTTCATCGCCATCTGCATCTTCGACGGTGCCATCGACCACGGCTCCCAAGAAGAAACCTGCTTCTTTGGCTCATCCGTCCACCTCGAAGGCCCCGCCGCCCGCGGCCTACAATGCTGCGGGGGCACAGAGACACACGAGGACACGAACGGTGCTGGAGATGTGGTCGGAGCAGGTGGCACCGCCACCCCTTCCCCCGTGACCGATGCAGGAGCAGGAGACACTGAAGGAGAGAAACATCAGCAACACCTCGATGGCCACACTCCGCTCGCTGATGGCCACACCCACAGCAATGTCGCTCGGTCTGGGGTGAACCACCGCCCTCCGGCCACCCCTGCCGCAGGCATGAACGCTGCGCGTGCGCTTTTCCCGGGCGGGCTAACCGAGCTGATGCGCCCAGCGGAGCTGATGGCCCTCAAGCGCCTCCGCCTCACCACCCTGCCACCCAGGTGGTTGCACCGCAACAGCGGGGGCGTAGTGCTGCCACCACTGGCTTTGTCAGGAGCCGAGCGACGGCACGATCGACTTCATCATCATCTATGCCAAGCACAACCTCAGAGGCCATGGCGCGGGCTCAGCTGCTACTGAGGTTTCCACCAGCGGCCGAGCAGATGGATGAATGGCAGGCAACCATCCAAAGTTTGCTTGGTTTTGCCGAAGCCGAGGGCTCACGATGAGCCGCCCCGCCACACAACCTCCCCAAGCAACAGCAATGGCTCATGCTGCTGCCCATACAGAGGGATCCATCCCCACGGTGCAGTCCCCGCCACGGCAGCCAACACGGGCACGACCAAATCAAGACGCTGATGACATCTCAATGGCCTCCCCTGATCCTCGAGCACATCCAGGCCAATGATGAACCCCAAAGATAGGAGGAGAGGAGACGTGTGCGTCATCGAGCAGCACCACGACGACCTCCTCCGATACGACGGGCGCGACGGCCCCAACGTCAACGAGCCCACACTCGGTGTTGGCGGGCCCTTGCCCTTTGTTGCTCTGCCTTCACCCGTGAGTTGCGGCAAGTCTGTTGGCTGTCCGTTCGCATGTTCAAGCTAGAGATACCTAAGAAGTACCACGGGAGACTGAACCCGACAGAGTTCCTGAGCATCTACACCATTGCTGTTTAGGCTGCCGGGGGAAGAGATGAGAAGGTGTTCGCCAACTACCTCCGGTTGGCTCTCATGTCTAATGTGAGGTCTTGGCTGATGCACCTGCCGGAGAACTCTATTTCTTCATGGGCAGACTTGTGCCACGTCTTCATCGGTGCTTTCACCAGTGGCCACCAAGAGCCGGGCCGTCCCAGCGATCTGCAACTTCTCCAACAGAAGGAAGGAGAAACCGTCCGTAAGAATTTACAAAGATTCAGCAAAGTTCATAGAAATATTCCAAATATCCATCCAAGAGCTGTGATAGCTGCCTTCCAGTCCAATGTGCACAACCGCTGGATCCGTTCCAAGATGAACATGCGGTTGCCCAAGACTGTGAAGGAGCTATAGACCCTAGTGGATAAGTGTGCTTGGATGGAGGAAGGAAGGAAGTTGCCCGGAGAGGAAGATTGCATCAATGTTGATTCAGAGGATGATGATGAGTCAACCAGTCAGAAAAAGGTCAAGAAGCGCAGTAAGAAGCAAAGAGATAAGGCAGTATTGACTATTGAAGGGTCAGGCACCCCAAGTACCGACAAGATCACCAAGGTTGAGGCCCCCGGCAAAGAGGTTGCCGTGTGCGCTGATTGCCGAGAAGTTGCGGCTGCCGAGAAAGCCGGGAAGGGCGATGGGCCGTACTGCAAGATCCACCGGACCAAAGGCCCCGACCTTCAGGAATGCTATCAGGTTAAGCAGTTGGTCAAGAGACAGAGAGCAGAACATGAGAAGCGTGATAAGGAAAAGGGTCAGAATGTCGCTGGTGGTACGGGCCGAGGTGATGGAGCAAATCACCCTGGCAAACCCTTTCAGAATAAAGGAAAACTCTCTAGAGGCCAGGAGAAGGAAGCCTGTGACGATGAGAGTGATAAAGGGGATGAAGAGGAAACCAGTGACCAGTGTTTCAGAAGGCCACGGATGTCATGTGCATTGACGAGGGTGCATCTTTGCACGCCTCCCATTGCCAACTCAAGCAGTGGGCACGAGAAGTCAATGTCGTGGAACCAGCGCCAGAGGCCCAGAAGCCACTCAAATGGTCCCGTACACCCATCATCTTTGATGAAGAGGGTCAACCTAGTCGTACCACTGCGGTGGGATGCCTGCCTTTGTTGGTTTCTCCAACAATTCGAAACCTCAAGGTCACGAAGATGCTGGTGGACGGTGGGGCCGGACTGAATCTGATTTCCCTAGCAGTTATTAGCAAGCTTCATATAGGAGAGGAAGAGCTAGAGGTTACCGGCACGTTTCAAGGAATCAATCCCGACAGGAGTCATCCTAAGGGAATTACCGGTAACATTTGGTGGAGAACTGAACTACCGGACTGGGAAGATTGTGTTTGACGTAGTTGATCTCCCCCTGCCGTACAATGGAATCCTTGGATGCCCAGCCTTGGCTAAATTCATGGCGGCATCCCACTATGCCTACAAGACCCTGAGGATGCGTGGGCCACTAGGAGTTCTCACCATCCCGTCATATGAGAAAGATGCCATCATTTGTTTAGACAAGATGTACCGGGAAGCAGTAGCTGCAGAGGCAGCGATGACAACAGTTCCCGCCAAGGAAAGCAATGGAAAGAAGAAGGATTGCAGGACCTCTAGCAAAGAATCCGAGAAGCATGCCCCCACCGAGTGAACGGCACCCGTTGACGACGTGCTGGAGTGTTCCAACAGTAAGAGATCCAAGGTTGCTGCTCCACAAGTGAAAAAGGTCCCGGTAGGGCTGGCTGGCGTTGATGGTACTTTCACTATCAGCGCCACCCTCGATGAAAAATAGGAAAGCACGCTCGTTGCCTTCCTATGGGCGAATATCAATCTGTTTGCATGGCAACTATCGTGGAATTAACACGTTAGATGTCCTCGTGAAAGGACTTAGCCGTGGAGCCATCGCGACGGGTTCGCTTAGAGGGGTTAAATCAGACAAAGGACACGAGAGGTTTATACTAGTTCGGACCCTTACGATGAAGGTAAAAGCCTACGTCTAGTTGTGATGGGATTATTGTGGTCTCGATTGCCAGGGAGCAAACACGCTATGCCTGGCTCTCGAGTTGTTGTTTCTTGTCCCTGAACCGCCGCCGGGTCGTCCCTATATACACACAGCTTGACGCCCGGTCGGTTTACAGAGTCCCGAGTGAGGGAGTCCTGGATTAGGGGGTATCCGGACAGCCGGGCTATATACATCGTCCGGACTATTGAAGCGTGAAGATACAAGACTCAAGACTTCGGCCCGTGTCCGGATGGGACTCTCCTTTGCGTGGAAGACAAGCTTGGCGATCCGGATATTATATTTCCTTCCTTGTAACCAACTCCATGTAAACCCTAGCCCTCTCCGGTGTCTATATAAACCGGAGAGGATGGTCCATAGAAGGCCGATCACAATTACAATCACAACATCATAGGCTAGCTCCTAGGGTTTAGCCTCTATGATCTCGTGGTAGATCTACTCTTGTACTACACATATCTTCAATATTAATCAAGAAGGAAGTAGGGTTTTACCTCTATCGAGAGGGCTTGAACCTGGGTAAACATTGTGCCCCTTGCTTCCTGTTACCATCAGCCTAAGACACATAGATCGGGATCCCCTACCCGAGATCCACCGGTTTTGACACCGACATTGTTGCTTTCATTTAGAGTTCCTCTGTGTCGTCGCTTTGAGGCTTGATGGCGTCTTCAATCGCTAACAACACCGTCTAGGGCGAGACTTTTCTCCCCAGACAGATCTTTGTGTTCGGCGGCTTCGCACTGCAGGCCAATTCGCTTGGCCATCTGGAGCAGATCGACAGCTACGCCCCTGGCCACCAGGTCAAGTTCGGAAACTGAACTACACGATGGATATTCACGGAGACTTTATCTTCAATGGATTCGGGTCCGTGCTAGGAGTGCCGGATAGTCACAACGAGCACGGCCTAGACCTGCTGTCAGACAATGTTCGGGATATCATCCTTGCAGTAGCCTCAGATCTAAATCCAGAACAGGTGGCGTTGCCCAAGGACGGAGGGGTAGACCCCGCCCCGCAGGCCGCATACTCATCGGTGGTGGAGCCGAACATAGGTCTCACCTCTATGGAGGCCTGTAACCCCGGACCCCCAGACTCATATCCGGTTGTTGGTTCCGGTCCGCATACCCTCGAGCCAGCCAATCCAGGTTGGACTCCGGTAATGGAGTTTACCGCCGCGGACATCTTTCAACACTCACTATTTGGTGACATGTTGAACTCATTAAAGTCTATATCTTTGTCAGGAGGCTCTGGGCCGAACTATGTCCGGCTTGAGTGGGAAGCAGGCGACGAAGAAATTCGCTGCCCACCCACCACCCACTTCATAGCCACGATCGATGATTTAACCGACGTGCTTAACGTCGACTCCGAAGACATTGACTGTATAGACGACGATGCAGGAGAAGTACAGGAGCCACCACTCATAAGACGGTGGACAGCCACCTCCTCTACGATATATATACGGTGGACACTCGAAGGAAACCAATGGCGACGAGGTAGCGGAGGATAACCCCTCGGGAGGAAAAGCAAAACATGGGCGTCTTTGGCACCGCTCCAAGCTCCACCACATCAATACCGGCCCTGGAGATGATCCGGATAGTGCCGAAGAGGAATACAGCCCTGATCAGCCTACCTTCAAGCAGGCCGGACAGGCCACGGTGGGATACTTGGAGAGGGACAACCATACACCCCCCTGCGAAGATGAGGTAAGCCTCGACAATGACGAATTTGGCATGCCTGAAGATCCAGCGGAACAAGTTTGCTTCAATCGACGGCTCATGGCCATGGCAAGGAGCCTGCAAAGGAAGCAAGAGCAGCTTAAAGTCGACCATGATTTGCTAATGGATAGGTGGACCAAGATCCTGGCCACCGAAAAGTATGGACTCGACCGCCCTAACAAAGGGCATACACGACACAACTGGCTACCTCAACCTAAGAAGGAGATCCAAAGGCACACAACCCGACGTCCGCACAACACTACGGTCCAAGACAGCAAGAAGGATACACAAAGGGGCATCCCCAAGCCTCCGTGCAATGGTCATAACCGTCAAGTGAGGGAAGCTGGTGCCAAGTTCAGCAACTCCCAGTCCGGTCAACAGACAAAGAACAACTCAAGCCTATTCGGCCTGAGCCACAAACTCGATCAACTGTGTGAAATTCACGGTAATCCAAGAAGGACGGCAAAACATACCAATAGAGAATGCCGGATCTTCAAAACAAAGCGACCGGTCGTGTGCCGGAAACAATGAAGGGACACGTCTAGTCAAGAGACCCCCGAGAGCATAACAGTATGACCAATCGCCCCCTATCAAACAAACCACAACAATTCAATTGCCGTACCCCCAGACCTAGTAGTCCAGGGGCTCCATAACACATAAAGCCCCCATGTGTATGAATCTACAAACAACACCTTCTACAAGATGTCAGGTGCAAAGGCCAAGTTCATTGGCCCACCGCCCTAACGGTTGTTTTCAGATAACCAACAAATGCCACATCATCGGTGCATTCCCCTCATACGGTAACCCACCGTCTGCTAACGGGATGAACCACGTTGACTAGATTCCAAGTGGTAAACCATTAGGCCAACACAGGTGATATACTCACGCATACGTACAAGGCCGAACCCCGCCCCTAGATACGAAATCATACTGCCGGAGTAGCAAGTCGTTCATGCCTATCAATATTTTGATATGATAGCCAACTATCCGGACACCAACCGAGGAGTCTGTGCTGCTTCCTGGTCTAGCGGCTGGGGTCACCAGGGTTCGATCAGGAACCTTTAGACCAAGCACAGGAGGACGTTCGACTGCCTCCGAGCATTTACCTTCACAAACTAACTTTTATGCAGAACAGGATTGGCGGCGTGGAATCGGCCCGGACACACAAGGACAGGACCATGCAGGTAGAAGGCAGTTCGGATTCACTTTCGATCCATTCACAGCCCCCTCCAGTCCAGCCATCACAGGTTCCGCCAAAAACCATCTTTTGTTTTCATAATCATAAACCGCACTCATATGCATAGACATATCATCCTACTACAATGTGTAGACTTAAATAACATGCACCGGGCGTCGTTTATCATTGACGCCTCTTTGCCAAAAAACGGCAGCCACGCTTCATGTTACGCCAGGTTATGCCAGGGGCTTCACAGTACGGCAATAAAGTCCGACCACCTTCTTGGTCGCTCGGCACCCCGAACTTATAGCACTATATGCATCAGCTCTGAATCATGTCTTGGGTCATTGGTTGGGTTTGCCCGGCTCCCATGTTTTGGTACCTTACGTTTCATTCCATCGGCTAAGGTAGCGCTGGGAGAACTACTGCGATTGTGTCCCGGTTCTGCCGGACGGGCACCTCAGTAGAGAAAGCCGAAAACCGACTATCATGATACAGCGGGAGCTGGTCAGCTGTTCGAGAGGTTGTAAAATCCTTAAAGATTTATTCCGCATAACGCTATCATAAATGTAGATTACGACGGATCCGTCTTCCGATCAGGTGCCAATAGAGCCCCTAGTTCGGCCTTCCAAACACTAGGGGCTCCGCCGACCATACTCGAATTCCTATGGCTAAGTGAGAGTAGTAAAGCCCTATAGTCTGATTGCCTTGTTCGTGGTGAGAAACACCTCCTTATAAGGACCCAATCATGGGATAAACAGTGTTCAGAAACATCCTGAACACCCCCGTACTTCTCAAGTGGGGGCTGAAGCCGACGACTAGCCAACTCTCAGAATTTACATACAATAAACAACCGCAAAGGAAGAACATATGTTCAAACAAAACAGGCAATATATAATAAAAGTGCCATTATCCCATATTACAAATATTGTCAAGAATGCCCTCATGGAAATATAATGTCTTTGGTGCACTTATCCGCCGCCAGGCGGGCCCCCTTCAGTACACCTTCATAGTACAGTTCGGGCTTGCGATGCTCCTTACCCTCCGGTGGCCCCTCAGTCATCAGCTTCTTCGCATCAAGTTTCCCCCAATGCACTTTTGCATGGACAAACGCCAGGCGCGCACCTTCTATACAAACTGATCGCTTGATAGCATCAAGCCGACGACAGGCGCACAATCTGCTTTACGAGTCCGAAGTAACTGCTTGGAATTGGCTCTGTAGGCCGTAGCCGGACAACCAAGTCCTTCATGGCCAGTTCGGCCGCCTAGTGCAGTTTGACCAGCTGCTTCAGCTGATCGATAAAAGGCACCGGATAGTTCAGCGCCAAATACTGCGACCAGAAGTTCCTCTCCGTAGACCCCCTCTCCTCAGTCCAGTAAAATTGGGCGGCGTCTGATATGCTGCGAGGCAGATCCGCAAACGCCCCTGTAAAATGAAGAATTCAGCTTGCCGCTTAAAGTTCTCCCCACTATCACGTAATAATGGCCATAACATGCCTTACCACCCGCAACTTTCCGGGCCTCCTAAATGTCCCATATAGCACCTCGGGCTTCTTCCCGAGCATCTTCCGCGGCTTGGAGAGCTTGGGCGAGTTCGGATTCTTTCCCTACTAGACTCTGCTCCAAGCTCTCGCTTTTCGTCACAGCCTCCTAGAGCTCCCGCTCAGCTGTGATAACCCTGGCCTCATGTTTTTCACGAAGCGCCTGTTCGGCGGCAGCCTTCTCGTGGGCATCAGCCACTGCCTTCTTCAGTGCCTCATATTTGACACTCGCTCCTAGGGCGTCCAACATAAATACTTTTCAATAGGCACACTTATTCATTCGTGCCCAATGCAAGACAATGTTTAAACATACCTTGCTTCTCCTCTAATTGCTTCTTCACACGGCCAAGTTCTTCCTTGGCCTGTTCCAAGCTCTGCTTTAGTTCGGACACTTCCGCATCATGAGCGGCCGCCTTCTCCCCAGACCCCTGTTTTCAGACAAAGGGGTATACATCATTAAATAAAGGTTACCACAACAAAAGAGGGTTTGATCCCCTGCCCGGCTCTCTTTCGCCGGATAGTATATCAGGGGCTACTCCTCGTATCATGATGATTCTTCAAAGGTTCCTTGGAATCCATACCTCAAAAGCCTTTATAAGGCCAAGACAGGACTCATTCAGCCCGCTTTCGGCAGCCTGAATCTTTCCAACCACCGTACCCATAAGGGTCCGATGTTCATCGACGATAGACACATTCTTTAACGCTGTCGATAGACCACCCGGCTACTCCATGTAGATAGAGGTTGGTGATGGAGTTGGCAAACCTCCCTCCGTGGAGGGTGGCCACTCGCCCGATCCTGGAGCCTTAGAGGCCTCCAGGACCTTATCCGGCTCTAATTCTCTTTGAGACGACACCTCGGTGTCGTGCCTGGACTTCGGAAAAGGAGCCCCCGGAGGCATCTCGCTCGCCACAGCATCCGAGCTCAATGAATCCAACGATGAGGACTCTCTGGCAGGAGATCTCACCGGGTTGTACGAGATGTGGCGACAATCAAGACTACTGTACCAAGACGACCATGGATGCATAGGCGCATTCGGCTTTCAGTTACTTACGAATTTTCCAGGGGCTGGGCCTTGGGATCCCACTCCGGGCTGTTATCGGCAGCCAGGATGGATGCCTCTGGATGGGAACCTCTCCCCCTCTTGGTCCATTCAGCCTCCAGGGACAGGGAAGCCGCACGCTTCTTCCCACCTTTAGAGCGAGGCTCGTCCTCCTCTGCTTCCTCCTCTTCGTCTTCGGAAGAAGGAGCGTCGTTGGAGCCTTGGGCTTTGGCATCCGAAGCCTCGTGGCAGCGGAGGCCACTCCGTGTCTTCTTGACCTTCTTGGAGGCCTCCTTCTCTGGCACCTCGTAAGGCGCAAGGACCAGCATCTTCGTTAGAAGAGGTCCGCCCGGTTCCTCCGGCAGCGGGGCCGGACAATTCGTCCGCTCCGCCTTCTTTATCCATCCCTGAGGTCACAATGAAAAATGATTAAAATGTCTCCCTCATGACATGCCAGCTGAAGCATGGATGGACAAGGCGTGGCTGTAACTCACCGAGCTTGCAAATTGGGATAATTGATACCCTCGGTCCTCGGCGGAGTCCGGCCATGATTTGCTGGACTCAAAGAGCACCTTCCAGATATCCTCGTGGGAGGAATCATAGAGCTCCCGAAGGGTCTGGTGCTCGGTAGGGTCGAACTCCCACAAAGTACAGGCTCGACGCTGGCAAGGGAGAACCAGGCGAACTAGCATCACCTGGACTACGTCGACGAGTTTGACGTCCTTGTCAACCATGCTCTGAACGCGCGTCTGGAGCAGTGACATCTCATCGGAAGAGGACCAGTTCGGGCCCTTCTTGGGCCAGGACATGAGCCATAGTGGAGCTCCGGATCTAAACTACGGAGCGGCAGCCCACTTTTTGCCGCGTGGTTCAGTGATATAAAACCACAGCTGCTGCCACTCCTTGACGGAGTCGTTGAAAGTGCCCTTCGGCCAAACGACCTTGGGCATCTTGCTCACCATGGCACCGCCACACTCGGCATGTTCGCCACTCACCACCTTGGGCTTCAGATTGAAAATCTTCAGCCACAGGCTGAAGTGAGGCGGAATCCAGAGAAAGTCCTCGCACACGAGGATGAACGTCGAGATATTGAGAAAAGAGTTGGGGGAAAGATCATGAAAATCAATCCCATAGTAATACATGACTCCACGAACAAACGGGTGGAGGGGAAACCTGAGCCCGCAGACAAAATGTGGAAGGAACACGACTCTCTCCTAAGGCTCCGGAGTATGGACAACCTGTCCCGCCGGTGGGAGACGGTGGCCAATCTTCTTGGCCAGATACCCGGCCTCCCGGAACTTCTTCATATCCTTCTCCCGGACTGTAGAGGCCATCCATCTGCCTCCTACTCCGGATCTGGACATCTTTGGAAAACCTCTCTTCAATGGAAAGGGAGAGTGCTTGGGCATTAGGGCTCGAGTAGAGGGGAATGAGTTAGCTGAAGGAGAAGGCGTGGGTAAAGAGGAAGAGACCTTATCTCTTTATAAGAGGTGGTAAAATCTTTTTGCGCCTCCCCACTTGCATTGTGGAACCCGCTCACCTCCCACTCACCGCGATTAGCGGTTGGATTACCCATATCCGTATTGATGAGAATCCCGTGATAAAGGGACACGATCTTTGCTTCGACAAGACGTGCCAAGGAAACCGCCTCGCAATATACGCTGAGGCTAGATGTGGGAAAACGGCTCGGATAATGACCCGACCTTGATGACATGTCACACTGTCTAGAAAGTTGTCAGCAGAGTACATTTGTGAAATATCATTCTCTCTACGGCGGTATGTGGAGATCATCTTGCAAATACGGACACGGTCTACGTGTTCGATAATAACCTCGGAGTATTTGGAAGGAGGAACCCGCCTTGCAATGTCGAAGACAAGACTGCGCGCCGGACTCATCGTCATTGAAGCCTGGTTCAGGGGCTACTGAGGGAGTCCTGTATTAGGGGGTATCCAGACAGTCAGACTATATACATTGTCCGGACTATTGAAGCGTGAAGATACAAGACTCAAGACTTCGGCCCATGTCCGGATGGGACTCTCCTTTGTGTGGAAGACAAGCTTGGTGATCCGGATATTATATTTCCTTCCTTGTAACCGACTCCATGTAAACCCTAGCCCTCTCCGTTGTCTATATAAGTCGGAGAGTATGGTCCTTAGAAAGCCGATCACAATTACAATCATACCATCAAAGGTTATCTCCTAGGGTTTAGCCTCTACGATCTCGTGGTAGATCTACTCTTGTTCTACACATATCTTCAATATTTATCAAGCAGGAAGTAGGGTTTTACCTCCATCGAGAGGGCCCGAACCTGGGTAAACATTGTGTCCCTTGCTTCCTGTTACCATCAGATTAAGACACACAGATAGGGACCCCCTACCCGAGATCCGCCGGTTTTGACACCGACACCGAGGTCGGCTCATACAAGTGTCCTGCTCGGTCTCTGTCTCCCTAACTTACAATACAAGTTATACAACTATGGCGGTTTACCATTACGGGCCCTAATCCTCCTTTGGGCTCTGGGCCTCTAAGCTTCATCTGTAAAGGGCCATCTTCTTGGTCTTCATGAGCTTCAATGTAGTTGAGGGTGAACCGGCCCCTCCTGGGTGGTTTACACTCAGTAGTTGTATCCCCAACATTAGGCCCCAGGTTGATTTGAACCTGTTCATGTCAATCTTCAATACTTAGAAAAATTATGTGAACATCTTCTTACGATTCTCGTAAACTGCATGATGTGTTCTCCTCGAAACTTTGTTAAACCGCCATGACGTCATCTTCCAAATATTGCAGTGAATCATCATGACGTCATCTCTGTGTAAAAAGATAAAAAGATTCCCTTTATTTAATTAATTCCCAAAAATCAAGGCGACAGCTGTGCCCCTTGCCGCTTCAGGCTCCTCGATTTAGGTCCTTCCATTTTTCCCCTTCGCCTCTTTGCAGATTCTTCTTCCTTGCGACCCTAAAGAACTCAAGCCTCGCTGCCGCCGCCGACTTCAAGGTTCTGCCTCATCACTGGCCGCTGCATCAACCTGAACATGCCAGAGATCCAACGCTCGTCGCTGCCACTCCTGAGAATCCGGTAAGTCCTTCTCCCTCAATCCAGGTCTGCATTAGGTCTTTGGTGCTTGATTGTGTTCATCAGTGTTCGTCCGAGCTTAGGCATTTTACCATTGCTCTCTTTACTGTCTTACTGAATTCAGACTAGGTTTGCATTTTCCTTCTGCGGCTGGATCTGTAGTTTCAATCTACCATACTACAGCATCTTGTTGTTCCTGGATAGATCCCATCTGAATCCTCGCTGTTCCGCTTGACATCATTGTAGGGTTCAGAATATTTTCCTTTAGTGAACCACGGTAGATCCAAAAATATATCACTATTTTGTGAAACTTGTTACTGCAACACTTAGCGAATTTCAGCTCTACTGCTTGCACTATAGGCGGTTTAACTTCATAGAAAATTTTAATCCACCTGGTACCATTAGCCCTCACTTAAACCGCCAACTTGACTTGATTAGCAATAGCCGGTTTAACATGTATATATACCTTGAGTAAATTCCCCGGTTTAACACCGGTTTGTATACTTCAACCTTGAATCATAAACCGGCTTTTGCACTCCCTTTTCAGTTTTTCTTCCACAATGACTAAGCAAATTGCCGCTTGCAACTGGGTTCCCTCCAGGTTCACAGAAACACAGCTCCAAGGAAATGTTTTAACTGGCGCTTTGGCCAAGAAAGATGTCCTTCACTGGTGAGTTCCTGGCCCTGAGTGCCCTCCAGTACCTCAAGATGGGGAAGTGATTGTATTCATGCAGCATCTAGACCGGGGTTTTAGCCCTCCCGGTTCAAAGTTTTTCTGGGATGTTCTTGCTAGCTTCCAACTCCATTCTCAGGATATTGGACCAAACTCTGTGTCCAACATATGCAATTTTCAAGTGTTCTGCGAAGTTTACCTTCAAGCAGAACCAACTATTGAACTCTTCCGAGATTGTTTCCACTTAAACCCCCAAACCAAGTTCTCGGACAGCCCCAATACCGAACTCGGCAGAGTGTCGATTCATAAGAGGAAAGAAGTCGACTTCCCTCATGCCAAACATCATAGCCATCCAAAAGACTGGAACCAAACATGGCTCTACTGTCAAAACACTACGCCTGCTGATGAAAACCCTCTGTCGGGTTACCTTGCTCACCGGCTTAGCAATGGCCATCCACTGCCTCAACGGCTCACTGCTAAAGAACGACAAGCTTATGCACCTCAAGTTATTAAGCTCCGGGCCCTCCTAGCAAACAGTTTAACCGGTGTTGACCTCGTCCATTGTTGGGTTTCCTGGGGTATTTTGCCGTTAAGCCGCCGCACCGGTTTGATGCATGAGTATACTGGGAACATCAAAGACCCTCAACGGTATCATGAAATAGAAATGACTGATGAGGAAGTCACTGAGTCCGTGAAGAAAATACTGGATGAACCGGTCGCTGAATGCAGCAAAACCGGATTGGCCCCCTTCTATACCTCCAACAAACCGCCAGCAGTAAGAAGTTTATCTTTTCTACCTTTTTTGATCCGTCTCCGCTTTAACATTGTTCTGATAATCCTTTGTTTGATTTGACAGGCCAAAGATCCTTTCTGGAAGAGGAAAACTTTAGACAAACCGGTGAGGGCTCCGCGTGCAAAAAGCAAAGTCATAAAGAAAACAGCCAAGAAGAAAACCGCCGAGTCCTCTGATCCGCCCGAGGATGTCGATGAATCAGAAAACAAGGTAGAACTTGACTCCCTTGGCTCATTTTTCGTACACCTTATTGACAATGACTATTACCAGGATGATGCAGAAGCCAGTCGTGCGGACCATGTTGAGGTAATCTCCCTTTCCTCCGATTCAGAACATGTGTCGGTTCAAAAACTTCGCCGTGCAGTTCGGAAAGTAAAACACTCTCACCCTCTTGCTCATTTGGATCCACAATTTTCTTTGAAGACACAGCAACATGAAGGTCGTTGCACAACTCTGCATAGCGGCCAACAGGTCACTTCCTCCGGTTTACC
The DNA here is from genome assembly GCF_018294505.1 of Triticum aestivum. NCBI lineage: Eukaryota > Viridiplantae > Streptophyta > Magnoliopsida > Poales > Poaceae > Triticum > Triticum aestivum. The sequence continues at coordinate 757,463,905 of NC_057801.1, forward strand.
GGATACACCAACCCGAAAACGTCGTCCAGTGGTTCCTTGTTCTTCCAAAAAATCTTATCCTTTGGCGGGTCGCTTTCGATACCCACTTAATCCGTATGGTTCAAATTACCAGGTGACTTCCAACTCTTCCTCTGGCGATTCATCAACCACCCAAATGCCTCCCCTCAAAACCATCCCTGGGTAAGTACGCTGAAGTTTTAGTTATCCTTCTTGCGCCTGATATATGATATTAACATTTGCTTGTTATTTTTCAGTGCCAAAGGCTGGCTCAGCAAGAAAGCAAGAACAGATGCTTATGTAGAGGATGTTGAACCGGAGAAGAACTCAGAAGACGCTGGTGGGAATACTGACACTGCCATGGATGATCCTGCGCCTCAAGATCAAGATACTTATGCTGATCCGCCGGAAGTTAACCCGGCTAGTCCTCTTGCTGATCCGCCAGAAGTTAACTTGGCGAGCCCTCATACTGATCCGCCCAGCCCAGCCAAAGACATAGATCTGTCAAGCCCAGCCAGGGATGCTGCCAATCTGCCAAACCCGTCAAAAGGTGGTGATGATGATGTTGTTATCACCCGATCTGGTTACACCATCCCTGGCAATCCAGTTGTCTTATCAAAGCATACTGCCAAGGAGGAGTTTGCTGCTATGGGCAAGGGAAAAGGGAAGACAGATCTGTCTAGCTTTGTTAATCTTAGTGCCGAGGAGCTCCACTCCGGATTCTCAAACCGCCTATACACAAGCCGGGATTATGAAGCCGGTTTGGTGAACCTGATGAAGGAGCGCTATAAGGTAATCTTCGAAACTTTGTTAAAGTCTCTTGTTCTGTATATCAACTCCATTGTAGCCCCCAAGGGCCAGTTTAACTCTTGAAGATAAACCGGGACTTTTAAGATCAAGAACACTTCAAACTGAGTAGCCCCCAAGGGCCGGTTTATCTTATGAAGATGAACCGGGACTTACTGTTAAACATTTTGTCCTTATTAACTGCCTCCACCTTTGATTTGACTGATCAATTAGGCATTAGCCCCCAAGTGCCAAGCTTAATACTTGTATTGAGCCTTGGGACTTTAAAAATATCCGGTTTAAGAAGCAATCCGCATTAGCCCCCAAGTGCCAAGTGTATAACTTGTTATGTGCTTGGGACTTTGAAAGAAATATTAACAACTTCATCATCTGATTTTTGCAGGCCGATATAAATACCAAAGATTCCCAAATCGCCGATCTTCGCAAAAATATCAAGTCCCGGCAAGAAGAGACCTCTAAAGCAATAGAGGAGCTAAAGGGCGCTTTGATAGCCATGGAACAGTTGAAGGATGGCTTAAAAAATGAACACGCCAACTGGGAAACTGAGAAGGCTGCCTTGTTGAAGCAGGCTAAAGACGCTGAAGCAGCTCTTAAACCGGTGGCAGAAGAGTTAACCGGGCTGAACCATCAAGTGAATGCTATGACTTCTGCAATATTTGGTAAGCATCTTGTGTAAAGAGTTTTCATATCCATCTTTGAAGCTGCCGGTTTAACCTTTAATTCTTAAACCGTTGCAGGTAGCCGTATTGCTCATCTAGGCACATATGTGCGAATGAAGTTGAAAGCAGCCTATACGTTGATTGAGCAACTGTATACTGGTGCTCAACAAGTTATCTGTGCAGCTTCATATAACAAACCGGCACCAATTTTGATCAAGGATACTTTGGCGAGGCTATCAGTGACACCTACTCAGATAGAAGAAGTGAAGAGATCTGCTGCTAGGGCTAGCGCATTATCAGCGCTAACTCGTGCTAAAGCTTGGATAGCCGACCTTGATCCGGTTGATATTGCAAAGGGTTATCCTGGTGAACAAGCAGATGGATCATCATTTGATAATGAAGCCCTTAAAGCCCTGACCAAGGAGATGCGTCCACTGGCAAGTCAATTGGCTGAAGAGGTGAACTTGAGTACTCATCGGTCCTTCTATGATGCCAACAACCATCGAGTTGCCACTGCTGTGAAAGAAGCGCAGAATCTTATTCTGCAGATTCGTAAGCACACTTATGCCCCTAACATTGAACCGTCCAATCTTATAAGTGAAGAGGCTGTCTTTGAAGCTTTAACCCGGATTGACTGGACCACCGTTGACTTCCAGCCACTAGGTGGGCAGGAGGAGGTTGAACCAGCGCCGGAAGATCCATCAACCTCATGTCAACCTGGCGATGAGTCTTAATCCGGCAACTGGGTTATTTTCACAAATTGTGTTCTGTGTAAAGAATAATCATTATTTTGGGCCTCAAAGCGCCTTGTAATAGGCTAGCTGAAATACTTTGATCTGCTGCACTGATACATGACTTTGTTTGATACGACATGATATTTGTTGTGCTTGCTTATACACTTTGATAATTTCATGCGATCCTTGTGTCTGCATGAAAAGAATTGTCCGGGCGGTTTACCACTGGACGAGTCATAATGCCCAATACAAAGCCCGGTTAATTTCCAAAGCTGAATCAAAATATGATATAGATCATACCTGTGATATTAAATCACTTTAGTTGGTTTACCAACTTGAATTATAGTAAGGATAAAAACCCAAATCTTGAGTATTGATAACTTTCACCATGCAATGCTGGTGTATATGATAAGCCATACCGGGTTGTGATGAACACCGGATGATCATGCTGGTGACATGTAGTCAAAGCCAGTCCGGGTTGTTAAACACCGGTTTGATAATAAATATGTCTAAAAACTTATAGCTGCAAGCCAAGACGGGTTAACAAACACCGGGTTATGAGGATGATTGAAAGCCATGCCGGGTTAATAAATACTGGTTCAATATAAACTTTATCAAAGGTTTAAAACTTGGCAAAACCAAATAAAAACCATGTAGTCGAGGCTTTTCAAGGGCTGTCAGGCCCAAATTCGAGGCTTTCCATGGGCTGCCAGGCCGCTGAGTTAGACCATTTTGCAAAGCCTTTTAAGATGGACCTCCAACTAACCAATCGTCGTTTTAACTTTGACAAGTTCAGGGTCTGTATAAGATTGACTTGTCAAGCGTTCGACGGGTCGTGCTAGGATTACCTGGATAGGAGTGGCTTACTTGATGAAGGCAGGTTAACCCGGGGTTTTAGGTGAATACACCAGGCTTCCAAGCCGTGCTTGATAGCAAATTACAAGGGTCCTTTCAAACTCTTTGTTGCAGTGCACAAAGAGCCCCCAAGTAATGTTGTTAGCTGTGCTCAATGGCTGCCTATGTTTGAGCTGTGCATAGCATCCAGACTCTCTTTGGCCCCTCGGGTGTGAAGCTCCCAAGCTGTATTGTGGCATGATAGCCGGTTTAACAGGCAGAACTCCTCTTTGTCAGCTGAAGCCCCCATGTAACCAAAAGATAATTGAAGAAAAACGGCAGAGGCCCTGCTTATATCAAGGATGCCGTTTTATTATATTGATCATAATATATACATTGTCAAAATATGTACATAAGAGAAGCCTATGGCTCAGGTGTAATAAGGCCGAAGGAGATCTATGTTCCAAGGCCGTCGGGTCTCCTCCTCAGATTTGCGTGACTCTGTGTGCTCTTGAACATCAATGAGGTAGTATGATCCGTTGTGCAGATTCTTGCTGACCACAAAGGGTCCTTCCCAAGGTGGGGATAGCTTGTGCATATCGGTCTGATCCTAGATGAGCCGAAGCACCAAGTCGCCTTCTTGAAGGGTTCTTGTTTTAACCCGGCGGCTGTGATAACGCCTTCTTGAAAGGGTCCTCCTGGCATGCTTGCTTATTTTCCGCTTCAACATAATTAGCAACCCGGGGCGAATCATGACGAATATCACTTGGGAGGACCGCCTTTGCCCCATAAACCATGAAGAAAGGTGTATAACCCATTGATCTGTTGGGGTGGTGTTGATGCTCCATAACACAGAAGGTAATTCTTCCACCCAGCAAACCGGCGTCCGCTTTAAGGGAACCATGAGCCGGGGCTTGATACCCTTTAAAATTTCTTGATTCGCTCTCTCAGCTTGACCATTAGACTGGGGGTGAGCCACGGATGCTATATCAAGCCAGATGTGCTCTCTTTGACAGAAGTCCTCCATCTCACCTTTAGAAAGGTTTGTGCCATTATCCGTGATGATACTGTGTGGAAAGCCAAAGCGAAGGATTATCTTTTTGATAAACTGAACCGCCGTGGCTGTGTCACACTTGCTGCCAGGCTCCGCTTCAACCCATTTAGTGAACTTGTCAACCGCCACCAACAGGTGGGTCTTCTTATCCTTGGATCGCTTAAAAGGTCCCACCATATCAAGCCCCCAAGTAGCAAACGGCCAAGTGATGGGAATCATCCGTAGCTCTTGAGCCGGAACACGAGCTCGGCGTGAAAACTTCTAACAAGCGTCACACCGCTTTACTAGATCCTCAGCATCAGCATGAGCTGTCAACCAATAGAACCCATGACGAAAAGCTTTAGCCACCAGGGACTTTGAACCAGCATGGTGAACACAATCCCCTTCATGGATCTCACGCAAAATCTCTTGGCCTTCTTCAGGAGAAACACACCGCTGGAATACGCCTGAAACACTGCGGCGGTGTAACTCACCATTGTGAACAACCATGGACTTTGATCGCCGGACTATCTGTCTAGCTAGAACTTCATCATCTGGTAACTCACCCCGGTTCATATACGCCAAATATGGAACCGTCCAATCCGGAATGACATGTAAGGTGGCTACCAATTGGGCCTCCAGATCAAGAACAACTAAATCCTCCTCTGTAGGCAACTTAACAGACGGGTTATGCAAGATATCTAAAAAGGTATTGGGAGGTACCAGTTTACGCTGAGATCCCAGCTGGCTTAAAGCATCTGCTGCTTCATTTTTGCACCGATCAATGTGTTCAACCTGATAACCTTTGAAGTAACCCGCCACATTATCCACCTCATGTCTGTAAGCCGCCATGAGTGGATCCTTAGAATCCCAAGTGCCAGAAACTTGCTGGGCCACCAGATCAGAGTCTCCAAAGCATCATACCCGGCTTAAATTCATTTCCTTGGCCACCCGAAGACCTTGGAGTAAAGCCTCGTACTCAGCTGCATTGTTAGTACAAGGAAACATTAAGCGGAGAACATAACAAATTTTATCACCTCGAGGGGAAGTAAGAACAACTCCAGTCCCCGAGCCCTCCAATTGCCTGGATCCATCAAAGTGAATAGTCCAGTATGTGTTATCCGGTTTGTCCTCTGGTGCTTGTAACTCGGTCCAATCATTGACTTGATAGATGTCCGAGGCATATACTTCAACCCATGTGGACCAAGCTCAATTTCCCACTTTGCAACCCGTCCAGTTGCCTCCCTGTTCTGAATTATATCGCCCAAAGGAGCTGAACTAACCACTGTAATGGGATGGCCTTGAAAGTATTGCTTGAGCTTCGGACTCGCCATAAAAACCCCATATACCAGCTTTTGCCAATGCGGATAACGTTGCTTTGACTCGATGAGCACCTCACTGATATAGTAGTAAACCAGCCGTTGAACCGGATATTCCTTCCCAGCCTCCTTGCGCTCAACCACAATTGCCACACTGACAGCACGGGCATTAGCAGCCACATACAATAACAAGGGCTCCTTCTCAACCGGAGCAGGAAGGACCGGCGGTTCAGCCAACTGCCGCTTCAAGTCTTCAAACGCCGCATTAGCCGCATCACTTCAGACAAATGTGTCTATTTTCTTCAACATCTGATATAGAGGGATCGCTTTCTCTCCCAAGCGGCTAATAAACTGGCTCAGGGCTGCAATTCAACTCGCCAGACGCTGAACATCATTAATACACGCCGGTTTAGCCAAAGACGTAATCGTTATGATCTTTTCCGGATTAGCTTCAATGCCTCTGTTGGACACCAGAAAACCTAAAGGCTTGCCTGCCGGAACACCAAAAACACACTTGTCCGGATTGAGCATCCTCTTGTAAACACGAACATTATCAAAGGTATCCTTGAGATCATCTATCAATGTCTCCTTGTTCCTAGATTTTATCACAATGTCATCCACATCTGCATGAACATTGCGCCCAATCTTTGTGTGAAGACAATTCTGCACACAACGCTGATAAGTTGACTGGGCACTCTTGAGCCCAAAGGGCATAGAAACATAGCAGAAGGCTCCAAAGGGAGTGATGAAGGATGTCTTCTCCTGGTCCTTAACTGCCATTTTGATCTGATGATAACCAGAATAAGCATCCAAGAAACTCAAACGCGCACAACCCGCCGTCGCATCAATGATCTGATCAATACACGGGAGAGCAAAAGGATCTGCTAGACAAGCCTTGTTCAAATCTGTGTAGTCCACACACATGCACCAAGTGCCGTTTTTCTTAAGAACCAGCATCGGATTATCTAACCACTTAGGGTGAAACACTTCGATGATAAACCCAGCAGCCAATAGCCGGGCTACCTCCTCACCAATGGCCTTGCATCTTTCCTCGTTAAAGCGACGAATAAACTGTTCGACCGGTTTAAACTTGTGATCAATATTGAGAGTGTGCTCAGCGAGTTCCCTCGGTACACCTGGCATGTCTGGAGGCTTCCATGCAAAAATGTCCCGGTTCTCATGGATGAACTCGATGAGTGCGCTTTCCTATTTCGGTTTCAGATTGGTGCTGATACTAAACTATTTGGATGAATCGCTAGGAACAAAATCAACAAGTTTAGTTTCATCAGCCGTTTTGAACTTCAGGGTCGGGTCATGCTCAGTGGTGGGCTTCTTCAGAGGGGTCATGTCTGCCGGATCGACATTGTCTTTGTAGAACTTCAACTCCTCTGTGGCACAAACCAACTCAGCATAAGCCGCTTCACCCTCCTCACAATCCAAAGCGATCTTTCGACTTCCATGTACTGTGATGGTCCCCTTATGACCCGTCATTTTGAGCTGTAAATAAACATAGTAGGGCCTTGCCATGAACTTTGCGTAAACCGGCTGTCCAAACAGGGCATGATACGGGCTCTGGATTTTCACCACTTCAAAGGTCAAAGTCTCTGTCCTGGAATCATGCTCATCACCAAACACAACCTCCAAAGCTATTTGACCAACGGGATATGTCGATTTACCTGGTACTACACCATGCAAAACTGTGTTCGACGGTTTAAGATTCTTGTCTGTCAACCCCATTCGACGAAAGGTTTCATAGTACAGGATATTGATGCTGCTCCCTCCATCCATGAGTACTTTGGTGAATTTATAGCCTCCCACCTGCGGTGCCACCACTAAAGCCAGATGACCCATATTATCAACCTAGGGCGGATGATCCTCTCTGCTCCACACAATGGGCTGCTCGGACCACCGCAAATAACGTGGCACTGCCGGTTCAACAACATTAACTGCCCTCTTGTGAAGCTTCTGATCGCGCTTACACAAACTAGTAGTGAACACATGATATTGCCCGCCATTCAACTGCTTTGGGTGACTTTGAAAACTGGATTGCTGCTGATTCCCCTGATTGTTCTGTTGGTTGTGACCACCTTGATTGCTCTGGTTGCCCTGATTACTCTGAAATCCATAGTTTGAACCGCCGCCACCATGAAAACCATGACCTGAACCGTCCGGCGGACCCTGATCATACCGGAAAAGATCAGAGTTTTTGAACTCCTTCATAATGAAACAATCCTTCCAGAGATGTGTTGCTGGAACCTCCTTGGTCACGTGCTTTGGGCAGGGCTGGTTTAACAGACGCTCCATATTCATACCTCCACCGCGCTGGGGCGGTTTACCCTTACGACGCTGCATATTGGTGTTATCCACAAAATCTGAATTATCTGCTTTGCGCTTACCGTTATTACCATGGTCCCCTTGGTTGTGCTGCTGGCCCTTTGCACCGCCGTTCTTCTTTCCCTTCTATGGTTTCTCCTCATCAGAATCGGGATCGTTGGTAGTATCAGAATCGACATATTTAACCAAGGCTGCTATAAGTGTTCCCATATCATTATAGTGGTGCTTGAGCCATCCCAACTTCATCTTCAGTGACTTAAACCGGCAATTACGCTCCAATGTTATGATTGCTTGGCCGGCGTTAATGCGGTCCGACGAGTGCAAGACTTCTGAAACCCGGCCCACCCAATGAGTTGTTGACTCATTCTCTCCATGAACACAAGCATCCAGATCCACGATGGACATAGGCTGTTTGCATGTATCCTTGAAATTTGCTATAAACCGGGCCTTCAATTGGTCCCATGACTCGATGCAGTTGGCTGGCAGGTTCTTCAACCAAGTACGGGCTGTCCCTTCCAACATCATCGTGAAGTACTTTGCACAGGCCGCTTCATCCACATCCAACATCTCCATTGCCATCTCATAACTTTCCACCCACGCCTCGGGCGGTAATCAGCGGTGTAATTAGGTACCTTACGCGGACCCTTGAAATCCTTGGGCAGTCGCACATTATGGATAGCCGGAATGAGACACGACACTCCCCCAAGAGCTAAAGGCAAGCCCGATGGCTCGGTCTACTGACGCTGCTGGCTGAACCAGGGCGGGTTGATGACGACCCGCGTATTGGGCTGCTAAAGTGGCCTCCCTTCATGCTCTGCCATTATCCACCACATCCTGAGCATTTGCCTCACCGCGCGCCGGATTGGGTCCTTGAGGGGCATCATGCCGCCGCGCACTGCTAGACACCTCCGGTTCATCTATGTGCCTGCTATAGCTTTTGCTCGGACAAGGGTTCGAGTGAATCCTGTCTCGGCTATATGAATAAGCCTGCTGCTGCACCATAGCAGTCTGAAGAAGATCCCTGGCCCGCCGCGTCTCAACCGCTGCTGGTGACTCACCCTCCATCGGTATAGCAGCGACCGGGATGATGCAGCTATCTTGTTGTCCAAAGGAGTAGAGAATTGACCCGGCAGGGGTGTTGTGTATCGCGGCGGGTTGTCTGTTCGTCGGGTTGGACCCATCACCTGAGGTTGATCCGGCGCTCTGGTCCTTGGCACGATAGTCCCGTTTACTATGGCCGGGTTACTGGTTCCTGCCCCTGGCGTATTGAAGAGATTCATCGCATTGTAATCCGCCGGCAAGCGAGATTGATGTCTCCTCCACAATACTTCATTCGAGGCGTTCTGATCGAGCAAAATTCGATAATATTTGGCCTGAATCCTCTGCGCCTGGGCATCTAAAGCGGCTCGTTCCTCAGCCAACCTGGTTTCCTCAGCTGCCAAGTCCTCCTTGGCCTGAGTTATCTTATCCTGTAGCTTTGTGACTTCCGCGTTGTGCTGATCCTGAGTCTCTGGGGTAACCGCTGTGGCCAATAACGTCGTCCAGGCGTCCAACAAACCGGACAGAACTTGAGCCGGCCAGCGCGCGGGGCCTCCTTCCCCAACTGCTGATCCGGAACCCAACGCCGCTGCAGTTGAGTTTTGCAAGGCTTCTTGTGTACCGGCCATGATGATTGCGACCCGATTTGACGATTCATGAAATTCTGGAATACTGAAGCCGTCGGAATAGCCTTCGATCAAACCGCTTTGAACTTGGTACAAGGACTCGGGTTCACCGGTAGATGACTCGTCGTCGGAATAAGCGACCATCTCACCTTCGGACACTGGTTCAGATCCGATCCCATGGACACATCCCACGAACGCACGCTTCATGGCGGGCCGAATCCGGGCAGGACTCGCACGCTTAGCCGTTTCGACGAGGTCGGTGCAGATGTCCGGCTCAGGGCCCGATTCACCGATCTTGCCTATGAAGACGTGAATTCCTCCGAAGGGGACCCGGTACCCGTACTCGATTGAGCCGGCGTCGAGGCCCCAGCCTGAATCGTCACTGTAGAGTTTGCCGCAACGACTCTTGGTCATCCGGTCCACTGCATATCCCTTGAGCCCTTCGAACTTTCCCTCTAAGAACTTGAAACCATTGTGCGATAGCCCCATGATGGGCACCAACTATCGTGGAATTAACACGTCAGATGTCCTCATGAAAGGACTTAGTCATGGAGCCATCGCGACGGGTTAGCTTAGCGGGGTTAAACCGGACAAAGGACACGAGAGGTTTATACTAGTTCGGCCCCTTACGATGAAGGTAAAAGCCTACGTCTAGTGGTGATGGGATTATTGTGGTCTCGATTGCCAGGGAGCAAACATGCTATGCCTGGCTCTCGAGTTGTTGTTTCTTGTCCATGAACCACCGCCGGGTCGTCCCTATATATACACAGGTTGACGCCCGGCTGGTTTACAGAGTCCCGAGGCCGGCTCATACAAGTGTCTGGCTCGGTCTTTGTCTCCCTAACTTACAATACAAGTTATACAATTATGGCGGTTTACCATTACGGGCCCTAATCCGCCTTTGGGCTCTGGGCCTCTAAGCTTCCTTAGTAAAGCGCCATCTTCTTGGTCTTCATGAGCTTCAATGTAGTTGAGGGTGAACCGGCCCCTCCTGGGCGGTTTACACTCAGTAGTTATATCCCCAACATCAACCATATGATATCCCAGGTGTTACCAGGGAGTAAATCGAGCACCACCTTGCTGTCTGCACACATGCTAGACCTGTTAAGCCGAAAGTCTGGAAGCAGGTCTTGGAGAGGCAGCAGTTTATTGCAGAAGAGATCAAGAAGCTTGAGGCAGGTGGTTTAGTCAGAGGAGTGCTACAACCCACTTGGCTAGAAAACACAGTGGTGGTCCGGAAGGCAAAGGAGAAGTGGAGGATGTGCATTGATTTCACAGATCTCAACAAGGTTTGCCCTAAGGTCCCGTTTCCCTTGCCGCGTATTGATCAGATTGTGGATTCCACTTGAGGTTTTGATTTTCTCTCATTTTTCGATGCCTATTGTAGATACCACAGATCTTCATGTCCAAACAAGATGAGAAAAGGACATCATTTATCACTCCATGTGGTATGTACTGATTTGTTCACATGCTATTCGGATTAAAGAGTGCTGGGTCCACCTTTGCAAGGGCAGTCAAGATTAGTTTTGAACGTCAGTTGCACAGAAACATTAAGGCTTATATGGATGACATTGTGGTCAAAACCAAGGACGGAGCAACTCTCATCCAGAATTTTGAGGAGACGTTTGCAAATCTGCCGAAGATCAACTGAAGCTAAACATGGAGAAGTATGTGTTTGGCATCCCCTTCGGCAAGCTGCTTGGATACTTTGTGTCCCACATGGGAATCGAAGCTAATCCCGACAAGATCAAGGCCATTGAGCAGATCCAACTGCCAAGGATAGTTAAGGATGTGAGGCGCCTGACGGGATGTGTTCCCACTCTAAGAAGATTCATCTTCAAGTCTGCCAAGCGTGCCTGCCATTCTTTAAGATTTTGAAGAAGGCATGTCCTATGAAGTGGACCCCTGAAGTAGACATAACTTTGCAAGAGTTGAAGGCCTACCTGTCCTCTGTGCCTACCCTGGTTTCACCCAAACCACAGGAGCCATTGTTGCTATACTTAGCAGCCACCAACCAAGTGGCCAGTGTAGCCTTGGTAGCACAGCGAGAAGTGAATGAGAAAGAGAATGAGAAGAGGCTGCCAGAGCGAGATAAGGATCAGAATAGCAGCAAGCACGACAACAAGGACAACCCCAATGATGCGGCAAGGAAGAAATTGATGCAGCGTCCAGTGTACTTCATCAGCTCCTTGTTACAGGGGGCTAGATCGAGGTACTCTAGCGTGCGAAAGTTGTTTTTTGGTCTCATTATGGCCTCAAGGAAACTGTGACACTACTTCCAAGCCCATGAGATCACGGTTGTTACTCGTTTCCCGTTGCAATGGATACTCCAAAACCCAGAGGCTACCGGCGGAATAGTGGAGTGGGCTTCGGAGCTATCCAGCTTTGCACTACTGGAATCAGGATCTTTTCAGTCAGCCAGCTCTTTACCGTTAGCCAGCTGACAGCAAAAAAGGTCTTTACCATCAACTAACTGGAACCCGACAACAAAGAAAGAGCTGATGGCAAAGTGTGTGTTTGCTTTCAGCCACCTCTTTGCCGTCCGCTAGCTGGCGGCATAGAAGTTTTGCTGTCCGCTAGGGAGGGAGGCCTACTAGCGAGAACCACCTAATGGACACTTTCTTTGCCGTCTGCTAGCAGATGGCAAAGCTTCGTTGTCGTCCGCTAGTGGATGGCAAAGGAAGTGGCCAAACTAATGTCCGTTAGCTAGGCTCTTTGCCGTCTGCTAGCGGACGACAACGAGCTGGGACCTAACCTAAAAAGCGGCCAGCCTCACCCCCTCTCTCCCCTCTTTCTCCCTCCCCTCAGCACACCCGCGCCGCCGCCCCCATGCCTGAGCCGCCCCCGCCGCCCTGGCGCTCCGCCCTGCCACCCCCACCACCCGCCTAGCCGCCTCGGTGGCCCACCCCGCCGCCATGGCGCCCCTCCCCGCCGCGACGCCCCGGCCCGGCCGCCCTGCCCATGTGGCCCTCCACCCCGACCGCCCCGCTGCACCACACCTCCCCAACTCAGCCGCCTCGGTCGCCCCGGCGCCCCAAGCCCGAGCCGCCGCCGCCGTGCCTGAGCCACCCCCGTCGCCGACCGCCCCGGCCCCGTACCTGAGCCGCCACCGCCCCGCGCCACCCTCTTCACCGGCCACCCTGCCGCAAGCCCGCCCCTCCCGGTGAGTTGTTTTTTTTCTTTTTTTTAGATGTAGTTTATGTTTGTTTAGTTTAGGTTAGTTTAGGTTAATTTAGTTTATTTTAGGTTACATTTAGTTTATAGTTTAGTTTAGGTTACATTTAGTTTAAAGATGAATAAAAAGAAGTAAAAGGGAGGAAAAGAAGAAGAAGAAGAGGAAGAAGTAGAAGCCGAGGGGTCACTGGTCGCCGCGGGGATAGATGGTGGATCTAGTGGGTCGGTGGGTCGCTGGTCGCCTAGGGTTTAGGGGGTTCCTCAGTGTCAATGGAACCCTAAATAGCAAGTATCGTCGGTGCGAGATACATGTGGCCATCGGTGTCTAACATTACATCCACTTCCCACAAGTGACACTGGCGTCCTGCGTCTCGCAGCAACAGTTCTCGGTGTCGATGGCGGTCGAACACCATTGTGAATTTGTCTGGCAGCCTCTGCAATGACAATTAAAAGCCAAGTGTTGAAACTTGAAACACACAAACTGACTGAAGTCAGTTTGGTTGTTTGAACTTTCAAAACTTGGCTTTAATCCTCATAGCAAAGGCTGCCAGAGAAATTTTCCAAGGTGTTCGACAGTCATCGGCCACCAGAACCATTGTTGCGGGACACCGGCTCCCGGCGTCAATTGTGGGATGTGGATTCAGTGTTAAACGCCGAGCGCCATATGTATCTCGCACCGATGATACTTGCTATTTAGGATTCCATAGACACCGAGGAACCCCCTAACCCGCTCGTCCTGTTGTAAATATTTAGTTAGGTTGACGGAAAAAACTATATTGCTATGGAACTCATCTTTCGTTTTAAATGTGCAGGTTTTTGTCGCTGCAAGGGTCTAGTGTTTGACGAGCTCCTCCCCTGCATTTGTGGGTTAGCACAAATGACATCTCCTCCTCCCCCTTGATTTGCTTTATTCCGGTCTTCGTGTCGATGAAACTTGCTAGTTGTAGGTGTCATAAATCATGAGTATGTGTGACCACTATGTGTCTCCTATTCGAAAGGGTTACATCTATAAATATGCATGCATTTGCATATTTATAACCATGATTCTTTCGAATTGTCCAATGTTATCCATGGACAGCTTGAGTATGTGTAGATTTGGTTCGTTTTCCCATATGCTCTGCTCCGGATCCGATGTAGAATTTTGTCAGTGCCTTCCTGTTGTTCTCCGGGTACACATCCTCTCTGCTTATTGCCGAGACGTGTATCAGGAGAACAGCGGGGAGGTGCTGCCGAAATTTTGCGTCGGATCCAGAGCAGAGCATAGGAGAACGAACGCAATCTACACATACTCGGGTGGGATTAGGACCTATCTTTACCTATTAGCATCTAGGTTGCATGGACAAAATAAAAGTGACAAACTCCATTAACTGATGAATATATATATATATATATATATATATGTTGATTAATTTATATATATATATATATTTCTTATGTGTCCAGTAGCTAGGCAAGATGAGTGGTCATGCATGGATCTACACCGGTCACACTAGTCAGAAAGACATGACCATTGAATGGTTAACAAAAACCAAGGGGTTTCTGAGAGCCGTATTTGCAAATAGCCAGAGGACAAGGTGCAACAATTGGCACAAGAGGATAGAGGATGAAATGGGCAAACACTGGTACGCGTCGGTGTTATACAAATGGTTTGAAACCCCTTTCCGCGATGGCATTTGGAATCGTCGCCTACTGAGTGTGGGCGATTAGGGGGTCCTTCCCACATGACCCAAAAATCGTCGGGGATATGCCCTCCTGGCGCACACGCTCAGCAAAATGAGGTCGTGTGTGACGGGCGAGCGACCATATATGGTTATACGTACAGTAGTGCTAAAAAAATACAATTCTATAGGCGAAATCATTTCCGGACGTAAGTACATCCCACATAGTTAGTCCCTGCGAAACGTTTCCGTTCGTATATACATCCCACATAGTCACTGCAAGGAAAACGTTTCCGTTCGTAGGTACATCACACACAATTTTCCCCGTTAAATCGTTTGTGATGGCGTTCCTATTGCACACAATATTAAAAAAATTATCTTTTGTGTTATTGAATGCATCACACACGGTGCGTAGACGAAACTGTGTGGCAAAGGCTATCCATCACACACAGTTTTTATGCGGTAAACGTTTGCGCAAGGTGGCCTAATGCAAACAGTTTTGATGAGAATGTCATGTGTGATTTTTCATAGATCCAACACGGTTTAGTCCTAGAAACTGTGTTCGTTGCCTTTGGTCATCGCCCACGATATTTTCTCAATAACCGTTTGAAATAGCAAAAACCAATTAGCAGGCAAATTTTCCTATTATTAATAATCCATTTATTAATCTAATTGACATTCATATTAAACACATAATATACTTCATTCCCATATTAAGAAGCAGGATTTCATAATTGAAATATATCAGAGTACAACATGATATAGCTTCAGCACTCAGCTACCCCATTACACAACTGCACCAGCACCAAGTTTCACATGCAACATCTAGAACCTTTCAAAGTTAGCATCATAGACGGTATATAGACAGATGCATCTAATCGGGAAAACTGCTGAAGCGGAAGGTGAATATTGAGCCTCCATTGATGTTGAAGGTCTTTGCAACTTTAGGCCAGTGCCTGTGGATGATTGACCATCCATCCTTCGTCCTCTTCAGGAACACTTCAATATTGAACCGTGGGTGTTGTATGAATACCTTCCTCACCTCCTGTCCATACAGGTGGTTTGAGAGGTAATCATCAGTGAACTATTTTGGAAAGGCCTGAAAAGAAGGATGTGCATAAATATCTTCTCTATATTGGAAATGGGGCAAAGGGATAAAAAAGACAAGGTATGATAGTTAGTACCATCCTGTAGTGAACTGATGTCTTCTTCATTGTACAGACAAGAATCTTGTTATTTTTTGTCGCCAATTGCTTTATCCTAAAAATCTTTCTGTGTTTCTTGACTTGATTGATATTCATGGACAACTCATTTCCCCATATGCAAAAAGGGTCAAACAGTGGGTCAAAATCTCTGACAGCAGGACCTACATGTGTAAGACCAAATTGTTTAAAACCTAAGTATTAGAATGGTTCCTGCAATTGCACAATAATGTGCTATTAGACAACGAACCATGCACGTGCTAACCTCGATTGTAAACCCCAGTGCTTCCCATTATATTGTTTCCCTGCAAAACATATAAGGTAGTTAGTCATCAGGTTAAGTAAGGGTTCGCATGCTACCGGTAAAATATGTTGATGAAAAATAAGCACATTGCAGATTCATCAGATTAATTCAAGCCACATGGAAAACCCATTTATCCAAACCAAGCATCATTAAGAACTAGGAAATATAGCAATTGTATATGTTTCGCATGTATTAAGTGCATCCAAATTCGATTATTCCTCACATGCACAACAATACAAAATTATACCCATGCTTGCACAATTGAGCACCACATTGCACAATATAACATACTCGTAATAGAAGATCGGATAGTTAACCAAACCAAGCATGCTTAACAACTTGGAAATATAGCAATTGTATTTATTTCTCATGTATTTAGTATAGCCAAATTTAATTTATTTCTCACATGGTATACAATAACAGAATGCACCCACAACAATTGAACATCGCATTGCAGAATGGAACAAAACTGTTAGCTAAACACCACAGCAAATGAACCAAACGTTAACTGAGCACCACATTGCACAATGTATAACATACTAGAAGATCAAACAGTTAACCAAACCAAGCATGCTTGACAACTTGGAAATATAGCAATTGGATTTGTTTCTCATGTATTTTTTAAAGAAAAAAAATCGATTTGTTTATCACATGGAAGACAATACAAAATTGCACCCTGAAGAATTGAACATCACATTTGCAGAATTGAACCAAACAGTTAACTGAGCACGACAACAAATTAACCAAACAGTTAATAAGTGAGCATCACATTGCACGACATATAGAACATATATACTAGAGCCACAGATTGCATGGTAAAAGTAGATAGCACAATTCACTAGAATTTGTTAAGGAAAGGGAGGAGCGGCACGCGCAATGGGTAAACCGAGCATGCTTAACCAACGTAGCTAGCAAATGGCAAGGTGCTCCTCCAAGATCTGGGGGTCGACACGAATGGCAGCCATCGCGACCTCATCCGTGCGTGCGGCCGCGATTTGCTTCTCCGCTGCCAAATGCTTCTTGAGATCCTGGCTATACTGCGTGCACCATGGCTTAAGGCGGCGCTTATTTGGTGGAGGGGTCGGTGATTTGGGTGGAAGGTGTCGTGCTCGTGCCGGCGGTCGGGACATGTGGGATGTGGAAGGAGGAGGAGGATGGGGGTCGGGTGTGGACTACCTTCCTAGATAGGCGAGGCCGAGCAGCGTGAAGGAGGGTCACCGGTGAGGGGGGCGGCACTGCAAGCAAGGAGTGAACGTTTCGACTTGGAAAGGAAGGCGGAAAGAGGGGAAATGTGGCTTTTGGTAAGGGGGAGGGGGCAGGGGAGGGAAAAGATATTTCCACGGAAGCCGAAAATTTGGAATCGCTTCAACGAAAAAACTGACACGCAAAGTGTCATCAGACACGGTCACTTATTCAGAACTGTGTACGATATGTGAACATCACAAACGATTCAGATAGATTAACCCGTGTGCAATGAGTTTGAATGTCAAAAATTTTGGTTCCAATTTCTCTGGTTACAGTGCTCATCCACGTCATCGCATAATTTGGGTACACAAAGGAGACTACATCACACACACAACTCTTAATCGAGAAAGTTCAGCAATTAAACAGAGCTAGCTAACCTAAACATTACTGTAACAAATTAAAGACTGACACTCTTAATTAAACAAAACAAAGAGTACTACTACGGTTGGTGCTCGTCGATCTCCGCCGCCTCCTCCATGTCCAGCTCGTGTTAGACAGTCGACTGGGGAAGGGGCTCCATGGCATCGATCGCACCATACTCGGCAAGCATCTCGCCATCCACGTCCGCCATCTCTTTGGAAAAGGCCGCCACGAGCTGGGCATGGGCGGCCGCCATCTGGGCTTTGATGGGCTCCATCGTGGCAAGGTATGCGGCGCAGGAACGGGCGGCTACTCGAACACTCTTGGTGATTGCCAACTCTTCGGGCGTGGGTTTCCGACCGTTGTCGGAGAAGCTTCTTTCGATTTGTGAGGTGACCGTCATGAGCTCGGCGTGGGCGGCTTCGACATGGTCCTAGGCGGCCTCCATCAGGGCTAAGGCAGCCACTGCGGAACGGACAGCTGATGTGCCGCTCTCGCCAGTTGCTATTCCCGAGCCAGATGTTGCTGCCGCCGCCTTAGAAGCAACAGAGGCCATTTGGGTTGTCTTGGCCGCTCGGTCGCAGATTCCGATCACCCTCACGAAGCTTGTTAGCACGCGCCTGGAGGCTGCGGTCGCGCTCTCGCTGGAGTGGGCCACCGAGGTTGCCCTCGGGACACGGGTCCACATCCCCATCTTTCACCGGCAACGATTGAACAGTGAAATGATATTTGGGGAGTGAGCTAGTGTGCTTGACACGCCGGCTGTGGACTGTAGCTGATGAACCTTCTCGCGTAAGCCATAGGCGTACTATACACCAACGGTGCTCAGGATATTTTGTACTGCATCTCACACGGTTGGTGATAATAAACTGTGTGTGTCGGGGATATACCCCGCGGTATGACCCGGCCGGAGATATGACCCGGCTGGGACTTGATGTTTCATTGGTGACCCGGCAGATTATAAGCCGGCAGGAACAGTTAAGCACTGTAAGCCGGCAGACACAGTCATATAACCCGGCAGACACAGTCATATAACCCGGCAGACACAGTCATATAACCCGGCAGACACAGTCATGTAAGCCGGAAGGTTAAGCCGGCAGATGGTAAGCCAGATGGTAAGTCAGATCGTAAGCCAGACGGTAAGCCAGATAGTAAGCCAGACGGTAAGCCGGACTGTAAGTCAGATTGTAAGCCAGATTGTAAGAAGCCCAAGACGTTAAAGAAGCCCATGGAGAGAAGCCCATGATAAGACGTCAAAGTAAGGTTAAGTCTTAAGTCTGAGTTGGACTCTACATGTAACCCGCCCCTTCAGCTTATATAAGGAGGGGCCGGGCACCCCAAGAGGGACAGGTTGAATAATCTCTAGGTTAGACATAACCAGGAGAGCCGGCTTACGGCGACTCCTCTCATGAGTATAATGAGACCTAGCCACAAACAACATGTAGGGTTCTTACCGGATGATGTTTCCCGGGGCCCGAAGCTGTCTAAATCTTTGTCTTGTGTTGTGTTTCTTGATTCCGCCTAACCCCTCTCAAGCTACCACATAGATGCGTTGGCCTCGTGATTAAGTCCTTGCAAGAGGACATCTGCTGTGACAATTCCACGACAGTTGGCGCCCACCGTCGGGCCTGCACACGGTGGTGTTGAGTTCTTGGAAGGATCTCTTTTAGGGATTGAGAAGTTTGCAATTTTTTCGGATGAAGAAAGATTCTGCATGGAAGAATTCACATCGGCTAATAGTTCATCAATCCAAATTAACGAAGTTATCAGCAGCGGTGTATACAAAATTGAGACAGGAAAGATTAGGGTTACAAATCGTGGTTAGCTGCCGTCTTGCGGTTGTTTGATTGCTTTCAAGTCGCCAAAGACCAACAATGATTGTTTCTCGAGCCGCCGAGAAGGACAGACTTCTGAAGAAGACGTGTTAAAACTGAGTCGGCCCATGTGGCCCTACGTGGATGAGTCGGTGTCGCGGCCTTTGTCTCTACGGATTTCTGTTTTGATCCTCGCGACCAAGTCGCCAGGCCACGCCTGAGAGCCGCCTGTTGTTTTTGATTCGCAATCGCCGCCGAGGGCAGCTGGATGTTTTCTGCCGCGGCACATGCATTGCATTAACCGGGTCAGATGCTGTTCACAAGAAGATAAAGTTTCGAAGAAAAAACAAACGTCTTCTGCTGCTATTCCCTAGCATGACGACCGGAGACTGCAAATCAATTGGCAAATACATCTGAAGGAGCAAACACGTATCAATCAAACAAGTACTACTTTACATGTCAAGTAAAAAGACTAGTTGGACCAGAGTCACGTTTGATCTGCTTACAAGATCTAGGTGGAAGAAAATTCATCGCCGCTATTGTTGACCCGGTTTTGACCTCAAGCTACTTTCGTCTCCTCACTAAAGACGTCTTTCCTTTAGATAAAAGTTATCAATCCCGTGAACAACAGTCGGACAAGTGAGTACCTTGGACTAGTACTCTAAGTTTCAGATAGATACGTGATAAAAACAGAAAAAAGTATGGGAAAAACAGAGTCGGACGCTGTTCAGAGCAACGATGGTAGCACGGGTCTGTTTAATTTCAAGATGATACAGATGTACTTCGACGCCGCGCCGCCGTCGTCTGGACCACGCTAAATCGCCCCGTCGTCGCGGGTCCGCTCCGTCTCCCGTGCCTTATCAATCCGCCGCTTCAAGACGCCGTCGTCCGGGTCTGCATTAACGGCCTTGACTCGCCGGCATGCCACCTGAAATCACCTTCAAGCTGGAGCCGCTTTGAGCAGGATTGTGACCCGCCAGGGACTTCCGCGAGAACCGTTTCCACTACGGGGCAAGTCGCTGCCATGCTTGGCCTTAATACGGCGTCGTTGAGCCACCTCGCCTCTGTGAAGACCTGTCACGCCGGCCGTACCTTGGGCACCCGCTGCCGCCGCTGCTAAGATGCGCAGCCGGGTTTTCAAGTCGCCAGGATCCGGGCTTCCGTCGAGCCAGTGGCTCGCTCTGCCGCACCCGCGGCCTTGCTTCGCCTCGGCCTTACCTTGGGCCGGCCTGCTTCTGCCGCTGTGGGTGTAGGTGTGGTCATGAGTCGCCGAGCAAGCCACCCAGCCGCCGCCGTTGTGGCCGTGGATGCAACTCGAGTCACCCGCACCAAGTCGGCCGGCCTCCGCTGCGGACCGCCTCCGTCGTGGTTTCACCGAGCGGCCGGGGCTCTCCTCACCGCGCCTCGCCGGTCCACTTCCAGCGGACGCAGCCGCGCCGTGAGCTGCCAGGCGCCGAGCGCCTGCGAGCCGCCACCGGCCTCGTTCTATCTCACCTTCACCGGTCTCGCTCCGTCCGGCAGCCTCCTGAGCCGCCGGAATCCGCCTCTACCGTGGCGTGCCTCGTGGACTTGCCTTCTCCTCGCCTGGCCTCCACTCGGAGCTGCCGCGCTCGAAGCCGCCCGGGCCCCCGTATCCACCGCCTAAGGGCTTCCCCGCCAGGCGCCTTGTCGTCACCCACGCAAAAAGGCCCCTGGTCCTCTCCCGCCCGCAGCGTCGTCGCCGCACTGCGCGTCGCCTTCTCCTCTAACCAAGTCGCACGCCGGCTTAACCTCTTCCCACGAATGTGAGCCGCCAGCGCCTGCTGACTTCCGTGCCCGGCCGGTCTCATGCTCTCGCTTTCCTCGCCGGTTCTCTGCCACTCCCGCGGCCGCATGCCCGCATAATAACGAGTTGCCGTCGCGCGCCGGCCGGATCACGCATCTGAACCGCCGTGTTTCGCGCTACTTTGAGTCGCCCTCGCACGGACTCGCCCTGGCCTCGGTACTCACCACCATCACGGCTGTGTTAACCCGCCGCGTTTGAAACGCCGTGGGGCACCCTGAATCACCATTTCCGCGGCCTCGTCTGCGCGGGCAAGACCGCAGCTGTACGTCCACAAGCTGCTACTTGTGGCCTTGTCAAGTCTGTTGCGCATGAGCCGCCCTCATCGGCGTGTCATGCCGCTGTCTACTTCCACGGCCGCTTTCTGCCGTGAACCGCGCCTTGGAGACCCGCCACAGTTCTCTGCTTCATCAAATATTGAAAGCAAGTATTGGCGTATATTTGAAAGTTTTCACGGAGGAGATCGAGGTGATCCATGACATTGTTTTGGAGACAAGATTTTTGGCAATGGCTTTCAAACGTTTCCTACTAAGATAAAATCAGATATTGAGGATCAGTACGCACAACATGGTTACTCGATTTTCACCAACAGTGTTAAGGTCTGGAGGAGTTCAAGAATATCGGTGTGTTCAGCTTGGGGGCTAATTTGTCCTGACATTCCCAGAAGCGTACCATACTGGGTTCGATTGTGGCTTCAATTATGCAGAAGGTGTTAAAGTGGCACCTAT
This sequence comes from Triticum aestivum, assembly GCF_018294505.1. NCBI lineage: Eukaryota > Viridiplantae > Streptophyta > Magnoliopsida > Poales > Poaceae > Triticum > Triticum aestivum. Next base: position 757,485,593 of record NC_057801.1, read on the forward strand.
TAACAAGCCTAATATCTTGGCTGATGCTTTGCGGCCAAACTCAGTACTGTTCATAGATGGGTTGTCTCTGAAATTGGCTTAAGTTTGAGATTATGTGTCAAAAGAGAAAAAGTCTAGGATTTCAAGACTGTTCACAGATCAACTAATGGCCGAAGAAGATCTGGCATGTCACAGGCGTCAATAGAAAAATCGGTTGAGCCAATCTGAGAATATAATTCTACATGGTCGTGATTCACCTAATGCGAACATACAATACAAACCTCCATATTTATACTGCTGGGATGGTGCTTGCACATATGAAAGTTCGGTCAAATTAGAGTCTTTTTTCTCGAATATGCACGAGTGTGCATATCATTCATTAAAGAAGGAACGGGAGAGAACCCCAAATCCACATTACAAGCTTATTTACATGCGGGCCTCGCCCAACACCACCCACACTTGACACAACTACTCGCTAGTACCCCATGTTTCTTGCTCTACTTCGAACCCTACATTGTGTCCTTTGAACAATCCCGCCTTCGCCCACAGCCTACCTTCCTCCTGTATGCGTTGAATTGTTCGTGGTACCGACGGCCTCTCCCCATTCAAGATGATGTCATTACGCTGCTTCCAAATCATCCACATGCCATCAAAAAGGAGACACGAATATTAGTGCATGATGTTGCCACAATTCAACCAAAGGCAATCCACCTCGGTTGAGCCGCCATGGCCTATCTTCACCTGCCAAGCCGCCACGGCGACTCACCCTGCTGACCCGCCGGTGCCGCCGTTGCGGACACACCTCTGAAGTTGTGGCTACATCTGATAAGCGAATTCAGTGCCTCAACAAGGTGTCAAGCAAAATCCATCGGATGCCTTCTGTGTTAGTGCTCTCACCACTAGTATTATCACTCCCGTGGAGAATATCTGTATGAGGTAACAGCCTTGGGAGGACGACAGTTTTGACAAATTATCTACGGACGCCACTGTCTTCCGGACAAATCAGGTGATATCTGTCTTAAGTCTATTTTATTAGCATATATTGTTTTTGTCAAAAAACAATTACTCTGGTCTGTGGTATTTTTTTTCGCAGGACCATTATTCATTACAAAGGTGTTGCGAGTGGGCATGCGCCAACGTTATTTTTGCACTAGCGCTCGTCCATGCCATGCTGCTCGACGGATACATGTGCAAGTCGTCGCCCTCGCTACATCAACACAACATGGCTGACTCGCCCGTCCCTGCGGCTTATCGCACCTGCGATTGGCTCAAACATCTGCACCAACTTATAATGTCGCAGCCGGTTCATATATCCGCTCTCATGGCCAACTCGGCCGTGCTTGATTTTAGCTTCACCATGGTGATCATCAACTCCACTGTGGGTAATCACGAGCCTAACATATCAGGTGAAATCCATCCAGTATATTTTATATTATATGTTGTTTTCTTCAAAAGAGCAATTACCTTGGTTTGTAAGTTGTCTCATGCAGGATTCAAACCAGTTTATATCACGGTCAAATATGGAGAATCTCATGACAACTCCTTGAGTCCTCTTGAGACTCGGGGGCTATAATGACATGACTCAGCAGATGTTGCCGGTTTTCAGTAAATTCAAAAACTCCAGGTCGTTGGGGGGAAAATAATCCGGACCCGAGGCTACCGCCACATTGGTGCAAATTTAAAGGCCGTCAGAAAATTGCCGGTTCAAATTAAAGATTCCGGCTTAAAATCCGGCTCAAGAGACATCTTTCTCCCGCAAAGCATTGAAGCCTCAAATCCGGTTCAACAACCGGCTCAAGGTAAATTTGTCACTTACAAAGCTTTGAAGCTCTCAACTCCGGTTTAAAGTTCCGGTTGAAAAAGAATTAATCTCTCGCAAGTTCGAGTTCTAAGAAAAATTAAAGGTTGCCAAAAAGAACTTGCTACCATGATGCGCGGTTCAAACATAGGTATCCTACCTTACGGCTTATCTTATTATGGTCACCTGGGGGCTTCCTGCTCATCGAGCATAGCTGTCGGTACCCTCTTGATCGGTGCAATGCTAATATATGGTCATTTGGGGGCTTCCTGTTCAAACATAGGTCGTATCCGAACCAAAGAGAACATAGCTGTCGAAACCCTTTTGATCGGCACACTGCCAAACTCACTAGGGGGCTTCTTGATCGTATTTGAATCATAGCTTAACCTCTTTTGGATCCGACGTGGATCGTATTCGAATCAGCGTCGTTAAACAACTCTCAAGGTCATTTGGGGGCTTCCTGTTCAAACATAGGTCGTATTCGAACCAAAGAGAACATAGTTGTCGGTACCCTCTTGATCGGCAACGCCAAAGCCACTGGGGGCTACATGATCGTATTCGAATCCTATCTTAACCCCTTTGGAACGGTTTACTGATCGTATTCGGATCAGAAGCCTTGATTTTCTTTTTGTCTGTATTAAGTTTTTTGAACACAATCTTTTGGGTTTTGAGACTTTTTGCTCATATCTGAAGCATATACGTGGTTTCGATTAACCCGGCTTGACTTTGGCGAGACAATCATAAATATTTGGAAATTCAGTACGATTCAATATCACAGGAACCGGTTTTTCAAACCGGGTTATATTATTCCAATCTCTAATAGCCAACATGGCTGGATTTTTATTATGGTTATCAATAACCAATATTACGATTGAGGTTTTCAAACTCGCTTGAGCGCAATGGATATTATTTTATTAATAGATATAATTTATTCTATAATGGAAGAAATAGTCCCGAGTCGCTGCAGGCTTATGACCCGGCACTTGGGGGCTATATTATTCAAGTTGAGATTACATCAAATGTGCAAGTCTCATGTCGCTGCAAGCATGCACCATAACACTTGGGGGCTAATGCAAAGTCATTTTTACTGGCCTTATTGAAGACCCGACTCATCATATCATAATGAGCCGGCCCTTGGGGGCTACACGTTGCTGTTCAAGTATACATGATCATATCTACAAAGTCCCTGCCCATTATTGCATAATGACCCGGCCCTTGGGGGCTACACTGGTTGAAGTTTTTATGAGCATAAAGCAATTTCAAGTCCCAGGTTACTGCAAGCATGACAACCCGGCACTTGGGGGCTACATATGTGGAATACTCAGTTTGGACTAGTGATTGAGATAAACAACATGGATTTCTTCAAAGTGATAATATTTTTGTTGAAGCAAGTCTTAAGTCATTACTTTGTTCTGCTCAAGACTTGGGGGCTACAGGTAATATGGATATGAGGGAGAGAAATTTTCAAAATTCTCAGTTTTGACCCGGCATCGGCAACAATTATGACTTGGCATCATCTACTTATAAACTCGGCAAGTTTTTTCATCTTTAAGGCGGTTGAAGGTCTCATGAGTATTTCAAGACCAATATTTTTAAGCATTTGGGAGCTGAGTCAAATGAATTATTCTTCACAGTCTTTCTCTATGAGAAACCAATGTCAGCAAATTGATTATGAAGTTGGCTCATTGACCCAGATTTTCGAAGGAGGAAATAACAAGGAGTTAAGGATGACCAGGTGCCGGCTTACAAGAATATTTAACCCGGAGCGTAACCTGTTAAAATTGTTCTTGTGTTTTGTTTACAAGATCAGTTTAACATCGATGAATCCAAATTAAACTGGGGGCTAATGTCGGGGATATACCCCGCGGTATGACCCGGCCGGAGATATGACCCGGCTGGGACTTGATGTTTCATTGGTGACCCAGCAGATTATAAGCCGGCAGGAACAGTTAAGCACTGTAAGCCGGCAGACACAGTCATATAACCCGGCAGACACAGTCATATAACCCGGCAGACACAGTCATATAACCCAGCAGACACAGTCATGTAAGCGGGAAGGTTAAGCCGGTAGATGGTAAGCCAGATGGTAAGTCAGATCGTAAGCCAGACGGTAAGCCAGATCGTAAGCCAGACGGTAAGCCAGACTGTAAGTCAGATTGTAAGCCAGATTGTAAGAAGCCCAAGACGTTAAAGAAGCCCATGGATAGAAGCCCATGATAAGATGTCAAAGTAAGGTTAAGTCTTAAGTCCGAGTTGGACTCTACATGTAACCCGCCCCTTCAGCTTATATAAGGAGGGTCGGGGCACCCCAAGAGGGACAGGTTGAATAATCTCTAGGTTAGACATAACCAGGAGAGCCGGCTTACGGCGACTCCTCTCATGAGTATAATGAGACCTAGCCACAAACAGCATGTAGGGTTCTTACCGGATGATGTTTCCCGGGGCCCGAAGCTGTCTAAATCTTTGTCTTGTGTTGTGTTTCTCGATTCCGCCTAACCTCGCGATTAAGTCCTTGCAAGAGGACATCTGCCGTGACAATTCCACGACAGTGTGGGATCTACTTGATTTTTCATCTTGATTTGAATTACATAATGGTGTCACAACTGCAAGGGATGGTATTTGAATTGCTAGAACTTCTATCTTTAGTGAACATGCAACTATAGGTGGGTCGTCAAAAAATTGGAGTTATTCAGGGTTCGTTTGGACATTTTTATACGGTAACTTGGTTTTCTAGGCATTTCAGGTGCACAATTCAAAATTAAACCACATGCACATGCTCCGGTGCACAAAAATGGGTTGTAAAATGATATATGTGTCCATGGGTTGATGCTTACATCCCATTCAAGAAATGGGGTTGAATTTCAAACACCACGGCACCGTGGCTCTCCGGCAAATGTTGAGGTGCTTCCTTTTGTAATTCTAGTAAATAAAAAGCTCGTCTGAAATTCATGAACCTTGGCATACTATCATGGAACGACATCAAGATGTCGGGGTAAAAAAATATTGTCCCATTTGGGCCAGGTTATGGTATAAGCTTCTCGCAAACCAAAGCTTCTCTCACAACAAGCATGATGGTTTCGGTAGGGAACGTGACACCTTGGGGGACGAAACGATATTTGTTGCAACTTCTTACTTTCAAAAAATTTCTTGTGTCAACCTAGAACAACATGAGTGTTTGAAATTTTTTGGGATATTTCGGGGTTCGCGTGGACATTTTTATACATTAACTGAGTTTTCTATGTACTCATGTGCATAATTCAAATTTGAACTACATGCACATGCTCCAGTGCATATAAACGGGTTGAAAAATCAAATGTGTGTCCTTGGTTGCAACCTTAGGTCCCATGCAATAAATGGGAATGAATGTCAAACACCTTTGCTACCGTTGCTCGGCCGTTAACATTGAGATACATGGTTTTAAAATTCTAGTAAATTGAAAACTTGTTTGAAATTCATGAAACTTGACATGCTATCATGGAACGGCAGCAACATGTAGTGGTAAAAATATTGTCCCATTTGAGGCAGGTTGGGGTATAAGCTTCTCACAAACCAGAGCTTCTCGCAACAAGACTCATGGTTACGGTAGGGAACATTTCACCTTTTCTGGACAAAATGATATCCGTTGCCTCTTCTTGATTTCAATTTTTGCTCTAGTGTCACCATATACAACAACATGAGTGTTGTATTAAATTTTGAAAATTTTCGGGGTTCGTTAGGACATTTTTAGGCATTAATTGACCTTTCAATGCATTTATGTGCATAATTCAAATTTGAACTACATTCATGCTCTAATGCATATAAATTGGTTAAAAATTCAAATCTGTCTCCTTGGTTGCATGCTTAGGTCCCATGCAAGAAATGAGAATGAATGTCAAACACCCTGCCACCGTCACTCGGCCACAAACATTGAGATACCTGATTTTTAAATTCTAGTATATCCAAAAGTCGTATGTAATTCATGAAACATATCATGCTATCATGGAGCGGCATGAGCGGCATCAACATGCCATCGTAAATTTTTATCCCATTTGGGGCAGGTTTGGCTATAAGCTTCTCACAAACCAGAGCTTCTCACAACAAGCCTGATGGTTTCGGTAGGGAACATTTAACCTTTCTGGACGAAACGATAGTCGTTGCCTCTTCTTGATTTAACTTTTTTCTCTAGTGTCAACATAGAACAACATGACTGTTGTGTTAAAACTTTAGAATTTTTGGGGTTCATTAGCACATTTCTTATGCATTAATTGAGTTTTCAATGCATTTATGTGCATAATTCAAATTTGAACTACATGCACATGCTCTAATGCATATAAATTGGTTGAAAATTCAAATATGTGTCCTTGGTTGCATGCTTAGGTCCCATGCAAGTAATGGGAATGAATGTCAAACACCCTACCATCGTCACTCAGCCGCAAACATTGAGATACCTGGTTTTTAAATTCTAGTAAATCCAAAACTTGTCTGAAATTCATGAAACCTCGCATGGTATCACGAAATGGCACCCGACATGCCATGGTAAATTTCTTGTCCCATTTGGGGTAGGGTTGGGTATAAGCTTCTCACAAGCCAGAGCTTCTCACAACAAGCTTGATGGTTTCGGTAGGGAACGTGCCACCTTTGGGGACGAAATGATACCCGTTGCATGTTATTGCTTTCAAATTTTTTCTAGTGTCAACATATAACAACAGGAGTGTTGTGTTCAATTTTGGAATTTTTCGAGGTTCGTTTGGACAGTTTTATATATTAACTGGGTTTTCTAGGCATTTTATGTGCATAATTGAAATTTGAACTACATGCATAAGCTCCAGTGCATATAAATTGGTTGAAAAATCAAATCTGTGTCCTTGGGTGCATGCTTAGGTCCCATGCAAGAAATGGGAAAGAATTTCAAACACCAGCACTATTGACTGCCGGCAAAACGTTGGGACACTTTGTTTTTAAATTCTAGTAAATCCAAAACTCATCTGAAATTCATGAAACTTGGCAAGCTATCATGGAATGGCACCGACATGCTGTGGTAATTTTTGTGTCCATTTGGAGAGAAGGCGCACTCGAATAACAGTCAACAAAGGCATTTTGAAACAACTTGGTGCCACTCTAACATCACAAACGTTTTAGATAGAACACCCATATGTACACTGACAGCATCCCTAGTAAGCCATGGGAAAATGCGTTGAGAAGGATTTGTTCAGCTCTTCATCGCAAACATTTTAGATAGAACACCTGCATGCAAAGTGAGAGTTATGGTCTTCCGCAGTAAGCCAAGGGAAAATTCGCTATGTAGGATTTCTGCATCTCTTCAATGCAAACGGTTCAGTTTGAATAAAGTATGCAAAGCGGGACTTCGGCACTAAGCCAAGGGAAGATTTAGCAAGCAGGATTTCTACCTCCCTTCAATGCAAACGGTTTTTTCGGATGACCCGTGTGCAACCATGTATAGACAATTTGGTAAGATTTGCATCTATCATATTGGGTATATTGCCATTTGTCAAACTGGAAAGATTGACATTTTTTGATCTAGTAACATTGCCATTTGTCAATCCTTGTAACACTGTGATTTGTCAAAATGTGTAGCTAACAATCACTAGCACTATCTAATTTTTGCAGCTAAAATTCAGTAATTAAGCATAGATTTCATTCACAGATTAAGCAGTCGTGCTTAATTTATACAAACAGTTCAAATTTACAGCAATACCGACCAAACTTTTCCCCAATTGTTGCCAACCACGTACTGAAATAGCTAGTTCAACTATATATACTAGCTAATTTTAAGTAGATTGTACAGTTTCACTACATCTATAGTCAGATGAACTGAACAAAATAGCCCCTAAATACTACTATGGAGGGGCTTTGTACTACTTCCGGTAGCCTCTCCTTTGCCGAGCACACTCAGTAAGAGGAAGAGGAGGAGAAGGCTATCCGACGAACTGGACAACTGCATTACGGTACCTGCCGCTGCTGCACCTTCAGCGACGCTCAACTAGAACACCGTCTGCCGCTCCAGACGACCCCTCTCGAAGCGGTGGTTCTCCATGTAAATCTCCTGATTCCTCGCCTCTACGTCAGCATGTGCCGCAACCACGGTAGCGGTAAGGCTCTTTGCATGCTCGACGAGGCGCTCCTCCTCCTCCCGCATGAACTCGATGTAGCTCACAAGGTCGCTGCCGCATGTGCGGGCATGCACCTCTGCCTCCCTCCCACAGGCGGCGGTGGCGTAGCGGGTGATGATCCCGGTGGTCGACAGTGGGCTAGCGGCCATGGATGATGATGATGGGGTGCCGTCCACGACCGCCACCTCGCGCCTTCGAACCGTGGTGGCAGAGCGGGTGATGGCCATGGTGGCCGGCAGTGGAGTGATGGCCACGACGGTGGAGTGGGTGATGGCACTAGCTGTCGACAAAGGTGTGGCGGCAACGGCGGCCGGCAACAGCTGCCGACGGGCATCGGCGGCCGAGCGTGTGGTGCGTGTTCCGTGCACACCCAACTGGGACGCCACGCGCACTATACTACGTCGGGGACTACCCCGCCGCCGCGGTGTAGCCTCCCAGCTGGAGCTGTGTTCTGATGATGGCGGAGTGGCTGAGCGACAACGACAGTCCAGTGCCATTGCCAATTTTGGAGAAGCAGACGAGATACGCTACATGGAGGGAGGGGAAATGCGATGCAGGACTCGCCGGCCGTGAGGATTTATATAGTAGGCTGATAAGCATTGGGATTTTGTGGGATTTCACCGAGTCGGGCGGGAAGCTTGCGTGGGAACCTGCGCGGTTGTGCAGGAACGGGCTCAACACCGCTTGGCCAAAAGAACGCCCCCGCGCACTGCTCAAGCTTGCGCTCGAACGTCTGCGGCAGCGGGGTGACAAGATGTGCAAGAGAAGGACGAAAGGACGCGTACACATGATGAGATGAACATGGACCACACTAGGGAATCCGTTGGTAATAAATTCATCAATCGCAAACGGTTGTACACTAGCAAGCGTTTGCCCACAACACACATGGCTTATTCCATCACAAACAGGTCGGGTGGATCAACTGTATGCCACGTATACACATTGTCAAAAATTAATGCGGCAAAACTTCTTTAACATATGTTAAAAAATAAAATAAAAATAAAAAACAAGGACCTTGAGGTTAAATTAGCTGAGGGAATGGGGCATTTTGGTCATTTGGATGAATGAAATGACCCATCCTATCAGCTAATTTAACAACAACACAACTTCCTATCCAGTCAAAAATCCCATGGCTGCTCTAGACTGAGCACACTTAACTTGAGAGTTCTCTTAGATGAGCTACTAGTGGAACCGCTAGTCCTTGCTCAAGTATGATGCATCCTTGTGGCATATCCGGATGACCGCCCATCCCCCAATGGCCAATACATGTTGTGTAGACAGAGGGTATCACATATGTCTTATTAGAAGCAATCGTCTTTGTTATTATCGGTCTTCGCACATATTTCTGATTGCAGACCTGTTTGCCGCGTATCACACACATTTTGTTATATTGAACCGTCTATATTCGCTTGTCTCAACACAAACAGTTCATCCGAGTGAACCACATGTTGTATATGGCACACAGTTGGTTTTGGCTGACCGTTTCTTTTGTGTTGCCTAATCACAAACAGTTCATCCTAGTGAACCGTATGCTGTGTATCACACACGCCTTCATCTGGCTGCCCGTTTCATTTGTTACTCCTCATCGTAAACAGTTAATTGAACTGAACCTTATACCCTGCATCGCACACACAACTAAAATCTGAACCGTGTTTGATGTATCCTTCATCAAAAACGTTTTGGACATTTTTGACGGTGCTCTAACACCACCGTTTGAAATTATTGCATCACACACAGTTTCTCGAAGGGTCTCTAGTTGTAGTGTCGCGTTAGCAGCATCCTGCACTAATGAAACACTTGTAGAAGAGGGGTTTTACGCCAGATTATATGGTGTGGACATTTCATAGCGAGTCTAGCCAATGCGCCAGAGCTGAGGTGCTTTGTCGTTGCACCGACGAGCATGGTACCAGGATGCAAGACATGGTGCAAGACTTTGATGATGCTCGGGACTCGGACGATGAGATGGAGGAATCTGCAAAAGCCTTCAATGAAATGTTGGAGTCTTCAAAACGTCCTCTCCACGAGCACACTGAGCTTTGTCTGCTGGATGCCATCTCACAAATAATGGCTCTAAAGTCTCAATTCAACTTGGGCAGAGAATGCTACGACGCAATGATGACAGTATTTGGACGTTTTCTACCCAAAGGCCCTGTACTACCTGCAAACCTGTACCAGTCAGACAAAATCTTCCGTTCTCTTAAGATGCCCTATGAGAAGATACATGCCTGTGAGAATGGATGTGCCTTATTTAGGCTTCAGTATGCATAGTTGAACTATTGTCCAATTTGCATGTCGTCAAGGTATGTTGTGGTAGACAACGGTATGGGTGAGAAGACGTAGACCAAAATCCCCGTTAATGTTCTTCGGTATATGGCAATCGTACCAAGACTTCAAAAAATTTTCATGGTCAAAGAGATGGCAAGACAGATGACATGGCACAAAACGGGCAAAAGAACCCAACTAGATGCAGATGGGAAGTTGATGATGGTGCACACATTGGACGGTGAAGCGTGGAAGCGCTTCAATGCATTACATGACGACAAAGCGGCAGATCCGAGGCATCCACGAGTCGCCATCAGCACGGATGTGTTCAGTGTGTTTGGTCTGATGGCAACCCAATACAGTTGTTGGCCCGTATTTGTCATTCCACTCAATCGCCCCCCCCCCCCCGACAGATTATGCAAAGAAAGAACATTTTCCTGACGTTAATAATTCAGGGCCCAACTATCCGGGGAAGAATATGAATGTGTACATGCAGCCACTAAAGGACGAATTGCAAGAAGCCTGGGATAATGGGTTCAAGACACACGATGCCTTTAGCAATAAGAACTTCATAATGCGTGTGTGGTACATGTACTCGACGCATGATTTGCCGGCGTATGTGCTATTCATTGGCTGGTGTGTCCATGGAAGGTTCCGGTGCCCCACATGCAAGGGAGCTCTTCACTTTCGTTGGCTTTAGGCCGGCTGCAAGTTTTCTTGCTTCGACATGCATACACCATTCCTGCATCCTCGCCAATAGTTCATGAAAGACAAGCAGAACTTCATCAAAGGTAGAGTTGTCAAAGACTCTACACCACCTCCATTGACAGGGCAAGAGATCCTGGATCTATTAAACGCTCTCGAGCTAGATCTAGAGCTGGATCAATTCTCAACACACCTGGACTCACAAGACATGCTTGCGGGATCTGCCTTACTTCAAAACCTCCTTTGCCCACACAACATTGACATGGCGCACACTGAGAAGAATATTGCCGAGGCACTTTTTGGTACATTGTTTGGCATAGATGGGAAGTCAAAGGATAACCCTAAGGCAAGAGTCGATCAGGAAGCGCTATGTCATAGACCGTTACAAAACATGCAACCACCGAAAGGAAAGAAGAACAGGACAAAGCCAAAGGCATGGTTCCATCTTGGAAGGCCAGCTATGAGGGAAATTATCTTTTGGGTGAAAATGCAGTTGATGTTCCCCAATGGGTATGCAGTGAATCTAAAGAGGGGAGCGAGTCTTGAAAAATTGAAGATATTTGGTCTCAAGAGTCATGATTGGCACATATGGATTGAACGAGTAATATGCCAGCGATGTTGCGTGAATTCATCCCTGAGGATGAATGGCTAGTACTGGCAGAGTTGAGCTATTTCTTCCGTGTTCTTTGTGCGAAAGAACTATCGCCTGACCTGGTAGAAGAAATGGAAGAGTTGGCCCGAGAGTTGATCTGCAAGTTAGAGAAGATATTTCCGCTGGGTTTTTAATCCAATGCAGCACTCGATTCTGCATCTCCCAACCGATGCAATATTGGGGGGGGGATGGCCTGTGCATAATCGTTGGTGCTACGCAACTGAGAGGATGCAGAAGACGCTTAGAGCAAAATGTAAAAATACACATAGAATTGAAGCATCGATGGCCGAGGCATTCATTACTGAGGAGGCGACAAACTTTGTGACAGCACACTATGAAGCCTCGGTACAATGCTGGCGACCCTAAAAAGGGTCGATCCAACCTCAACCTATTCAAAGGGGATCTGGCACCAGCCGGTGCTTCTAATTCCTTAACATTGGATTTCGAAGAATGGCAGACCATTTTGTTGTATATCTTCAACAACCTAACAGAAGTGTGACCGTACATTGAGTAAGTTCTTGGTACATTGTTTCTCAACTTCTAATTCCTTTGAACTACTATTATTCCCGGATAAATTTGATACAGTCGATACGTCGCCAAATTCTTGTATGGAGCGGTGATCCAAAAGGATTCCATCGAAGAGTATGAGCTTCTGGCAAAGCATGGAGGCGTCTATCCCGGTTTCATCTCTTGGTTCAAACAAATGGTAATTTCCATTAGACCATTTCATTTCTTCGTCTAATTTATGGCTAATGCAACAACCCCTTTCGTATTAAACTTGTAGGCTAATTCAGAGCTTATGGACGCCGAATTGAGACAAGTCGCTAATGGTTTTGACTTTAAGGTCCGTTCATTTGACAAATATGACATCAGCGGGTATCGCTTTGTCCGTTCATTTGACAAATATGACATCAGCGGGGATCGCTTTCGTACCTATGGCAAAGAGCTATCTATGGCTGACCATAAGTCTACAAATTGTTGTGTCTCTACTATCGGCGAAGGAGATACTGAGTATTATGGAAGAGTTGAAGCAATTTATGAACTTCAATTCTATGGTGCAAACCCACCAAACGTCATAGTCTTCAAATGTTATTGGTTCCAGCCGAAGGAGACTAGAACGACTTATGAACATGTTGGGATAGTGGAAATCAAACAAAGCACCCATTTGGATGTTCCCGATGTCTATATTATGGCTCAACAGGCAACCCAAGTTTTCTATCTATCGTGAGCCTGTCAAAGTGATCCTAATCTCAATGGTTGGGATGTCATTTATGAAGTGCCACCACGTGTTAGACCACCTCCCCCCAGTGAAGAGGATTATGAACCTCACATTAACCCAGACACATATGAAGGAGAATTCTTCCAAGAAACATGTCTTGCCAAAAAAATGTTTCAAGAACCGCTCTACTTCACCCTAGAACATTGAAGTAGACAGCGACAGTGAATCCGACTTCACCCCTCAGCCGGAACAAGAAGAGCCTAAACTAGAAGAGGTTACTGTTGCGGATTACCTGTCAATGCTTGACCGATTACGTAGAGGTGGCCTTCCACATGATGATGCATTTATTAATGATGATGATGAGCACGTCATTACTGATAGTGATGATGATGATGCATTATTGATCCCAAAGCATGTGTTGAACCTGACAATCCAGATTATTACTAGGTATTAAGTTTTTTATGTTGTACTTAATTTATATAGTTACTTGTATGATTGTATGATTTATATGGTTACTTGTATAATTTTCTTACTTTGTATGATTGTTTGTTATGCATAGTGCCATGGTCTTGATATCTGTCCCCGTCGGCCCTCGCCCGCTTTATGATTCAGATATGGTAAATCCTCTTTTATGACTATTTGTTGCATTTCGCATTTATGACAATTATGGCCATCAAGTTGACATAGACATATTTTAATATAGGAGGTATGTGAACCGGAATTTGCAACCGGCCCTCTTGTCGAGAAGTTAAATTTAGTTGAAAAAGAAAATGAGTATTTGAAAGAAAAAATTACAAGAATTGAAGAAGAAAAGATGAAATTGGAGTTGTATATTGCCGATGTGGTCGATGTTCACAAGATGAAGATAAATGCAATGCGCTTGAAGATGGATGCAATGCGGTTGAAGATTAAGAAGATTAGAAAATATGTCATTGATAATGAGGCTTGGTATCATTATACCGTTGGATAAATTGTTACCTTAGTTGTGATCTTCTTCGCATTTGTTGTGATGAGGGTAAGTTTTCTCTAGTTTTTTGCTTAACAAATGCATACTTAGCTTACTTTCCTCCTAAATGGCATAATTACCTGAGTTAGACAAAAAATGAGCTATAGTTAGCTTCTTCAGTTCATTTATGACATACTTAGCATACTTAGGTAAAAAATGTCATGATAATCTTTGTTACCTCGAAAATGATATAAACTTACCTTACTTTCCTTGAAAATGACATGATAACCTTAGTAAGCTCCAAAATGACCTATTTACCTAGCTTCGTTGTAAAATGCCCTACACTTAGCATTTTTACCTAGCTTAGCAATAAAATGGCATTTTTACCTACCTTAGTTAGAAGAAGAAGATAAAAAAGAGGAGAGGAGAAAAAGAAAGAGAAGAAAAAATATTCTTCTTCTTCTTCTTCTTCTTCTTCTTCTTCTTCTAACTTGCTTCTTTCCCAATTTGCAGATTTGCTTTAGATGAGGAAGCTTGCGTTGATGGAGTCTACTCTTCTCTTTATGCTTCCTTCTTGTTTTGATTTTGTAGGATGAACAATGTCAAACTTGCTACCTATATATGTATGTATGGATGAAACCATTGTATGCTTGTTGTTGGATATGTTGGCTATGTATATGTGTTGGATGAAACCATTTGCTATGTATATGTGTTGGATGACCATATCCATATGGCAGGGATATGATTTGGTATGTATATGTGTTGGTATGCCTGTCGAAAGTATTTTCATATGTGTATATTTATATATGTGAAATTCTATGAAATTGAATGAATTTAAGAAAAAATAGGGGCTATACAGGTTCTTTGGCGTCTGCAAGAAGATGGAAAAGAGCTTTGCCATCAACCAGAAGACGACAAATATGCCACGTGTCAGCTACCTGTGCAACCTAGGGCAGTAGGCTGGCTATTTGGATGGTTTGCCGTCCGCTGGCAGACGGCAAAGACAATTGCATCTTTGTCGTCTGCCAGCAGACGACAAAGCAAACCAAATAGGCCAGCCCCCCAGGTGTTGCCATGTGGCATGCTATACCATCCGCTAGCAGACGGGAAATATGCAAAGGTCTTTGCCATCCGCTGGCAGACGAAAAATATGGAAAGGCCTTTGTCGTCTGCCAGCGGACGGCAAAGCACGCTATTAACACCTTAACAGAGCTAAGCTGACACGTGTGCCGTTCATGCTCTTTACCGTCCGCTGGTGGACGGCAAAGACCTTTGCATCTTTGCCGTCCGCCAGCAGATGGCAAAGAAGCATTTGCCGTAGCCTGTTCAGCCGGACGTGTTGCCGTCTGTTGGCTGACAGCAAAGGCCTTTGTTGTCCGCCAGTCATGCCTTTGTCGTCAGCCATGGCAGACGGCAAAGTTCCCGATTCCTGTAGTGTTGGTTTGAAGTTTGAGAGCACATCAACTATACATACCAGAGCATTGGCAGAGTTTATTGCAGAATGGACGCCAACCCCTGATGACGAAGTGAGAGAGATAGTTATATTCGGCAACGAATCGCCCCAAGAATGGATTATGTATTTTGGTGCTTTTTCCCTGCAAGGTGCCGGGGCTGGCGTGCTTCTTTTCGCCCCTCCGGGGAGCACTTGAAGTACGTCATCCAAATGCATTTTGCCCGGGAAGAAGCAACCAACAATATAGCAGAGTATGAAGGACTCCTTGCCGGGCTCAGAATTGCAGCAGAATTGGGAATTAAGAAACTGATCATTCGAGGAGATTCACAGCTGGTGGTGAGACAAGTTAACATGGAAGGCATACCTTGAGGAAGTGAGAAGATTGGAGGAGCACTTTGACGGATTACAAACAGAGCACGTACCCCATGCGGAAAACAGCATAGTATCATCTGTCAAAGTGTGTTGCGCAAAAGCTTCCTGTGGAACCAGGGACTTTTGTTCTCTGTCTTACTCAGCCCTCCGTATCCCTAGCAACAATGGCCTAGAAGAGGATAAAGTAGGACATCGGAAAGCCTCTCCTTGTAGAGACGTCCGCTCAACTCCTCCCAGCTTGTCGGGCCTATGGACCCCGCATACAAGGCTGGTGCTCCCGCAGCAGAGGAGGTGCCGCTAGTCCTTGTTGCCGATCCATAGGCTCCAACTTGGGAAAGGCATATTGTCCGCTTCCTCCAAACCGGAGAGCTTCCCGACGACCAAGAAGAAGCTGAAAAAGTAGCCGGGAGGGCCAGTATGTATCAGTTTGTCTATTACACTGTGTATAGAAGGAGGCCCAATGGTGTGACATTGAAGTGTGTCTGCTGGGAAGAAGGAAAGGAACTGCTGGCTGAGATACACAAAGGAATGTGCGACTCCCACATTGGATCAAGGGCGTTAGTTGGGAAAGCATTCCGGCAAGGATTCTATTGGCCCACAACCCTCCAAGATGCGGTCAAGCTAGTCACTAAGTGTGAGGCCTGCCAGTTCCATTCCAAGAAAACCCACATGCCTGCCCAAGCGCTTCAGACAATCCCTCTATCATGGCCATTTTTGGTGTGGGGCTCGATAACCTCGGCCCCTTCCGCCGAGCAATCGGGTGATTTGAATTCTTGATTGTTGCCATCGATAATTTTACAAATTGGCCGGAAGTGACTGCCATGAGAAAGGTGATTGCTCAATTAGCTATCAAGTTCTTGAAAGATCTGGTGTGTTGTTTTGGAGTTCTGGCAAGGATCATCACCGACAACTGCACCCAGTTCACGAGACGTGCCTTCATGCAATATGTTCATGCCCTTGGATGCAAGATCTCATTCGCCTCTGTGGCACACCCCCAGATCAGTAAACAAGCTAAGAGGGCGAATGCGAAAGTGTTACACAGACTCAAGACAAGAACCTTCGATACGCTGTAGAAGCACGGCAGGCGGTGGATCGAGGAGTTGTCCGTGGTTCTCTGGTCCCTCAGAACGACATCGAATCGAGCTACTGGGTAGACTCCCTTCTCCCTGGTCTACGGTGCAGAAGTAGTTATCCCCATGGAACTCATTTACGGGTCGCCTCGAGTACATGCTTACGATGAAATCGTGCAAGATCAGCACTGGCGTGACGATGCTGTGCGATGCTACCTCTTAAGCATGCGTTGGTTTTTCAATTGAAGAGGAAAGGGTGATCAGCAAAGTAGCATAAGTATTTCGCTCAGTTTTGAGAACCAAGGTATCAATCCAGTAGGAGGCTCTTCAAAAGTCCCACGCTCCTACCGAAACAAACAAGAACCTCGCAACCAATGCGATAAAGGGGTTGTCAATCCCTTCACAGAAACTTGCGAAAGTGAGATATGATAGAGATAATAAGATAAGATAAATATTTTTGGCATTTTTATGATATAGATTGAAAGTAAAAGATGCAAATAAAAGTAGATGGAAAACTTATATGATAAAAGATAGACCCCGGGGCCATAGGTTTCACTAGTGGCTTCTCTCAAGATAGCATAAGTATTATGGTGGGTGAACAAGTTACTGTCGACCAATTGATAGAAAAGTGCATAGTTATGAGAATATCTAGGCATGCTCATGTATATAGGCATCATGTCTGTAACAAGTAGATCGAAACGATTCTGCATCTACTACTATTACTCCGCACATCGGCCAAATCCTGCCTGCATCTAGAGTATTAAGTTCATAAGAACAGAGTATCGCATTAAGCAAGATGACATGATGTAGAGGTATAAACTCATGCATTATGATATAAACCCCATCTTTTTATATTCGATGGCAACAATACAATACGTGCCTTGCTGCCCTGCTGTCACTGGCAAAGGACACCGCAAGATTGAACCCAAAGCTAAGCACTTCTCCCATGGCAAGAAAGATCAATCTAGTAGGCCAAACCAAACTGATAATTCGAAGATACTTGCAAAGATAACCAATCATACATAAATGAATTCAGAGGAGATTCAAATATTTCTCATAGATAAACTTGATCATCATCCCACAATTCATCGGATCTCGACAAACACACCACAAAAAGAGTTACATCGAATAGATCTCCAAGAAGAGGAAGGAGAACTTTGTATTGAGAATCAAAGAGAGAGAATAAGCCATCTAGCTAATAACTATGGACCCGAAGGTCTGTTAAACTACTCACAACTCATCGGAGAGGCCTTGGTGGTGATGGAGAGGCCCTCCATGGTTGATTCTCCCTCCGGCAGAGCACCGACGAAGGCTCCAAGATGGGATCTCACAGATACAGAAGTTTGCGGTCGTGGAATTAGGTTTTCGTGGTGCTCCTGGATGGTTTCGGGGTACGTAGATATATATAGGAGGAAGAAGTATGTCGGTGGACGCTTTAGCGGCCCACGAGGGTGGGGGGCGTGCCCACCCTTACAGGGCGCGCCAGGCACCCTCGTGACCGCCACGCTAGTTGCTTGACGTCCACTCCAAGTCCCCTGGTTTGCATTTGTTCCAAAAAGATCGCTCCCAAAGGTTTCATCCCGTTTGGACTCCGTTTGATATTCCTTTTCTTCGAAACACTGAAATAGGCAAAAAAACAGCAATTCGGACTGGGCCTCCGATTAGTAGGTTAGTCCCAAAAATGATATAAAAGTGTAAAGTAAAGCCCAGAAAACATCCAAAACAGGTAATATAATAGCATGGAACAATAAAAAAATATAGATACATTGGAGACGTATCAAGCATCCCCAAGCTTAATTCCTGCTCGTCCTCGAGTAGGTAAATGATAAAAACAGAATTTCTGATGTGGAATGCTACCTAGCATAATTCTCAATGTAATTTTCCTTATTGTGGCATGAATGTTCAGATCGAAATGATTCAAAATAAAAGTTCATATTGACATGATAAACAATAATACTTCAAGCATACTAACAAAGTAATCATGTCTTCTCAAAATATCATGGCTAAAGAACGTTATCCCTACAATATCATATAGTCTGTCTATACTCTATCTTCATCACACATAGTATTTAATCATGCACAACCCTGATGACAAGCCAAGCAATTGTTTCATACTTTAGTATTCTCAAACTTTTTCAACTTTCACGCAATACATGAGCGTGAGCCATGGACATAGCACTATATGTGGAATAGAATGGTGGTTGTGGAGAAGACAAAAAAGAGGAAGATTGTCTCACATCGACTAGGCGTATCAAAGGGCTATGGAGATGCCCATTAATAGATATCAATGTGAGTGAGTAGAAATTGCCATGCAACGGATGCACTAGAGCTATAAATGTATGAAAGCTCAACAAAAGAAACTAAGTGGGTGTGCATCCAACTTGCTTGCTCGTGAAGACCTAGGGCGTTTTGAGGAAGCCCGTCATTGGAATATACAAGCCAAGTTCTGTCATGAAAAATTCCCACTAGTATATGAAAATGACAACATGGAAGACTCTCTATTATGAAGATCATGGTGCTACTTTGAAGCACAAGTGTGGTAAAAGGATAGTAGCATTGTCCCTTCTCTCTTTTTCTCTCATTTTTTTATTTGGCCTTTCTTTTTTTATATGGCCTTTCTCTTTTTTTTGTAAAGTCCTAAGTCTCATCCCGACTTGTGGGGGAATCATAGTCTCCATCATTCTTTTCTCACTTGGGACAATGCTCTAATAATGAAGATCATCACACTTTTATTTACTAACAACTCAAGATTACAACTCGATACTTAGAACAAAATATGACTCTATATGAATGCCTCCGGCAGTGTACCGGGATATGCAATAAACCAAGAGTGACATGTATGAAAATCATGAGGGTGGCCTTGCCACAAATACGATGTCAACTACATGATTATACAAGAGCAATATGACAATGATGATGCATGTCATGATAAATGGAACGGTGGAAAGTTGCATGGCAATATATCTCGGAATGAATATGAAAATGCCATAATAGGTAGGTATGGTGGCTGTTTTGAGGAAGGTACATGGTGGGTGTATGGTACCGGCGAAAGTTGCGCGGCACAAGAGAGGATAGCAATGGTGGAAGGGAGAGAGTGCGTATAATCCATGGACTCAACATTAGTCATAAAGAACTCATATACTTACTTCAAAAATCTACAAATAATCAAAAACCAGGAACTACGTGCATGCTCCTAGGGGGATAGATTGGTAGGAAAAGATCACCGTCCGTCCCCGACCGCCACTCATAAGGAAAACAATCAATAAATAAATCGTGCTCCAACTTCATCACAAAGCGGTTCACCATACGTGCATGCTACGGTAATCACAAACTTCAACACAGGTATTCCTTAAATTCATAATTACCCAACTAGCATGACTCTAATATCACCATCCTCATATCTCAAAACAATTATCAAGCATCAAATTGATCATAGCATCCAATTCACTTTCTATGATAGTTTTTATTTTACCCAACTTGGATGCTCATCATTCTGGGACCAATTTTATAACCATAGCAAATACCATGCTGTTCTAAAAGACTCTCAAAATAATATAAGTGAAGCATGAGAGATCAACAATTTCCACAAAATTAAGCCACCTCCACGCTCTAAAAGATATAAGAGAAGCACTAGAGCAAAAATTATCTAGCTCAAAAGATATAAGTGAAGAACATAGAGTATTCTAATAAATTCCAAAACATGTGGGTTTCTCCGAAAAGGTGTGTATAGAAAGGATGATTGTGCTAATCTAAAAAGGCAAGACTCATATCATACAAGACGCTCCAAGAAAAACACATATCATGTGGTGAATAAAAATATAGTACCAAGTAAAGTTACCGATAGACGAAGACAAAAGAGGGGATGCCTTTCGGGGCATCCCCAAGCTTAGGCTCTTGGTCATCCTTGAATACCTTGGGGTGCCATGGGCATTCCCAAGCTTAGGCTCTTGGTCATCCTTGAATATCTTGGGGTGCCATGGGCATCCCCAAGCTTAGGCTCTTGCCACTCCTTATTCCATAGTTCATCAAATCTTTACCCAAAACTTGAAAACTTCACAAAACAAAACTCAACAGGAAATCTCATAAGCTCCGTTAGTGAAAGAAAGAAAAACCACCACATAAGGTAATGTAATGAACTAATTATTTATTTATATTGGTGTTAAACCTACTGTATTCCAACTTCTCTATGGTTCATACCCCCCGATACTAGCCATAGATGCATCAAAATAAGTAAACAACACACGAAAAACATTATCTGTCAAAAACAGAACAGTCTGTAGCAATCTGTAACTTTCGAATACTTATGGAACTCCAAAAATCCTACCAAAATAGGAAGTCCTAGGTAATTTGTCTATTGATCTATAGAAAAAAGAATCAACGCAAGAGCACGTTTCTGTGATTTATTGAAGTTTTTCTGATCCATGCAAAGTTTCTGTTTTTCACCATAATCAAATTAACTATCACCCAAGGTTATCCTATAGGTTCTACTTGGCACAAACACTAACTAAAACATAAAAACACATCTAAACAGAAACTAGATTAATTATTTATTACTAAGAAGGAACAAAAAGCAAGGAAAAAATAAAATTGGGTTGCCTCCCAACAAGCGCTATCGTTTAACGCCCCTAGCTAGGCATAAAAGCGAGAATAGATCTAAGTGTTGACATCTTTAATTTTTTATTTCTTAGCGGAGCCACACTCGAATCCGGGAGGTTCTTTGCGTTTCCCTTCATATTCGGAAATTTTTGGATCTAAAGAATCCAACCGCTTATTGCAAAGGGTGATCAACATATTCATGCGGTGAAGATGTGTCCGCTAATGCTCTTGAGGGGTTCAAGAGATTTTTGTAAAATTTTTGTTTCTTCGCAAATCTTTCCGAAAACTTGTGTTTCTACTTGGGTAGGGTGCGCCTCCCATTTTGAGATAGTGTTCCCACTATTCCCTCAATAATTCCATGCGCAAAATTGGGATCAATTTCAGAAAGTTACCCTTGGCAACACAATCCAAAAGTTGTCTGTGAGACATATCTAGTCCAACATAAAAATTGCGAAGAAAAATGCTGAAATTCACCTCTAAGGTGCAGTTCCGATAATATTCTATCATCCTATACCAAGCATCTTTTAAGTTTTCTCCTTGTCTTTGTTTGCAGTGAAGAACTTCAAACTCGGGAGACAAAGGAGCGGACAAAGGACTAGCAATAATAACGAGATAAACAACTGACACACAAGCACACAAAAGGCAAGAAAAAGAGAGAGGAGAACATGAAAGAGAGGGCGAATAAAACGGCAAAGGTGAAGTGGGGGAGAGGAAAACGAGAGGCAAATGGCAAATAATGTAATGCGAGGGAGATGAGTTTGTGATGGGTACTTGGCATGTCTTGACTTGAGCGAAGACCTCCCCGGCAACGGCGCCAGAAATCCTTCTTGCTACCTCTTGAGCATGCGTTGGTTTTTCCCTTGAAGAGGAAAGGGTGATGCAGCAAAGTAGCGTAAGTATTTGCCTCAATTTTGAGAACCAATGTATCAATCTAGTAGGAGGCTCCTCAAAAGTCCCACACACCTACACAAACAAAGAAGAACCTCACAACCAACGCGATAAAGGGGTTTTCAATCCCTTCATGGAAACTTGCAAAAGTGAGATCTGATAGAGACAATAAGATAAGATAAATATTTTTGGTATTTTTATGATATAGATTGAAAGTAAAAGATGCAAATAAAAGTAGATGGAAAACGTATATGATAAAAGATAGACCCGGGGGCCATAGGTTTCACTAGTGGCTTCTCTCAAGTATTATGGTGGGTGAACAAATTACTGTCGAGCAATTGATAGAAAAGTGCATAGTTATGAGAATATCTAGGCATGATCATGTATATAGGCATGACGTCCGTAACAAGTAGATCGAAACAATTCTGCATCTACTACTATTACTCCACACATCGACTGACTCCTGCCTGCATCTAGAGTATTAAGTTCATAAGAACAGAGTAATACATTAAGCAAGATGAAATGATGTAGAGGGATAAACTCATGCAATATGATATAAATCCGATCTTTTTATCCTCGATGGCAACAATACAATATGTGCCTTTCTGCCCCTGCTCTCACTGGGAAAGGACACTGCAAGATTGAACCCAAAGCTAAGCACTTCTCCAATGGCAAGAAAGATCAATATAGTAGGCCAAACCAAACTGATAATTCGAAGATACTTGCAAGGATAACTAATCATACATAAATGAATTTAGAGGAGATTCAACTATTTCTCATAGATAAACTTGATCATAAACCCACAATTCATCGGATCTCGGCAAACACACCGCAAAAAGAGTTACATCGAATAGATCTCCAAGAAGAGGAAGGTGAACGTTGTATTGAGAATCAAAGAGAGAGAAGAAGCCATCTAGCTAATAACTATGGACCCGAAGGTCTGTGGTAAACTACTCACAACTCATCGGAGAGGCCTTGGTGGTGATGGAGAGGCCCTCCATGCTCGATTCCCCCTCCGGCAGAGTGCCGGCGAAGGCTCCAAGATGGGATCTCACAGATACAGAAGTTTGCGGCGGTGGAATTAGGTTTTCGTGGTGCTCGTGGATGGTTTCGGGGTATGTAGATATATATTGGAGGAAGAAGTAGGTCGGTGGACGCTTGAGGGGCCCACGAGGGTGGGGGCGCGCACATCCTTACAGGGTGCGCCAGGCACCCTCGTGACGGCCTCACTCGTTGCTTGACGTCCACTCCAAGTCCCCTGGTTTGCAATTGTTCCCAAAAGATCGCTCCCGAAGGTTTCATCCCGTTTGGGCTCCGTTTGCTATTCCTTTTCTACGAAACACTGAATTAGGCAAAAAACAGCAATTCGGGCTGGGCCTCCGGTTAGTAGGTTAGTCCCAAAAATGATATAAAATTGTAAAGTAAAGCCCATAAACATCCAAAACAGGTAATATAATAGCATGAAACAATCAAAAATTATAGATACATTGGAGATGTATCATGCTACTCGAGGAGAACCGTCTCCGGGCTGCTATGCATGCTGCACGCTATCAGCAAGCCCTGCGTCGCTATCATAGCCGCAGGGTTCATGCCCGGTGTTTTGAGGAAGGTGACCTTGTCCTTAGGTGTGTTTAGTCCGCCAAGGGCACACACAAGTTGTCACCAAAGTGGGAAGGCCCTTACCAGGTAGTACAAGTCACCAGACCTGGCGCAGTCCATCTAGAGACCGAAGATGGCACTTTGTTGTGAATCTCATGAAATATTGAGCATCTCCGCAAGTTCTACCAGTAAGGCGCGAGGGCGCGAGGCTGTCGGGCCCTGCCCGGCAGCCACCCATTTGTACAGGCCTTGCCTCAGCTGCATGTAACCCCTTGTACAAAGCCAGGGCGATGACCCCGTGCAACAGAAAATAAAAAAGTGTTGTAGGGATCCCCCAACCTAGATTGCATGCATGCATGAGCATTACAGATCACTGCATAAGGATTTTCATGAGCATCTGCATATGCATATAGATGGGATCGCAACCTGCATTCATTCTCATCTACATGAAGTTGCAGGTTCTTGCCATGGACTTGGCTTGGACAAGGAGTTGAGAAGATTGCCCAGCACTGCGATTCTCGTCAAGCCAAAATAGATAAGTTCTACCTCTTGTCCATTCATGCTCTGTAAGCTATAACTTATGCATTACAAAACCTCGCCACTCCTTTTAGACTTAGGTGCTCCCATTCCTGACTCGAACGTTGCTTCGATCAAAATGGTCGCAGTGGCCTTTGGTAAAAAGAAGTTTGCGGGGGGCTGGCCCCTTTGTCTGTAACCCGGCAGATATGGTTCTCCAGCAGACAAAAAGGGTGCCGGCAAGATAGCCTGCCGGGACAAACTCGTTTATTTACACTAAAGAGGCACCTCACCTCTGCATGGACATATACATGCACGGGTTCCCGACAAGGTTCATTCTTTTCATTAACATGCTGATAAAAGTGGAAGCATTATAGAACACAAGCATGGACACTAGAGATTACATTATTTGGATTAAAATTTGGCAAGTGCCTAAAGTTTAAGATTGAAAAAAGATAAGTGTCCCGTAATCCCGTTTCTTGTCCCTCTCCTCCCAGGCATAGCAGGTGAAGGCTAAGAGGACAAAGGGGGAGCACCGGGGAACCCGTCGATGGAGAGCACGGTGGAGGCGACCCATCGACCGCTGCCACCAAGGCCAGCAGGGCTTGGTAGGGCTAGTGGAGCTGTAGCCTGAGAGGAAGTCTGTCGTGGCCCAGCTGGAAGACTGCTGGAGGAGCCCGGGAGCACCATCCCCACCTCTGCATCCAACCCACCGGCAAATCATATTGCCGGGGAGGAGATGCGGGTGCAGATGATGGTGCTACCGCCTGATTAAGATGGTGCGGGCAACGGTCAGCCGGAGTCAGAGTCGTCGCCCTCCTGCCAGCCAGCATAGTCATTGTCGTCACGGTCCTCCTCATCGCTACCGCTCGAGGAGGAGCTTTCGTTGTCGGTAGAGCTCTCCACGCAACACCCTAAGCGAATTCTCGAGCGCCCAAAGGCCTTGACGGAGAGCAGGCCACTCTCCATTAATTTGAACTGGAAAACGTGCCCCTCCGACAAGCTATGGGCACGGGCAAAGGTCTTCCAACCATGGCGGAGGTACATAACATGAGGAGCGGGGAAGTCGACGTCGACCCACATGCCGCCATTCCAATAGCCCCTCATGTGCAGCCTCAAAGCGTGCGGCGGATCGAGCTCCATTACGCGGGCGAATGGGGTAGGAAAACGAAGATGGCCGCACACAGGCTTGTACAACCTAATGAATAATTCTCGGGGCTGATCTCCAGCATGGCCTTCCATTAGTGGAGGAGCCACCAGCGGAGGCACAACCGGAGCGCTGCCCCATCCTCCTCTTCCTCGAGCGCCACGATGACCTTGACCTCGCCCCCTCCATCCTCCTCTCACGACGGGCTCCGCCGCTGCAAGCTCCATAGGAGGAGGGATGCACTATCGAGTAGAAGCCCTCGTTGCTGTCATTGGAGTACCAACGCGCCCTCGCCCCCTCACCATGACAGGCGAGGGAAGGCTACGAAGAAAGAAGGAAGAAGAGGTGCGTATGGAAGAACACCGTTCCTGCCCCCTTTTATAGGAGGGCGAGGCCGGAGGCCGGCCGCTCACCCCTAAGGCGGCCGCCCTGCTCATCCAATACGGCCTTCCCTCCCCATCCAGAGATGCGGGGAATCAGGACCGACCCGTTGCTCCAACCAGCGACGCCTGATTTCCCACCGTGGCACTAACACTCGTGCCCTTCGCATCCACTACCTACCCTTCCTGAGGCATGGGGGACACATGGCGGATGAGCGAGAAGCACAAAAGAAAGTGGGATGGTCCTTTCCTCCCCGTGATCGTGGGGTGCTAGCGCCATACAGGCCACGATCCGAGCTTTTTTCGTAACGCCGCGCACGACACGCGAAGAAACCAAAAACTGGCCCGAAATCAAGACTAATGAAGAAGCAAAGATCTCAAGAGACCAGCCTCTTCAGCAGCATTGCCTATGGACTTGTTAGGCCCTACTGTTGGTGCCAAAACCGGCGGATCTCGGGTAGGGCGTCCCGATCTATGCATCTTAGGCTGATGGTAACAGGAAGCAAGGGACACAATGTTTACCCAGGTTCGGGCCCTCTCGATGGAGGTAAAACCCTACTTCATGCTTGATTAATATTGAAGATATGTGTAGTACAAGAGTAGATCTACCACGAGATCATAGAGGCTAAACCGTAAGAGCTAGCCTACGATGGTATGCTTGTAATTGTGATCAGCCTTCTAAGGACCATCCTCTCGGTTTATATAGACACCTGAGAGGGCTAGGGTTTACATGGAGTCGGTTACAAGGAAGGAAATATAATATCCGGATCGCCAAGCTTGTCTTCCACTCAGAGGAGAGTCCCATCCGGACAAGGGCCAAAGCCTTGAGTCTTGTATCTTCACGCTTCAATAGTCCAGAC
This sequence comes from Triticum aestivum, assembly GCF_018294505.1. NCBI lineage: Eukaryota > Viridiplantae > Streptophyta > Magnoliopsida > Poales > Poaceae > Triticum > Triticum aestivum. The sequence continues at coordinate 757,512,145 of NC_057801.1, forward strand.
GATGTATATAGTCCGGCTGTCCGGATACCCCCTAATACAGGACTCCCTCAGTAGCCCCTGAACCAGGCTTCAAAGATGATGAGTCTGGCGCACAGTCTTGTCTTCGGCATTGCAAGGCGGGTTCCTTCTCCGAATACTCCAAGGTAATTATCTAACATGTAGACCGTGTCCGAATCTGCAAAATGATCTTCACATACCACCGTAGAGAGAATCATACTTCAGCTGACAACTTTTTAGACGACGTGATATGTCATTATGGTCAGGTCATTATTCGAACCGTTTTCCACAACCAGCCACAGCGCGTATCGCGAGGTGGTTTCCTTGACACATCTTGTCAAAGCAGAGATCGTGTCCCCTTATCACGGGATTCTCATCAATACGGGTATGTGTGACCCCACGGCGACTGCTAGTATGACTCTGTGTATTTTAGATAAGTCTCAAGCGGTCACGCTGAGGACTCTTGATATTCATCCCTTTTATAAAGGGGTCAGGGCCTACGCCTCTTTTACACCTCCCTTGCTCCTTCTCGCGCCTCGAGTTGTAACACCCAAGACCCAAGATCCAACACCCCAGATCCTCCAACATGTCCGGATCCGATGCAAAAGGCCGGTGGGTGTCCTCCTCGATTCAAGAGGAGGACATTATGAAGCTTAGGGAGGTCGGATACCTCACTACCGCTATCCATCACAGGCTTCCTGCTCCGGGGCAAGTCATCCCTACGCCGGAGCCCAATGAGAGCGTTGTGTTCGTTCCTCACTTCCTCCAAGGCCTGGGCCTCACGCTCGACCCCTTTGTGAGGGGGCTCATGTTCTACTATGGGTTGGATTTTCATGATCTGGCTCCAGACGCCATCCTCCATATCTCGTCGTTCATAATTGTGTGCGAGGCTTTTCTCCACGTCTCCCCACACTTCGGCTTATGGCTCAAGACCTTCAATGTGAAGCCGAAGATGATCGAGGGGCGACATGCGGAGTGCAGAGGTGCCATAATAAGCAGGAACGCTGATGCCCCATGGCCAGAGGGTTCTATCCCGGAAGTATCTAATGTATGGCAAAGGAGGTGGTTTTATGCTACGGCTCCTAGAGGCACAAAGTGGGTAGCCGCCCCCTAGTTTCGCTCGGGCCCTTCATCACAGTTGGCGTCTTGGACCAACGCAGGACAGAATTATGGGCCTGCTGGTGATGTACCAGAACTGCAGAATCGCATCCGGGAGCTTATTGAGAGGGACATAAATCTTGTCACCATAATGCAAGTGATGCTAATCCGACGGATGTTTCCGTGCAAACGTCGGCCTCTCCGGATGTGGGAGTTTAATCCGGAGGGTCCGCGGACTATTAAGCACTTCTTCGGCCTGAAGCTCAAAGGGATGTGTAAATTATTCTTTGGACCACAAGTAAAGTGTCCAGACACCACCGAGGATGCGGGCCTAAGCTGCAATCGCCTAGATGCCCAAGTAAGTAACCTTAAAGCCGGACACTTCATTTATATTTATCATAACTATTATTCTGAAAATCCCTTCGTGGCGAGGAATGGCTCAACAAGGCGGAGAGAATCAGGTGTCCGGCGCCACTTCCTGAAGGCTCGCCTGGTCCCACCATTGCCAGGATGCTTGGCCGGGCGCTCAGCAAAATCCCCTCAGGGAAAGGTGAAGGAAAGGGAAGTGAAGCCGAACTTCACACAATACGCATCCAAACCGGGGGAATCGCTACCTCTCCTATGGAGGATAGTCAGGAAGGGGAGGCTAAAGCCTCCTCCCCGCATGGGAGGAAAAGGGTCGCCTCCGAAGACTTGGAGGCGGAGATGCCCAAGAAAGGGAAGAAGGTATCACCAAGGGGCTCTGCCACGATGGGCACCCTCACCGCGTTGCGCCCACCAACAGGCCAGCCCTCCACCGAGCTGTAAGTTGATTGTTAATTCGAAGGTATGGTGTTTCTCCAAGATCCATAACCGGGACTTCGTGTTTTGCAGTCCGGCGAGCAGCTCTTCTCAATAGAGTTCGTCTTCGAGGGATCTAATTCCGGAGATGATGGAGAGTGAGACCTCACCCACCTCTCCGCCTCATGAAGCGGGCGACACTGAGGTGTCGTCACGGAGGAGTCCGGATCTGTCGAAGCCGGAGGCTAACACGCCAGTCGCCCTGAGCCCGGAGTGTTTGGCTCCCACGGGGGGCGATGAGAAGGGTCCGGCACAGTTTGATGTCCGGCCGGACATACTGACAGGCCTTCTGGAGCGAGTCGCGCTCTTGGAGGAGCACCGTTCTTTAATGAGCATGATGCTCATGAAGATTTCGTCCGCTACAAGCGGTTGGAATGAGGCATTTACAAGCCTGCTCAAAGGCTTTGAGGTAAGTAGTGAAAAATGCACAACTTTTTGGTTATTCAGCACGCGCTAGGTGTGCTCCCTATGGATAGTAGCCCCTGAGACTCTGGTTGCAAACGGGGGATCATATAGTAATGGCTGCGCTTTACATGTGCGCAGGTATGCAAGGATCCGGCAGCCGACCAGTCTGTTGAAGTTGTCGAACTGAGGAGGCAGATCGGATCTATTGATGCCGATATCACGCTGGTAAACAAACGGCTGGAAGAGTCACAGGGTATGTGCTCTGCTTCCCTTATTATGATGCATAGGAAAATGCGAGAGGGGTAAAATATTAATGAAATGTGTTTGCACTGCAGATGGTGCTGCTGCCGTGGAGGCCTTGAGAACGGAACTTGCTCAAGCCAAGTAACAAGCTCGGGCTAGCAACGCGGCTGCCCTGAAGGCGGCCGAAGATTTGAGAGCCGAACAGGCTTCTCATCGTCGAAGCGAGGAAAAGATAGCCGAAATGGCTGGGGAGTTGAAAAATGCCGCTGACCGGTATGTACTTCTTGAAAAGGAGAATAAGGCTAGTTCGGCTGAGCTGTACAAGGCACTTAATGCCGCCAAGGAGATGCGGACCAAGATCCGGGGTATGCGGGAGGAGCTCCAACAGGCCGACAAAATCGTGGTTGGGGGCTCCTACTTACTGCAGACGAAGTTTTTGGATCCGAAGTATGCTCCACTGGCTGGGCGCTGGAGTCCTACAGACGCATATGCGGACTTGGCAAATAGTACAGCTGACGCTGTCAAGTTCTTCGAGGGTCAAGGTGATAAGGAAGTGGAGAAGCTTTTATGGTCGCAATTCGATGCTCCCACTCGCCCGCTGCCGCTAAATGAGAAGGTGGTTGCTGTGGCAGAGCTCTACAGGCTGTCCGAGCTTGCAATGCGGTCTGTAATAGACCATCTTTGGCCGAAGGGGCCTAAGCTGGACATCTACTTTGGTTTGGTGCATCAATTCCTTGGGGCTGTGTCTCGGATTGACGCCATGAGGAGGTCGGCATGCATAGAGGGTGCGCGGATGGCTCTTGCTCGCGTTAAAGCGTATTGGACGGATATGGAGGACACCATTATAGCGACCCAGGATCCGGCGGGAGACCAATATCCGGCCGAGTACTACTTGGCGCAGGTCACAGAAGGTGCCCGCCTAATAGAGGCGTAGTGCTCGAAGAATGTCTTGTTCGAGTGATAAGTCGAATCATTGTAAAAAACAATGTTTATTGTGATTATGAGGCTATATTTATACTTGTTGCCCAGAAGTATGATTGTGTCCCTTTTGCGGCTGTTTTTATATAGATATGAGTAGTCCGAAAGTTAGCAGTCGTTGGCTTCAGCCCCCACGCCTACAATGCGAGGGTGTTCGGGAGAAATATGCGTAATCACACTTCATCCAATGTCTTGGTCCATTAAGGAGGTGATCGCACGTCGAACTAGGCAACCGGACTATATAGTTGTAACACTTTCGCTTAGCCATGAGGGTCTAACGGTGGGGCTACTATGTAGCCCCTGGTACATTCGCGTGCATCCGAATACGGGCGCGTGTGTACATGGCCGGGAAACGGCCCTTCGTTAATGCGGAGGAATCCTTAAAGATTCCGGTGAGCCTTCGAGTGGTTGAACAGTCTCTCGATGTATCATGACAGTTAGTTTTCGGCTTTCTCTACTGAGGCGCTCATCTGGAATAACCAGGGCACAATCGCAGTAGTTCTCCTTTGGCCTGCCTTAGCCGATAATAATGGAACGTAAGGCGGCAAACTCAGGAGCCGGGAAAACCCAACATTTGACCAAAGACATGATTCGGAGCTGATGCATATACGGCCAAACTCGTGACGCTGAACACTCCTGAGGGTATTCGGTCTTTGTACAAGAAAATAGGCTGACGAGAGCCTTTTATAAGCCCTAAATTTCCAGGTACGTGTGATTTAATCTGCCGTGGCCAAATGCCAATAACGGCAGTATCCTCTGTGGGTATGGAACCCATGGGATGGTTAAACAACAAAAGGCCGTAGAAAAGGTTTACATAGGGGCTTAATCTAAAAAGAAACATGTTGAACAGGGCCCTGTTGCATGTCTGCGCCTTTGTCTCTGTGGTGTCGTATCCTGGAAGGGTATTGCGCATACATTGTCTGTGGAAAAAGAAAACTCGTAAGAGAGTACGACGTAAGTATGCGATTGATAATAAAAGTGTAAGATGTTGGCCTGCCAATAAGGTTGAGCCAAGTGTGGGGTTGTATTAAATATTTATAGCCCCTGGTTTCTGCTATGGGATTACATATACGGTGCCCTGGTTGAATTTTATCTGGGCTACCGGACTCGTCGAACCGTGTCTATGGTCTTAATGGCCAGTCATGTTTTCTGATATTGAAGGCCACTTATAGTCCGGCCGCCAGGGCCGTTGCGTGTTCCTCTGCGCGTGAAGAGCGCTCTGTCATTCCGCTAACGGTGATGACGCCACGGGGACCGGGCATCTTGAGTGTAAGGTAGCCATAGTGCGGCAATCCGTTGAAGCGGGCGAAGGCCGCTCTTCCAAGCAATGCGTTATAGCTGCTTTGGAAGGGTGCGATGGTGAAGAGTAGTTCTTTGCTTCTGGGGTTGCCTGGGGAGCCGATTGTTACTTCCAGCATGACGGAGCCCCTGTCGTAGGCTTCAACGCCTGGTATCACCCCTTCAAAGGCGGTGTTGCTTTGGCTAATTCTGGATGGGTTTATCCCCATTCTGCAGACAGTGTCCTCTTATATTAAATTGAGACTACTGCCGCCGTCCATGAGGACGCGGGTGAGATAGTATCCGTCGATTATTGGGTCAAGCACCAAGTCCTGTGATCCTCCGCACCGAATAGTAGTTCGGCCGTCCATGTGATCGAAAGTGATCGGACGAGACATCTAGAAGTCAGATGTGGGTACGATGGGATCTACATCGCGCGCATTTCCGAGTGCGCGTTTGTGCCTTCTCGTGGATGTGTGAGTCGCGTGGATCATGTTTACTATTTTAACCTCTGGCAGGAATTTTTTCTGTCCCCTAGTGTTCGGCTGGCGAGGTTCGTCGTCGTCTTCACTTGGTGTTTCCCTCCCCTTGTGTTTGGCATTTAATTTGCCGGCCTGCTTGAAGACACAGCACTCTCTATGCCTGTGGTTCGCAGGTTTCTCCGGGGTGCCATGAATTTGGCATAGTCTGTCCAGGACTCTGTTCAGACAGGACGGTCCCTCTTTACTGCCTTTAAATGGCTTCTTTTGCTGATCAGGTCGAGAGCCCCTGAATCCGGCATGGACCGTCGTGTTATCCGGGCTCTCTTCCTTGTTTTGGCGTTTGTGTTTATTACGCCATGGCTTCCTGTTGCCATCCCTTATTTCGGATGTGTTGGGGTCGCTGGTGCCTTTACGTGCTAACCAGCTATCTTCACCGGTGAAAAGCGGATCATAAGGCCTGTTAAGGCTGCCATTGTCCTTGGCTTTTCTTGGCCGAGGTGCCGGGCGAGCCACTCGTCGCGGATGCTGTGTTTGAATGCTGCTAAGGCTTCAGCGTCCGGACAATCGACAATCTGATTTTTCTTAGTGAGGAATCTGTTCCAAAGCTTGCGGGCGGACTCTCCGGGCTGTTGGATTATGTGACTTAGATCGTCTGCATCCGGAGGCCGGACATAAGTCCCTTGGAAGTTGGCCCTGAAAGCATCCTCGAGTTCCTCCCAACTTCCGATTGAATGTTCGGGAGGCTTTTCAACCAGTGTCGAGCTGTTCCCTTCAACTTGAGGGGAAGGTATTTGATGGCGTGGAGGTCATGCCCACGAGCCATGTGAATATGCAGGATAAAATCCTTGATCCAGACCCCTGGGTCTGTCGTGTCGTCGTATGCTTCTATGTTCACAGGTTTAAAGCCTTGTGGGAATTCATGGTCCAGTACTTCTTCGGTGAAGCACAGGGGGTGAGTGACCCCTCTGTATCTGGGCGCGTTTTGGTATGCAGTCAGCTGTTGTTTTGTCCGGAGTTTATTCCGAACTGGTATTTGGCTTTTATGAGCGTTTGGGTGACCATAGTCCCTTGCCGGGGTGTGTCCTCCAGATCCATAGATGGACCTGGCTGCACCGGCTTTCTTATCCAGGTGCCCACGTAGATCATGCGCTGCGTCAGTAGCCATTCTGTTGCGGTTGTGGAGCGGTACGTCTGGTCTCCTGGTCGTATTATTCTTTGGTGGAACGGCCTCGTCATTGAATTCTAGCAGTAGCTTGCGCTTTGGATAGCTTTTCGTATGGCGATCGTCACCATATCTTTCTTCAGTGTCTAGCACTTTATTCCATCTGCGAATGAGCTTTTCCTGTGTGGCCTTGAGCCGTTGCTTCTGCTTTCTTAGACTTCTTGCTATGGCCATAAGATTTCGGTGGTGGTTGTCTCGTTCCACTCGTTCGTCCGGGATGGTGAATGTATCGTCGTCCAGACTGTGTTCCTGTTCTAGGACTATGTTCATGTTTGGCGTGACCTGGCTCATCCTGCTCCGTCGCTGGGTCCGTGTGGTCGTTGCTGCCTTCTGGTATGTCGACCCTTCTTGTGCTCTTGTCGCTATTTTTGCTGTTGCTGGACTTTGAGCGACGTCTGTGTCACCGTTTTGGATTTTTCTCAGATGTTTTATCTTCCGGACTATCGTTGTCGTCCTTCTTGGGCGCATCCACCATGTATATATCGTGTGACAAGGTGGTAGTTCCGCGCCCAGAGATTCTGAAGCTTCTCCTGCATCGTCGTCCATACCGTCGATGTCTTCAGAGTCGAGGTCAAGCACGTCGGTTAAATCATCGATCGTGGCAATGAAGTGGGTGGTGGGTGGGCAACGAATTCCTTCATCGCCTGCTTCCCACTCAGGCCGGACATACTTCGGCCCAAAGCCTCCTGACAAAGAGAGAGACTTTAATGAGTTTAGCATGTCGTCAAAAGGCGAGTGCTGGAAGATATCCGCAGCGGTAAACTCCATGACTGGAGCCCAATCTGGCTCGACTGGCTCGAGGATATGCGGACCGGAACCAACGACCGGATACGAGTCTTCGGGCCCAGGGTTACAGGATTCCACAGAGGTGAGACCTGTGTTCGGCTCCACCGCCGATGAATATGCGGCCGTCGGGGCGGGGTCCACCCCTCCGTCCTTAGGCAACGCAACCTGCTCCGGATTTAGATCCGGGGCTACTACCGGGGTGATATCCCGAGCATTGTCCGACAACAGGTTGTCGGGGGTTGGGTACGACATATGCCAAAGGATGGCTTATCATGGTGGGGGCGAGTAGAACGTCGCCGGTGCCCGGAAGCGGGGTGAGGCGAAGACATGCACACTGGTGGAACTTACCCAGCTTCAGGGCTCTCCAAGGAGATAATACCCCTACTGCTGCTCTGTGGGGTCTCTGCATGGTCACTATGGCAAAGTGGTTACAATGGTGCTCCTGGCGCTGTTTCTGGAGGTAGGAGAGGGCAAGGCTAGCTCACTCCTTCATATGCTCTAAGATCTATCTCTATCTGGGTCCCAACCCTTTGCATGGGCTCCCTGGGGGGTTTATATAGGCCTAGCCCCCAGGGGTACAATGGTAATCTGACTGGGCGCGGGTCCCAGCCGTCTGTCTCTCAGGTCGTCCTCCTCTCGGCCGACTACTGGGGCCCGCCGACTGGCGGGTCCCGCGGACAGGCCTGATACTGTAGCGGTGCTCCTGATGACGCTGGCTTGGTCATGTGGTCATGGCAACAGCGCCGCCGTCTGGCGTGCATTCACTGTCGCCATTCCCCATCTTGTCTGGTTAATGGCGTGCGGGGCCCGTGGGAGGGGTCGGCCGACTCCCACGGGTCCGTCTTCTGGGCGCTCGTGCCGTCTTCTGTCTACCCACTGACAGGCGGCCCCGCCGTCCTTGGGTCGTACAGGCAGGCGTCGTGGGCACAGTGCACCGCCCACTGTGGCTGAGGTCAGAGCAGGCATGGCAACAGTGTCGCGCCTCGCTGGAGATCTTTAGTGATACGGCTTACTATAGCCATGCTGGCCCCTCGAGACGAGGGTGGAGTCGCGGGCCGACTCTCCATAGCCGGCCTCTCTGGAAGTCGCCGGCCATGAGCTGACTTATCTTGGAGTCGCCGTCAGGGACTCGGCTTATCTTGGAGTCGCCGTCTGGGACTCGGCTTATCTTGGAGCCGCCGTCTGGGACTCGGCTTATCTTGGCGTTGCCGTCTGGGACTCGGCGCATCTTGGAGTCATCCCTGGGACTCGGCAGAACTTGGAATTGTCCCTGGGACTCGGCATAAGCGGTGCTACTTATCCCAATGTCTTGAAAGGTTCTGGGCCTCGGGTTTGCCTACCCGTGGCCCATTACTCCGACAGTAGTCCCCGAAGCTGGTGAGGCTCCATGGATACTGCGTCGTGGGGCCTCAACAGTTTCATTCTTCTAGGACTTCGCTTGCCATCTTCCTTCAGGCCGACTGTCCGAAATTCGGATTCACAGAGGGCCGTCTTGCTTCGTAGAGAGTTCGAAAGTCGTGGCGGGAGACCAGGCGGCGTGCCTGATACACTTCCCCGCGGCTGCCCGCCGCGGTCTTATCGCGTGGTGCCACGCGGTGAGGATAGTCTGCCTACCCACGTGCGCGACGAGACGGGCCATTAGGCGGGCCCCGCCACTACCGCGCCTCGGCACACAAACGGATCCGTTGTGGCCGTGCAGACGGTTGGGTTTCCCACGTCGTTACTGCGTGCAGTAACTTCGTGGGGTAAATCTTGGGGGGCGTGGGGTCCTGCGCGCAATTAATCCCACACCCGCCCCATCGACTTCTCAGCCCTTAAGGCTATAAGTAGGCGGGGGGAGCGGAGCGGCAAGCACGCGCGCCCATCTTTCCTGCTCCCCTGCCTCCTCTCGCCTCCTTTCCTTCCTCTTGCTGCCGTCGAGCCAAATCACACCGCACCAACAGCGATGAGCTCTTCCTCCGCCGCCGCGGCTCCCGCCGTGCGCTCCGGCGTGTGGGACGGCTCGGAGGTGGATGATGACCACATCGAGTTCCTCGGCAGGATGCGTCGCCTCCCCGGCACAGACCTCGTGCACGCGCGCGACATGCCGGCGGGAGAGATATTGCCGGCGCCGGAGGAGGGCGAGCGGGTCATCTTCCGCTCGCACCTCATGCGGGGCCTGGGGCACTCGGCGAGCGGCTTCTTCCGCTCCTTCCTGGAGTTCCACGGGCTCCAGCCGTACCACCTCACCCCGAATACGGTGGTGCTGCTGTCTGCCTTCGCCACCCTGTGCGAAGGCTTCCTCGGCGTCCTCCCCACAATCAAGCTGTGGGCAGAATTCTTCTCTTCCAAGCTCGGCACGCACGTCGCTGGTGTGCTGGCTCAATGCGGCGCCTTCATCGCGATGAGGCGGTCGACGGCCGACAATCCGTTTCCCGCCATCACGTTAATCAAATCGGTGAAGATGTGGCAATGGTCGTACTTCTATGTGAAGAGCGTTGCCCCCGACGGGGGCTGGGTCAATCTGCCGCCTTATGAAGCCGGCGCACCGACTGAGAGGCTCCCCAGCTGGTCTAATCGAGCCAAGACGCTGACTCCCACCGGAGCGGCCGCCGTGGCGCGGCTCCAAGTCCTGACGCAGTCGGAGGGCCTCATTGGGGCCGACTTGCTGGCCGCCTTTGTGGTGCGCTGGGTCCTCCCTCTTCAAGGACGGCCTCATCTGATCAGTCAGATGAGCGACCACCGGGACCCAAGTCGGATGTGCACCAGGGAAATGCCCCGCGCAGAGGTAGCCAACATGGTGAACCACATCGCGAACTGCGAGCTCGGGGAGGACTGGCAGTTCGGCAAGGAGTCGTACTCGCGCGCCAACCCCCCTCTAGTGGTAAGTGGCATCTCTTTATTGCTTTGTCTTCTTCATAGCCGACTCCGACTTCTGATTTTCATTGGCTTCTTTGAATAAGAACCCACTCATGCAGCCCGTAGCCGGCATCACGAGACCGCCCCGCGAGTTCGTCCCCGACCAAGCGGAGAGCGACGTTGACGACCCCGACTTGGGGGCGGCGGCGATGGAAGCCGACGCCGAAGGCGGGGGAGGAGGAGCGGGAGGCGGCCTCAGGCCCTCGGCCAACTTCGCCGACTGGCCTGATGACGACACCGAAGGGGAAGTCGTCCCGCGCCACCAGCCAAGGGTCGGCCCATCGGGCGCGGGTTCCTCCGCCGGCCTGGCCGGCCAAGGCGGCTTCAAGAGGCGCCAGACTGGGCCGAGTTCATTCGGCGGCAAGCCGAAGAAGCTCAAGGGGGCAGCCGCCGCGACCAAACGGGAGGAGGCGGCCGCGAGGGCCAACCGCTTCCGCAAGGAAGTGAAGAGGCCGCCGCTAGTCTCTGCGTAAGTGTTTCCTCCTTCGACCTTATTTCCCCTCGGTGAATCTCGTCCGAGTTTCTCTTTTTCATTCCTTTTTTGCTTCAGGGCTCCCCTCACCCTTGAGAGGGTCGCCGTCCCCTCCGTCATGGGGTCGGAGGAGACGTCAGCCACCACTCGGCGGGTTGACCCTGCCGCCGACCTCCGGGAGGCGACGGAGCGAAACGCGCGGGAGAAGCGCTACGAGGAGGAGGCCGCCCGCTTGGAGAAAGCGGAGGCCGAGAAGGCGGCGGCCTCCTCCCAGAGAAAACTGGAAGAGGCCGAGGCCGCCGCCGCAGCAAGGCGGCAAGCCAAGGAAGCCGCTCACCGCCAATCGGCGTTGCTCGTCATCCCGCTGTCCTCGGCGCCGCCGCCCCCGGAGTTCACGGGGCAGACTGGAGAAGCCGGCACCGAGAACCCCGTCGTGGAGAAGGAAAGCAACGAGGCCTTCATGTCGGACATACTCGTGCCGCCACCGCCACCTCCGCCGCCGTCTGGGAGAGCGCAAGGCAAACAGCCGGCGGGCCCGCCGGTGCCGCCGACTACGGACGAGTCCGAGGCGAGGCTGCTTCTCCAAGTCGCCTCGCCAGTGCGCCGCCGTCTTGAGAGGGCGACCTCGGCGCCGCGACCCCGGGAGACCGGCGGCGCAAGCTCGGCAATCCCAGACGCCGAGGCGATGAGCGCCGCGCCCGTTGGGTGGTTGCACTGAGGCGGCACAGGGCCGCTGAACCAAGCGCTTCTGGACGTCCAGGCGAAGCTGCGAGCTGAAGGCGACGCCCTTCAAAACTGCACCAAGGCACATCTGGCAGCGCGAATGGCCGTCCGAGTATGTCTCTATCTTTTGATTCTTGTTTTTCTCTATGGGGGCGCGCCAGCGCACCCACTGGGTGTAGTGCCCGAGTTTCAGGCCGGCTGCTGAGCAGGCGGTTCGGAACTCCCTCTGGCGAGTTCCAAATATTAACTTTGTCTGAAATGCTTTATTGCAGGAGTATCACAACCTCCGAGCTACCGCCTTCAACCGCAATGTTGAGGAGCTAGGCAGGCGGACTGCCGACTTGGCGGAGAGCCGGGGTGAGTCCTTCTTCTTTTTCACGGGGGCGCGCTGGCGCACCCGCGGGTTGTAGTCCCCGAGATTCAGGCCGACTGCTGAGCAGTCGGGCCGGATCTTCTCAGCGACTTTCTTTGTTGATGACTCATCATCTTTCTTCTTTCTTTTCTTCTTCAGAAGCCAACGACGCCCTTCAGCAGCAGCTGGGCGAGGCCAACACCGCCTTGCGCACCAAGGAGGAGGAGTGCAGCAAACTCGCCATAGAGCGCGACCTGCTGGCTGCGCAGCTGGCCGGGTAGAAAGAGCTACTCAAGAAGGCGCAGGACGAGGCGGAGAAGAAGGAGGCCGCTCTCCTGGCCGGGTTCGAGAGCGAGTGCTCTTCCTGAACTGACAAGGAGGCGATGCTGACCTCCGGCTTCCATGAAATCGAAGACATCGTCGATGGTGAGTTTCTTTCTTCCTTTCTTCTTCGAGCTTCCGACTATAGGTCGGGCCGATTTCTGGTTCTTTCGACTCACTTCTTTTTTGTCTTGGCAGACTTCTTCCCTGGCCACTCGCAGGCGGTCACTCAGGCCATCGAGGCTGATCGCGAGATGCGGAGGGCAAGCGGCATGGAGATCGCAGCCAACGCCCCCCGAACCGTCGATGAGGAGCTTCTGAGCATCGAGGCCCGTCTTCGTCCTGCCCATCGGCTGATGCGCCGGCTTGAGCGTGTCGGCGCTCAGGCGGTTGCCGCATTGTGGCCAGACATGCCGGCCCTGTGCACCGCCAGTCGGACCGCCGACTGGCTGGAGGTCGCAGCTTGCCGTCTTGAAGCTTGGAAGGGTTCCTCGGCCTAGGCCAGAGCGCGCCGGGCCTTGGAATTCGTCAAGTCGTGGTATCCAGGGCTGGACCTGGACCGGCTGGCCGCGTTCCGGCCAGAGGCCCAGGTAGAGTTGGCGGCAGTGGAGGGTGCCCTTGTCGAGCGTGCGGCGGCGATTGCCGACTACACGGACACCAGTGTCTTCGTCCCCGAGCGGGCTGCAGGCGGCGAGGAGGTGCCGCCAGAGTGGTTCGGGATGAACCCGGACTTCGGCGAGGACTCGGCGGAGGTGATTGACTCCAGCACCGAGGAGGAAGGCGAGGCGGAGGACGAAGGCGAGACGGAGGTGCCAGAAGTTGGAGCGGGCGACCAGCCTCAGCTTGACCACGCCTCCAGCAACGAGCCGCGTCCAGAGAAGGCGACTGCCGTCGGAGGTGATCAAACTAAGACCGCCCAGCCGGCCGCCCCGGCGCCTGACACCGCCATCTCCTCCGATCCTCCGATCCCAGATGCCGCCTCCTAGGCTGCCGTTTTCGCCTATGCTTTATCTGTCTTACTAATCTTTTGGAAAACTTTGTTAAATTCGAACAGTTCCACCCGCAGGGTGTATCTTGAACTTCTACTCGAAGATTCGGCCAAGGGCCTATGTAAATATTAATCCGCATTCTATCTTTCCTTGCTCATTGCTCTTTAGGCTTTTCCCTTTGCCGCCTTCCTTTAGTCGCCGCCTTGCCAGTCGGACAACCGCTCTGCGGACTGTCGCTAGATCAAATGCTTGGCTACTTTGGGAAGGCAAGTACTCAGCCAATTTAGAGTCTCTTTAACAAGTTGGATAGAAGGCGGCAAGCCGACTACCAAAGAGTCGGCTATCCTTAATAGATGCTAGTAGAAATCGGCAAGCCGACTACTCATGAGTCGGCTTTTGCTTCAGAGAAGCTGGAGGCCGTCTTACGCTATGTTCGTGCCTTGGGTCCTTAGCCATTTTTCGTGTGGGCGCCTGTTCTTCCTCACTCCTGCCCACCAAACAGTCGCTCTGCGAGCTACGGCTTTGTCAGGTGACGGATTGGGCACCACACACTACTTGTCTGACTGCGGGAAGCTCCTCATAGCGCGAGGCGGCGAGTCCCCGGGCCGACTAGTCGGACCCGGTGCCAAGCGGCATTATCAAAGAGCAATATACTCGAAGGCATAATTCTTATCATACAGATAACAAAAAAAGGGCAGTCCCCAAGCTCGTCTCGGGGGCCCCAAAGTCTTGGTACTTTAATACAAAAGGGGAGCGTGATACATACTGCATCAACTGTAAAATCTTCGGAGAAGATTTGCATTCCACGGGCGTTCTGTCTCTTTGCCGGAGTCGTCCCTCTTGCGCGCTCGGGGCTTCTGGGCGTCGATCAGGTAGTAGGAGTCGTTTCCCAGCACCTTGCTGATGATGAAGGGGCCTTCCCAAGGTGCCGACAACTTGTGCTGGCCGGCTGTTCACTGGATCAGTCGGAGCACAAGGTCGCCCTCTTGGAAAGATCTTGGCCTGACCTTCCTGTTGTAGTATCGACGCAGACTATGCTGGTAGATGTTGGACCGGCTGAGTGCCAACAGCCGGCCCTCTTCCAGCAGATCGACGCCGTCTTGACGTGCTTCTTCTGCTTCTTCCTCGGTGTACATAGTGACTCGCGGGGAGTCGAACTCTATATCCGTTGGGATGACGGCTTCGGCGCCGTAGACGAGGAAGAAAGGTGTATAGCCGTTTGACTTGTTTGGAGTCGTGCGCAGACTCCAGAGGACGGCCGGCAGCTCCTCAAGCCAGCAGGCGGTCGATCGCTCCAGTGGCACGACCAGTCGAGGCTTGATGCCGGATAAGATGAGGCCATTTGCTCGCTCCACCTGGCCGTTTGACTGCGGATGGGCAACGGACGCTAAGTCCAGTCGGATGCCCTGCGTCGCGCAAAAATGGGCCAAGGCGCCTTTGACAAAATTTGTGCCATTGTCGGTGATGATGTTGTGCGGGATGCCGTACGGAGTCGTGATGTCGGTGATGAAAGTCACTGCAGTCGGACCATTCAACTTCTTGATGGGTTTCACTTCTATCCACTTGGTGAACTTGTCCACTGCGACAAGTAGATGAGTCAAGCCACCTCGTGCCGTCTTGAATGGTCCCACCATGTCTAGGCCCCAGACTGCAAAGGGCCAGGCGATGGGGATAGTCTTGAGTGCGGAAGCTGGCTGAAGTGGCTTGGAACGGAACATCTGGCACCCCTTGCACTTTTGGACTAATTCCTTGGCCTTTTCTAGCGCAGTCGGCCAGAAAAAACCATGACGGAAGGCTTTGGCGACGAGTGCTCTTGATGCCGCGTGGTGACCGCACTCGCCTTCATGGACGTCTCTGAGAATTGCTTGGCCTTGTTCTGCCTCGACGCAGCGTTGGTAGACGCCAGTGACGCTGCGCCTGACCAGCTCTCTGTTGACTATGGTATAAGCTGCTGCTCGGCGTTGGACTTGCCGAGCCAAGATTTCATCAGTTGGCAGCTCTCTGTTTACTAGGAACTTGAAAATGGGCTGGGCCCATGAGGGTGCTGCTATTTCTTCAACTTCCACTAGTGCGACTTGGACAAGGGTGTATGGGCTGGGAGGCGGCGGGTTGGAGTCCACAGCCGCTTGCTGACTTGACGAAGTCCCCGGGCCGATTGGTGCAGTCCCCGGGCCGAGTTCTGGAGTCTTCGGTTTTGCCACTGCAGTCCTTGGGCCGGGTTCTGAAGTCCCCGGGCCAGCTTCGACTGTGTCTTTCTTGGAGTCGGATCCGACTTCTTCGGGTGGAGCCGGCACAAAGATTGAGTCTGATTCTGGTGACGGCTTGATAGAAGGCTTGAGGAGGCGCCGAAGGGCGATGCCGGATGGTATTGCTTGGCGGGTGGAGCCGATTCGTGCCAAGGCGTCTGCTTGGTCGTTGTCGTTCCTTGGCACGTGGAGGAACTCATACCCCTCGAAGTATCCGCTGAGTTGCTGCACAAGGAAGCGGTAGCTCGCGATGTTTGCGTCCTTGGCGTCCCAATCGCCAGATGATTGCTGGACCACCAAGTCAGAGTCACCATAACACAGGATCCGGCGAATGCCAAGTTCTTTGGCAAGCCGGAGCCCGTGGATGAGCGCCTCGTACTCGGCCACGTTGTTGGAGGTGGCGAAATGGATCTGCAGCGCATATCTGAGCTTGTCACCCTTGGGGGAAGTGAGAACGACGCCGGCTCCCAGGCCAGTGCGCATCTTGGAGCCATCGAAGTGCATCCGCCAATGGGTGGAGTCGGGCGCTGGTGGCAGATACTAGGTCTCGGCCCAATCAACGAGGAAGTCGGCCAGCGCTTGCGACTTGATGGCGGTGCGGGGCTCGTAGTAGATGGTGTAGGGAGCCAAGTCGATGGCCCATTTGGCCACTCGGCCAGAAGCATCTCGGCTTCCGATGATCTCGGCTAGTGGGGCTGTGCAGACCACAGTGATTGGATGCTCTTGGAAGTAAGGCTTCAATTTCTTGGTGGCAAAATGCACGCCGTAGCACATCTTCTGGTAGTGGGGGTAGTTCTTCTTGGAGGCCGACAGTACCTCGCTCAGGTAATATACCAGTCTCTGGACAGGTAGCGCCTTGCCTTCCTCCTTGCGTTCGACTACAATGACTGTGCTGACTACCCGGCTGGTGGCGGCAATGTACAGGAGCATGGGCTCTTTGGGAGTCGGAGCCTCTAGCACATGGGGAGTAGTCAACATTTCAGTTGGAGAAAGGGCTCGTCCGCCTTGGGAGTCCATTCAAAAAAGGTTATCTTCTTCATGAGCTGATACAATGGGAGAGCCTTCTCGCCTAGCCGACTGATGAATCGGCTGATGGACGCCAAACATCTGGTGAAGTTCTGCACATCTAACAGTCGTCTGGGTGCTTCCATCCTCTCGATGGCCTTGATCTTCACAGGATTGCACTCTATGCCGCGTTCGGAGACCAGGAAACCAAGGAGTTGGCCGGCTGGTACTCCAAAGACGCACTTCTCGGTGTTGAGCTTGATCTGGAATCGGCGCAGGTTCTCGAAGGTCTCCTTGAGGTCTTCCAACAGAGTCCCACGTTTTTCCGTCTTCACCACCACATCATCCACGTAGACATGGACATTTCTGCCGAGTTTCTTGAGGAGGCACTTCTGCATGCAACGCTGAAAGGTGGCGCCGGCATTCCTCAAGCCGAACGTCATGGTCAGGTAGCAGAAGGCACCAAACGGCGTGATGAAGGCGGTCTTCAGTCGGTCAGTCGGGTTCAGTTTGATCTGGTGATATCCAGAGTATGCATCCAAAAAACTCAACAGCTCGCATCCGGCTGTGGAGTCTATAACCTGATCAATTCTTGGCAGAGCAAATGGGTCCTTGGGGAAGGCTTAATTGAGACTTCTGTAGTCGATACACATCCGCCACTGCTTATTCTTCTTCAGCACCAGTACTGGGTTTGCTAGCCACTCTCGGAAAAACACTTCCATGATGAAGCCGGACGCCAGGAGTCGAGCTATCTCTTCTCCAACAACTCTCATCTTCTCTTCTGACAAGCGGCGCAAGGCTGCCTGACGGGCTTCACATCAGATCGGACATGTAATTTGTTCTCGGCGAATTCCGTCGGTACACCAGGCATGTCTTTAGGGGACCATGCGAAGATGTCTCGATTCTCATGAAGGAAATCGACGAGCTCGCCTTCCTATTTGTTGTCAAGGTTCGTGCCCATGACAGCGTACCTCTCTGGGTGCTCCGGGTCCAAAGGTATCTTCTTCGTTTCTCTGGCCGGCTTGAATGATCCTTCTGCTTTCGACTCCTTGGGGTCGGGCGATAACTCGGGCTGCTTGCCGGCCATCGCCACGACCCGATCAAGAAGCCGTTTCTCAGCCGCGATCACCAAGGACTCGGCCAGCCGACTGCTCTCGGCCGCGCAAGCAGATGACTTTCTGTAGTCGCCGGCTACGGTTAGGATTCCCTTGGAACACGGCATCTTCATCTTGAGGTAGGCGTAGTGGGGGACTGCCATGAACTTGGCCAACGCTGGTCGGCCAAGCAACGCATGGTACGGGGCTTTCAAGGTCCACCACCTCAAACCAAATTGGCTCTCGGTGGAAATGGTCTTTGTCCCCAAAGAGGACATCTATCAGAATCTTACCGATTGGTGAGCAGGAAAGGCCAGGGACAATGCCGTGGAACACAGTCCGGCTGCTCTGAAGCTGTCTTCGCTTGATTCCTAATTTCTCCATCGTATCCTTGTACAGGATGTTGATACTGTTGCCTCTGTCTATCATTACTCGCGAGAAGCGAGCGGCCCACCGGTCTGTGCCGAGCGTGGCGCCTAAGACCAAGGCGTAGGAGCCTGGACTCGGCATCACCTCTAGGTGATCGGTTCTGCTCCAACTGATGGGCCTTTTGGACCAGTGCATGAATTCTGGAGTGCTTGACGCGACTGCATTCACCTCTTGCTGCTGTTGGCGCCTGCTGCGTCGATCGTCTGCCACACTGGTGAACACCACATAGGCTCCATGCTCATCTGGGAACTCGTCTTGTATCGCGCCGACTGGCCTGACAGCCGGCTGTTGGGGCGGCTGTGGTGGAGGCGGCCCAGCAGGCGGGGGAGGGAGTAGGCCGTCTCCCTTTGCGATTCCGGGTGGTGTGGTTTGACGGCTTCGCGCCGCTGTGGAACTTGCATGGGCCATCCAGGGTCTGCTCGTAGGAGAAAGCCGGCAACAAGTTGGACTTGCCGCCCTTCTGCCGCTTCACCGGAGGCGGTCCCTCCGGCTGTTGGTCTTCGACTGTCGCCACTTGCCGGCTATTGGAAGCCGGCTGCGGGGCCTTGCGCTTGTGGTCGTTCTGCTGTTGCCGTCGACTGGTGTCCCCAGCCGGAGTTCTTGGAGCCTGAGGAGCGACTTTGCCAGCCGCGCTGACTTGAATCTCCGCCTTCATGGAGGAGTCGGTCGTGGCGTACTTGTCTGCCGTGATCAGCAGTTCATCGAGGGTCTCCGGCTCGTCGCAGAGAAGCTTGTGCTTGAGGACGGTGCCTTCTCTGCACCCGGCAGTAAAGTACTTGATAGCCTGCACCTCGTGCACGCCTTCGCAGGAGTTCCGGAGCTCGCCCAAGTGCGTGAGATAGTCGCAAGTGGATTCGTTGGGGCCTTGCACGCACAAGGAGAGTTGGCGAGGCTTGGAAGGTCGCTTGTACGTTCTTGTGAAGTTGCGGACGAAGGCCTCGCTGAAGTCGACCCAGCTGTTGATGCTACGAGGCTTCAGACTGTTCAACCATGTCCGGGCCGAGCCTTGGAGCATGAGCAGGACATATCTTACGGCAACACGCTTGTTGCCGTTCGCTATATTGACGGATGTGGAGTAGTCGATCAGCCAGTCCTTTGGCTTCACGGTGCCGGTATATTTGGGCGTGTCTCGGGGGAGCGTGAACCCTTTGGGGAAGGGCTCATCTCGGATGCGGGGTCCAAAACAGGGAGGATCCAACTCGTCTTCTTCTTCCAGCGCCAGAGATCGGTGGAGTCGGTCGATCCGATGGCAGGCATCATTCTCTCAGACTCCCTCTCGGCGGCCAAGATGGTCGCCGAGAGTCGGATGTTCCATGGGCGGCGGGGAGACTCGCCTTTCTCTGCGAGGAGGGGGAGGCAGATAGTCGTCCCGCCGTTCCACCTCCTTGGGGCGGCCGTCTTGGTCGCGCTCGATAGTGATGCGAGTCCGACTGTGGCTGACAGCCGGCTCCTTGTCCTTCTTTCCGCGGGCCCCGCCAGTCGGCGTCCGAGACGTTGCGCCTTCGTCTCGTCGGGGTGGCGTGTCATCGTTTGGTCGGTGCGGCGCCTCTGTGCGGCAGCCGGCTTCGGTCTGCACGGCAGCCATGTCGAGAAGCTGCTGAACTCGCTCCATCATCATGCGGTGCTCATCGCCCTCAAAGTTGTCGAGCTCGTCTGCCGCCGCCTGGGCGACATGGATGTTCTCCGCGGGCGTGGCGTACACAGGGCGATCAGCCCCGAATAGATTGGCGATTGCCACGCCGCGTTGTTGGACCGCGCCTAGGCGGCTAGGCCCAGTCGGAGCCGGCGAGCCGCCCACGGCACAATCCATCTCGCGCTGGTAGGCCTCTGACAAGTGCCTCATGCTTGCCAACTTCTTCGAGCCCTCGATAAGCTGGAGGCGGCGTGCCTCCAGCGTCTCAGCGTCGGCGTCTCCTGGAATCGGCGCGGTGAGGTCTCGCAGAGCCGCGTCAAGTGGGTTGTGCGCTCCCTCACCGGAACGCTCGCCGTGATCAAGGATGAGAACTTCCGTGATGGTGCTTCCGCCGCTCCCCGCGCAAGGGAGCGGCTCGTCGTAGACCACCACGTTGGTGGGAAATGCGTCGAGCGACGCGGTGTCGGAGTCGACCAGCATCGGGTCGGTGGATCCTATGGACTCCAGGTCCACAGCAGGCGCGCCGGCAACTTGGTGTTGGTCGAGGAGACCCGCGAGGAGGCTCTCGGGGTCGCTCGTGCCTGCGTCAGACACAGGCTCATCGGAGAGGCGAACCTCACCGATAAGCTCGGCAAGGCAGCTGGCCGCGCAGGCGATCTCAGCGCCGTGCAGCGCATCGGCGCAAACTCCATCTGGCGTGCCGGGCTGGCTGCGCTCGCCAGGAAGGAAAAGGGTTCCCGTCCAGATCAGGTCTCCGGACGACGGTGCACCTCGCCCCATGTTGGGTGCCAAATGTCGGGGGTTGGGTATGACATATGCCGAAGGATGGCTTATCATGGTGGGAGCGAGTAGAACGTCACCGGTGCCCGGAAGCGGGATGAGGCGAAGACATGCACGCCGGCGGAACTTACCCAGCTTCAGGGCTCTCCGAGGAGATAACACCCCTACTGCTGCTCTGCGGGGTCTCCGCATGGTCACTATGGCAAAGTGGTTACAATGATGCTCCTGGAGCTGTTTCTGGAGGTAGGAGAGGGCAAGGCTAGCTCACTCCTTCCTATGCTCTAAGATCTATCTTTATCTGGGTCCCAACCCTTTGCATGGGCTTCCTGGGGGGTTTATATAGGCCTACCCCCCAGGGGTACAATGGTAATCTGACTGGGCGCGGGTCCCAGCCGTCTGTCTCTCAGGTCGTCCTCCTCTTGGCCGACTACTGGGGCCCGCTGACTAGCGGGTCCTGCGGACAGTCCTGATACTGTAGCGGTGCTCCTGATAACGCTGGCTTGGTCATGTGGTCATGGCAACAGCGCCGCCGTCTGGCGTGCGTTCATTGTCGCCATTCCCCATCTTGTCTGGTTAATGGCATGCGGGGCCCGTGGGAGGGTTCGGCCGACTCCAGGGGGCTGACTCCCACGGGTCTGTCTTCTGGGCGCTCGTGCCGTCTTCTGTCTACCCACTGACAGGCGGCCCCGCTATCCTTGGGTCGTACAGGTAGGCGTCGTGGGCACAGTGCGCCGCCCACTGTGGCTGAGGTCAGGGCAGGCATGGCAACAGTGCCGCGCCTCGCTGGAGATCTTTAGTGATACGGCTTACTGTAGCCATGTTGGCCCTTCGTAAGCAGGGGGGACGGCCACGCCGTGGCTATACCCCGCCTCGTCCTTCGAGACGAGGGTGGAGTCACGGGCCGACTCTCCATAGCCGGCCTCTCTGGAAGTCGCCGGCCATGAGCTGACTTATCTTGGAGTCGCCGTCAAGGACTCGGCTTATCTTGGAGTTGCCGTCTGGGACTCGGCTTATCTTTGAGCCGCCGTTTGGGACTCGGCTTATCTTGGAGTCACCGTCTGGGACTCGGCGCATCTTGGAGTCGTCCCTGGGACTCGGCAGAACTTGGATTCGTCCCTGGGACTCGGCATAAGCGGCGCTACTTATCCCAATGTCTTGAAAGGTTCTGGGCGTCGGGTTTGCCTACCCGTGGCCCATTACTCTGACACAGGTCTAGGCCGTGCTCGTCGTGACTGTCCGGCGCTCCTGGCACGGACCCGAATCCGTCGAAGATCAAGTCTCCGGGAATATCCATGGTGTAGTTCATGTTTCTGAACCTGACCTGGTGGCAAGGGGCGTAGCTGTCGATTTGCTCCAGATGGCCAAGCGAATTGGCCCGCAGTTCGAAGCCGCCGAACACAAAGATCTGTCCGGGGAGAAAAGTCTCGACCTGGACGGTGTTGTTGGCGATTGAAGACGCCATCAAGCCTCAAAGCGACGACACAGAGGAACTCTCAATGAAAGCACCAATGTTGGTGTCAAAACTGGCGGATCTCGAGTAGGGGGTCCCGATCTGTGCGTCTTAGGCTGATGGTAACAGGAAGCAAGGGACACAATGTTTACCCAGGTTCGGGCCCTCTCGATGGAGGTAAAACCCTACTTCCTGCTTGATTAATATTGAAGATATGTGTAGTACAAGAGTAGATCTACCACGAGATCGTAGAGGCTAAACCCTAAGAGCTAGCCTATGATGGTATGATTGCAATTGTGATCGGTCTTCTAAGGACCATCCTCTCCGGTTTATATCGACACCGGAGAGGGCTAGGGTTTACATGGAGTCGGTTACAAGGAAGGAAATATAATATCCGGATCGCCAAGCTTGTCTTCCACGCAAAGGAGAGTCCCATCCGGACACGGGCCGAAGTCTTGAGTCTTGTATCTTCACGCTTCAATAATCCGGACGATGTATATAGTCTGGTTGTCCGGATACCCCCTAATCCAGGACTCCCTCACCTACCCCGATGATGCTCGGTAGCGTGTTCGGGGCAGGTTCGGGGGCTTCTGTCAATGCAACAGACCCTGGGCTTGTCGCCCTGACTGTGCACAGACACAAGATCAAGATTGAAGCATCAGACCAAGATGAACAAGAGACCAAGAGATTCGAAGCATCAACAAGCAGATCATAAGGATCCAAGGCCAAGTCAGAGAAGCCTCCCTTGCCAGGCAGGCGAGCTCGGCCAGGGGCGAGGCCACCCCTAGAAGAAGATGACCAAGGCGTCCCGGCAGGGCCTGCCGGGACTCGTGGAGGCCATGTCACCTCACCAACAACTCCATCACAACCCACGTCATCGATCAGTGCGGTGTTAAGCCGCGGGATGATTAAGTGGCAACTATTTGCCACATCGAGGTTGCTTCCTACCAAGAAAACCCACGGATGACACCCGTCCTATGACATGTCAGATAAGCAGCTGTGGTGCTGGCAAGATAGCCCGGCAAGCCTTGCCGGGCAACCAACAACATGATGCTAGGCAGTGCATTAAATGCACATTGTCAGCCTGCAGAGTTAGGTATGATACACTATTTGCTATCATATCAGTGTCTAATGACTAATTTGCCACTATGGTGACCCCTTGACCTATACAAGGAAGCCCATGGCAACAGTTCGAGAGGTTGGAAAGTTAGATCACTCGCACCCTCGTATGAGCGTAACCTCTACCGCCCCGAGGCAACCCCTGCCGGGCAAGTATACTATGCACCACCACCACTTTTCCACCATAAATCCACCAAATCAAGAGTAGGGTTTTACGCCTTACAGCGGCCGGAACCTAGGTAAAACTGCCCATGTGATCTCTGATGTGCTGCCCCATGTTGGTCTGCTCTTTTTGTAACACGACCCCCCTGCCGAACCAGCAAGGGGCCATCCTGGTCCCACAGGTGGTCGTGGTTTCCCGCAACACACGTTCTCTACGAGGCATGAATAGAACAATGCTAACAATGAGCGGGGTCGTGGTATCGATGACTAGAAAACTAGATCATGTTTTATCGCCATATCGCACTGGGCTGCCATGTTTCGTGCTCCTCCATCGTACTAGTACTTCAGTGGAACACTTGAGCATAACGCATGATTCTTTGCTCCTCGTCAGGTCGTCAGCAACATTTATACCAGCAGTCAAATCACAAGGCCCAGCCTTCCAGCAGTAATGAGCCGTCAAATCACAAAGGCCACTACTAGCGAAAAGGCTATCAGCAGCGCGGGTTTTTAGGCTATCAGCAGCGCGGACAGCCGCGCTACCAATAAGGCGCTACAACTAACTATTACTAGTAGCGTGGGCTAAACCCGCGCTCCTAGTAAGCTAACACCCACGCTACTACTAACCTAACTAGTAACCTAACTACTAGTAGCGCTCAGTTTTAACCCACGCTACTACTAACAATTTAGGAATTAACAAAATAAAAGTTAGATGTGGTATTCATGAATGGTAATACGTCCATTGCAAAGCAAACCAACGTCACAGAACCATCTCAGGATTCCATTTAACATCAGACACACAACCATCATCGAAGTACCTCCCCTAGTGGTCCACCACCAACCTAAACAAATCACTTCTCTATATATATCTACCAAGGCTTGGAGTTCAGACGCCAATGTACCTGAATACTCCTTCCCCCGGACGATGGCGTTGAGGACCTCCACCTCGAAGACCTCCGGTATCAAAATCACCTGGACGCTCATCTGTTCAACGTGGCCACCGTGCTTCACAGCAAAGTCCGCCTCCAAGTGGTTGAAGAGCACAACGCCCACCGGGCCACGCTAGTCACCGTCGATCACCCCTGCGCCCACGTCGGGAAAGTGAAAGCTAGTTAGTACGCAAATTGCATCAGTTAAACTAAATAGTATATTACAATTCACAAGACCCATTAAGTTAACATTCCTTATCATCTAGCAATTTAAAGGGGCTCATAAAGTCCTCACTTCTTATTCAAACTAAATATATAGATTTGGCAAATGCATAGAAAAACATAAAGTCCAAAAGAAACACAGAAATGCATATGTGAACTAAATTACTTTGTGTGTTAGCCGATTTCTTGTTAGGTTATTCACTATATATACTACCACATCAGGCAGGGTGATGTGTTTACTTCGCGGCGCAATGTTTGGCACCAAGTTCAATCTTGGAAGACAAATACAATACATTGCTGGGTGGGACAAGGCAAAGAAAAATACAGAAATTTGTAGTTACTAAATCATTAGCATTAATCAGTGCCTTCTGTCGTGGGGGTCATGTGTCAACTGATTTCAAGTATGTTCTTGCAAGCTACAAAGATGTTAAGAATTACTTGCAATCTGGTTTTTGCAAGCCACAAAGTTGTTCAGAATTACTACTTATCTAGTAGTACAAATGTTGAAAACAGATTATGAACTAGTCCAGACTCTACATACACGTATGTGATGAGAATTGAAGCATTCACTCTCCCAGGCTGTTTAGGATCATCAACCTAGTGGATGTCGTCCGGTAATAGAGGAAGTGCATCCTATATAAGGCACCAACAAAAAGCTAAGTGACGGCTACTGTTTTCTCAGGCAGGGTGTACAAATTTAACAAAAATAAAAGTGCACTAGCACTATAGAGTCCGGTATATCCAGTTGCTAGGGCAAGTACTAAGGTCTAAGACGATATGCTACTAAATGATTGATTTTGCTGTTGCTCATGGACATAGACATGAGCAAGCACATGGCAGGGCCATGAACCTATGCAAAGCATCAATTGTTTTCAGCTCCTTGGCAACATGTCCAGTGGAAATCAAGATACTACCCACTTGCACAACTGAATCTACCATGCACATGCGGGAGGCTACAGCTTCCGCAAAAAACAAGTAAAGAAGAGCATCATGGTTTCCTCACACAAATACATTGACCCACTCGTCATCTGCCTTCCCTTCGCTGGCCGGAGCCATCGGCTCCGTCCTGGCAGCCTCCGTCGCCGGGGTCATAGAGAATAGAATGGTCCATGGCTCTACATGAACATCGAACATATCTCTGATAGAATTACATATGAAGAAACCATCACTCCTGACAATTTCATCAAGAAAAGGGAAGTTAGCTAACTTATAGGGGAAACAAAACATCAAGATTCTAACTGAACAAAAGGAAACCTAGTCCAACTGCGCATTTTTTTAGAACAGGAGGATGACCCCCGTCCAACAGCGCATAGGCCTAGTGGAATTTTATTCAAGGACCAGACAAGAGCATCTTTCAGTTTACTACAATATGTAATTTAAATAGCACGAAGCAAACAACTATAAAATGACAAGTGAACTATGATCTAATATTGTGCAGAATATCAAAATGAAGGTGGATTTTTTCATATTCGAGTTTTTCTTAATAGTAACTTCAAAAATAAATGAATATATGCATAAGGTGGATTTTCGCAAGCAACCTGTGGTAGTTTCAGTTTGTGCTGGCTTCAATTGTCACTCCAAACCTCTATTTCTCTTGTGGGCAACTCAAAATTGTTTACAATCCGTTATCTACAAAAAATAAAATGGATTGAAATGAGTTAAAATAAACACATTACATGAATAGGCCAGACATAAACCTCTATATGATATGCTGAATTAAGATAAAATAAACACATTGCATGAACTGAGTTAAAATGGACTGAACTGAGTTAAATCGGCCATTTTCATTTATAAGTGATCTATATGCTATGGCAAGCAACAACTCATTACATGAACAGGCCGACAAGCCATGCCGCGCAATGATCTGTTCATCGCAGAGCATGGAACCATTCACGGGGCAGCCATTCAACAGCAGATATATAGAGATTGATCCATCATCCAACACATTGATCCGCTACAAAATTACCACACGACAGTATGATGATATTCACATGAACACAACAACAGGCCTATCATACACACACATACTACTTAATGATTCATTCATTAATAGTTCATGAACTAGTAATAATTCCCAATAATAGTCAGCAGCTAGAGGAAGGACATCACAAATAGGTGGAATCCCAGCGAACCTAATGATTCATTCAACTCAACTCTGCTTTGAACAAAGTTGGCCTCATTTAAATAAGAAGAATTGGAGAAGCGGACTTTCAGATCTACAGTACATACATTGGGCCAAAATTAAGGTCAAATTTACCTACAGGACGGCATGTATAATAATAATAGTAGTAATTCACCACTGAGATAGATGAGAAGATGAATTGATATGGGATTGTGAGACTCGACAGTGACGGGTACAGTATCAAATTTGTCCTTCCTTTGCAAGAGAGGAAGAGAAATTAGATAGGGGATCGGAAGAAGGTGGGTACAGCCGGTGGATCTGTTCATTGTTGTGGAGGAAGGAGGGCTTGTAGGCTCTTGGGGTAGTCCTCTCCTGCTGAGGGAGTCCTGGATTAGGGGGTGTCCGGATAGCCGGACTACCATCATCAGTCGAACTATCATCGGCCGGACCATCATCATCGACCGGACTCCAAGACAATGAAGATACAAGATTGAAGACTTCGTCCCGTGTCCGGATGGGACTTTCCTTGGCGTGGAAGGCAAGCTTGGCGATACGGATATGTAGATCTCCTACCATTGTAACCGACTCTATGTAACCCTAGCCCTCTCCGGTGTCTATATAAACCGGATGGCTCTAGTCCGTAGGACAACAACAACAACAACCATTACAATCATACCATAGGCTAGCTTCTAGGGTTTAGCCTCCTTGATCTCGTGGTGGATCCACTCTTGTAAAATCTACAATATCAATATCAATCAAGCAGGACGTAGGGTTTTACCTCCATCAAGAGGGCCCGAACCTGGGTAAAACATCGTGTCCCTTGTCTCCTGTTACCATCGGCCTAGACGCACAGTTCGGGACCCCCTACCCGAGATCCGCCGGTTTTGACACCGACGTTGGTGCTTTCATTGAGAGTTCCTCTGTGTCATCACCGATAGGCTTGATGGCCTCTTCAATCGACAACAACGCAGTCCTGGGTGAGACTTTTCTCCTCGGACAGATCTTCGTATTCGGCGGCTTCACACTGCGGGCCAACTCACTTGGCCATCTGGAGCAGATCGAAAGCTACGCCCCTGGCCGTCAGGTCAGGTTTGGAAGCCTAAACTTCACGGCCGATATCCGCGGGGACTTGATCTTCGATGGATCTGAGCCACAGCCGAGCGTGCCGCGCTGTCACGATGGGCACGACCTAACTCTGCCGCCGGACAGCACCTTGGAGGCCGCACATGAATCCGCTCCGACCCATAGTCCGGAGCCGATCGCTCAGATCGAGGATGGATGGCTAGACACCGCCTCGGGAGCTGCAACTTCTACACCGATGGAGCCGAACACTTACCTTGTCCCGCATAAAGCTCATGACTCCGAGGTGCCGGACTCTCTGCCGGACTCCGAACCTCCTGCGCCCATGCTAGTCGAATCCGATTGGGCGCCGATCATGGAATTCACCGCTGCGGACACCTTTCAGCACTCACCCTTCGGCGATATCTTAAATTCGCTGAAGCGTCTCTCACTATCCGGAGAGCCCTGGCCGAACTACGGCCAGGATGGTCGGGATGCGGACAATGGAGAAATTCAGAGCCCACCCACCACCCACTTCGTAACCACCGTCGACGATCTAACTGACGTGCTAAACTATGACTCCGAAGACATCAACGGTATGGACGACGATGCCGGAGACGATCAAGAACCAGCGCCTACAGGGCACTGGAAGGCCACCTCGTCACATGACATACATATGGTGGACACCCCAAGGGGAAGCGATACCGAGGAACAACGGGACGCGGCAGAGGATAATCCCGCCGATAAACAACCCAAACGGCGACGTAGACGCCGCCCTAAGTCCTGCCTCGATCAAAGCAACATTCCTAACGACCCAGCGATAGAGCAGGGCAAACCAGCGGACGACGGACATACAACCAAGCAACCATCCGAACAGGACGAACCGGAAAATCAACCCCTTCACGGAGCAATCAACAGTTCGGACACACCACCGGAGCATAAGAACCTTCACAAAAGACTCGTCGCCACTGCAAGAAGTTTGAAGAAGAAAAAAAGGAAGCTCAAAACAGCGGAAGACATACTCAGACTGAAGTGGAGCAAAATACTCAAGTCCGCAGACAAATATGGCAATGGCCATCAAACAAAGAGCTACCCGAAGCGCAAGCTGCTGCCAGAATTTGACGAGGAAGCCATAGAGCCCTCACGATCAAAAAATAAAGAGGCCGCCCGGTCGGATAGACGGCCAGATGACAGGCCAAAAGCGACAAGCGGCACCGCACACAAGCCGACTTATGATCCTGGGAAAACGGACGGCCCAACTAGGTCCATCTACGAGCCAAAAAGGAGGGGCCCAGGAAGTAACACAACACGACAAGTGTTCGAAGATAGCGGCAGACCCAAATACAGGGGCGCCGCACAGCCGCTATGTTTTACCGATGAGGTGCTGGATTATGAATTTCCAGCAGGGTTCAAACCCATAAACATAGAGGCATACGACGGAACAACAGACCCAGGAGTCTGGATAGAAGATTACATACTACACATACACATGGCTAGAGGAGATGATCTCCACGCCATAAAATACCTACCCCTCAAGCTCAAAGGGCCAGCTCGGCATTGGCTCAAAAGCCTCCCAGAAAACACTGTTGGAAGTTGGGAAGAGCTTGAGGACGCGTTTAGAGCAAATTTTCAAGGGACTTATGTCCGCCCTCCAGATGCAGACGATCTGAGTCATATAACCCAACAGCCCAAAGAGTCGGCGCACAAATTCTGGAACAGGTTCCTTACCAAAAAGAACCAAATAGTCGACTGTCCGAACGCGGAAGCCTTAGCAGCTTTTAAACACAACATCCGAGACGAATGGCTCGCCAGACACCTCGGCCAAGAGAAGCCAAGAACAATGGCCGCGCTAACAAGCCTCATGACGCGCTTTTGCGTAGGAGAAGACAGCTGGCTAGCAAGATGCAGCACCAGCGACCCGAGTACATCCGAGATCAGAGATGGAAACGGAAAATCACGGCGCAGGAAAGATCAGCGCCGGAATAAAGAAAAAAGCCCAAAGGGCACGGCAGTCAACGCCGGATTCAAAAGCTCGCGGCCAAACAATATAACACTGCCTCTTAAGGACAACAGCGACGAGCTATCAAATTTAAACAAAATTTTAGATCAGATATGTCAAATCCACAGTACCTCCGGAAGGCCTGCAAACCATACCAACCGAAATTGCTGGGTTTTTAAACAGTCCGGCAGACTCAACGCCGGACACAAGGGCCTCGATGCGCCAAGCAAGGACGATGACGAACCCCACCAGCAGAGCACCGGAAGTCAAAAGACTTTCCCACAAGAAGTCAAAACAGTAAACTCACTTCATGTGATAGTACGGAAAACCAACACAACACTCGCTAAGACAGGTGCCGCACGGTCCACCCCAGCGGAACACCGAGATTGGATGTCAAAACCAATCACTTTCGACCATCTGGATTAGTCCAGAAGTATCCGGAACGCAGGATAGACTGCCCTGATATTGGATCCCATAATAGACGGACTGCAATTTACGCAGGTTTTGATGGACGGCGGCAGTGACTTAAACCTGCTATATCCGGACACAATCCGCAAGTTGGGATAGACCCTACTACAATTCGGCATAGCCGCACTTCCTTCAAAGGAGTGGCGCCAGGCCCTTACGCCAGGCGCACAGTTTCATTATTACTAGAAGTTGTGTTCGGGTCACCTAACAACTTCCAACGAGAAAATCTAACCTTTCATGTCGCCCCATTTAAAAGTAGCTATCAAGCATCACTGGGACGGGAAGCTTTCGTCCTCTTCAATGCAATACCACATTACGCGTCTCTTACGCTTAAAATGCCCGGTCCACGTGGCATCATTTCATTAAAAGGTCGCCTGAGACCCCGGACACGGCTGGATGAGTCCGGAATAAATAAGCTAGGGGCTACCTAGCCACACACCCCTTCACAAGGGTTTGTACATATAAGCCATGATGAGCTAGCATAGGCTCAGCTTTATTAATCTATATTTCAATTTTTTATGCACTTTCTCGCACGATTTCTTTTCAAACTAAGTTCCTCTCTTTTTACAGATGAACAGCGTGCACACCCGTCCAGGATATGGCACAACGGAGACACAGGCGCAGACGTGCAGTAGGGACCCGTTGCAAGGACTCTTTTTAGAGTAAGACCCTACGTAAACCTTTCTTACTGTCTCTTGTTGCTATAATCCCCTGGTTTCTCATTATAACCAGAGTGGAGACTGGCATTTTGGCATCAGCCGCGCCAGAAGAACCTGCTCGTACCTGGACACAAGGGGCTTAGGGCATTGTTTTGCCCGCTATGGTAAAGACCGAACATCTTCGGGAGTGTTCGGCGTCTCGAGTTAGGCCTTATATGCATCAGCTCTGAATCATGTCTTTGGTCAAATGTTGGGTTTTCCCGGCTCCTGTGTTTTGCTGCCTTACATTCCGTATCATCGGCTAACGCGGCACCAGGAGAACTACTACGATTGTGCCCTAGTTCAGCTGGGCGAGCACCTCAGTAGAGAAAGCCGAAAACTGACTGTCATGATACAGTGAGAGACTGGTCAACCACTCGATCAACCATGGGAATGTTTAGAATTCCTCCACTTTGACGAAGGGCCGTTTCCCGGTCAGGCAGATACGCGCCCCAAATTCGGAGAGCGCGGTGCCCCCAGGGGCTATGTCGTAGCCCCACCCTTGAACTCAATGGCTAAGTGAAAGTGATAAAGCATTATAGTCCGGTTGCCTCGTTTGCTACGCTACCACCTCCTTTACAGGACCGAGACGTCGCATTAAGTGTGAAAACGCGCTATTTTTTCGAACACCCCCGCACCTTGTGCGTGGGGGCTGAAGCCGACGACTGCCATCTTTCAGGTTATACACATGTATACATGAACGGCCGCATAGGAGATATTCTATTACTTGAACGCACAAGTATAAAAGGCTCTTACATCATAAATATTGTTTTACATAATAAAAACATTCATTCGAACGTAACATTTTTTTAGCACTGCGACTCTATTACACGAGCACCACGCAGCACTTCGCCAAAATAGTGCTCGGCGGGTAACCGGTTATCGTCCAAACCCGGGGTCGCAACAGCGGTGGCATCCATCTCTGTCCAATGTGTCTTCACACGGGCGAGTGCCATCCGCGCACCCTCTATGCAGGCCGACCGCTTCATCGCCTTGATATACGGCACCGCTCCAAGAAATTGCTGCAATAAGCCAAAGTAACTCTTCGGCTCGGGCCTATCCGGCCAGACATGGGTCACTATATCCGTCATAGCAAGCCCGGACAACCTATTTAGCTCAACCCACTCGGCCAAACGGTCGGTCAGCGGAAGTGAACACTCCGGACTATGGAATTGAGACCAAAACAGCTCTTCCGTCTTGTGATCCTTCTGGCTTCGAAAATGCACAACGGCCTCCGCCGCACTTGCTGCTAAGTCCATATAAGGGTCCTCTGGACCCCACAGTTGGCCCAGCTGAGCATACTTTGGATCTATAAACCTTCGGCGCAGCAGAAAAGGCTTGCCAGCTACAATTTCTCCGGCCTGGCACAGCTCTTCCTTTATAGCCCGCATTGCAGAGCGGGCATCCTTGGCTTCGGCGGTGGCCTTCTCCAGGTCTTCTTGCCATGCTAGGCGCTCCTTCCCAAGAGCCTCATTGCGGTCGGTAGCATCTTTCAAATTCACGGCCATTTCGTCCATCTCTTCCCTGCTCCGGCAGTGTGCGGCCCTTTCAGCCGCTAACTCCTCAGCCGCCCTCGAGGCGGCCGTATTACTCCTTCTGGCCTGCTCCTTGGCTTGAGCAAGTTCGGCCCGAAGGCTCTCCACAGCAGCGGCACTATCTGCATTTCACGCACATGTTGTAAGGAGCTGGCTTCGGCCCCCTTACCAAGTGACCGCACAGAAACACTTACCTTGCGACTCATCAAGTCGCCTGTTGACCAGCATGATGTCCGCATCCGCAACAGCGAGTTGCCGCTTTAGTTCAGCAACTCCATCAGTCTGGCTGGCCCCCGGACGACCCGCCACCTGCATCGGCATGGCGGAAATTTAAACCTGCGATTTTGATCCTCGGCACGCTGTCGATTTCGACAACCTACCGAGTCTCAGGGGCTACTATCTATACAGGGCGCATTCTATATGCTAAACTGTTAAAAGGTGTGTCATTTTTACGCACCTCAAACCCAGCCAGCAAACTCCTGACGGCATTATGCAACCCGCCTTCGGCGGACAAAACCCTTTCAATCACCATGCTCATCAATGCGTGGTGATCTTCTCAGATAGACACCTTCTCAAGCAGATCCTTCAGCCGTACACCAGTTGGCGCCGAACTATCCGGCTTTGCCGAACCCGGGGGCTCCCTCCGTGACGACACTTCAGCCTCGTCCGCCCTATCCGACGTCGCCCCGAACGGAGGCGTCTCGCTCTCCATCATCTCCGGACGAAGGTCCCCCGAAGACGAGCTCATTTGCGAAGGATGGAGATCCGAACCACAAGGTAAAAACTTTAGTTATCCTCAGAAGCGCAAATAGGGATGTCCCTTATTATAAAACTCCTTTCTTTCTACTTACGACCCGTTGGAGGGCTGACTCTTTAAGGGAGATTGTGCGCCCGGGGCCTCCCCGGACGCAGGACCCTCTGGCGAAGATTTCTTCCCCCGTTTAGGGGCTTTTTCCCCCGGGTCCTCGGAGGCAGTCCTCTTCTCCCCTTGGAGGGAGGGATTCTCGATCCCCCCTCTTTCAAGAGCCTCCTTAGGCGAGGCAGTAGCTTTCCTGCTTTCCCCTTCGCCTTCCTCTGAAGGCGCAACCTCAAGCATCTGAACCAGCACGGAATCCGGCGCGGTCTCGGGGAGGGGGGACGGACACCATATCAATTTTGCTTCCGCTATCCACTCCTGTTTAGAAGGAAGTGGATCATAAGGCGAATTATCAAAAGTCAAACACACGGTATGTCCGGACTTGGAACTACTTACTTGAGTATCCGGGCGATTGTAGCTTAGGCCAGCATCCTCGGTCAATTCCGGGTGCGCCTCTTGCGATCCGAAGAATAATTTGTACATCTCCAGGGGTGTCATACCCATGAAGTGTTGAAGAATCCGTGGGCCCTCCGGATTGAACTCCCACAGCCGGAGAGGGCGGCGTTTGCAGGGCGGGAGACGCCTAATCAGCATAACCTGCATTACCACCACCATATCGACCTCCCTCGTTTGGAGATCTCGAATCCGGCCCTGCAGTAGGGGCACGTCCTTTGACGGCCCCCAGTTGAGCCCTTGGTTGACCCATGACATCAACCGTCGTGGAGGTCCCGGGCGGAATAAGGGCGGCGGCTTTTGTCTGCGGCCCCTCGGAACGGTGATATAGAACCACTCTTACTGCCACGGGCCGAGCTCCTCTTGGAAGGAGCCAGCGGGCCACGGGGCATCGGCCCTCCTACTTATGGCCACCCCGCCGCACTCCGCTTGACGCCCCCAGATCATCTTCGGCGCCACATTGAAGGTCTTCAGCCACAGGCCGAAGTGAGGGGTGACGCGGAGGAAGGCTTCGCAGACAACAATAAATGCAGAGATATGGAGGATGGACTCCGGAGCCAAATCGTGGAATTCCAACCCATAGTAAAACATGAGCCCTCTCACAAAAGGATCCATCGGGAAGCCTAAACCCCGACGGAGGTGGGATACAAAAACGACATACTCGCCGGGCTCGGGGGTGGGGATGGCCTGCCCTTCGGCAGGCAACCTATGCGAAATCTCATAAGCCAGGTACTTGGCCTCCCGCAGCTTTAGCACGTCCTCCTTCGTGACGGAGGAGGGCATCCACCGGCCCTGGAGGTCAGAACCGGACATCATTAAAGGTCCGAAGCGCTCGATTCTGGAGCTCTAGGAGCTGGAACTTGGAGCGGGGAGAGGATTCGATGGAGGGTTGAAGAAAAGAAATGAGCCTTGGTCCCGTTGTAAAGAGGGAGAATACCAAGAGCCGTCTCCGTGACCGTTTGGGACTCGCCTTCGATAGAGGGGGCGGGGCGATGGGCGCGGTTGGGTTACCCACGTCCGTATTGATGAGAATCCCGGATTAAGGGGGAACACGATCTCTGCTTCGACAAGACGTGCCAAGGAAACCACTTCGCTAAATGCGCTGAGGTGGTAGAGTAAAAAACGATTCAAGTAATGGCTTGGTAGTGGCGTGACGTCATGCCGCAAAAAACGTCAGCAGATTGAACTTGTGTATATATCATTCTCTCTACGATGGAATGTGGAATTTATTTTGCAGAGCCGGACACTATCCTGGTGTTCACAATCTTCTATCATTCGGAGGAGGAACCCGCCTTGCAATGCCAAGCAATATACGCGCCGGACTTATCGTCATTGAAGCCTGGTTCAGGGGCTACTGAGGGAGTCCTGGATTAGGGGGTGTCCGGATAGCCGGACTACCATCATCAGCCGAACTATCATCGGCCGGACTATCATCATCGACTGGACTCCAAGACTATGAAGATACAAGATTGAAGACTTCGTCCCGTGTCCGGATGGGACTTTCCTTGGCGTGGAAGGCAAGCTTGGCGATACGGATATGTAGATCTCCTACCATTGTAACCGACTCTATGTAACCCTACCCCTCTCCGGTGTCTATATAAACCGGATGGCTCTAGTCCATAGGACAACAACAACAACCATTACAATCATACCATAGGCTAGCTTCTAGGGTTTAGCCTCCTTGATCTCGTGGTAGATCCACTCTTGTAAACATCTACAATATCAATATCAATCAAGCAGGACGTAGGGTTTTACCTCCATCAAGAGGGCCCGAACCTGGGTAAAACATCGTGTCCCTTGTCTCCTGTTACCATCCGCCTAGACGCACAGTTCGGGACCCCCTACCCGAGATCCGCCGGTTTTGACATCGACACCTGCCTCACCTCACCTCGCCTGCTGCCTCACGCAACAAGTCAGCAACACTACTGTGTGTGTGCGTCTACGTCTGTGCAAACCAAAGCTGGCAGAGCATGAGGGAGGGAAGGGAAGGAAAAAAGGAAAGGGAAAGGGAAGTAGATCGAGAGAGTACCTTGGCGGCCATGGCATCATCGGCTGAACGGAGCGGAAGCAGACGGACAGATGGAGGTCCTGTCCAGGAGCGCGAGCTCGCGATTGGGGAGATGTGGCCAGCGCCATGGAGGTGGAGCTCCTGGTCCTAGCCGTCGGCCATGGATGTGGATCTCCAGGTCCAAGCCCTTGTCGGATCTCGGATTGAGATCCACCGCCTGACCTATTCTCTTCTTGTCGTCTTCTAGTGAAGGGAGGGGCGAGGGTGGCGGTGGCGGTGGTCGTGCGGAGGCCTGGCTGGCCGGCTGCAGCGCTCGAGGCTGCACACACTCGTGGATTGGGAGAGGATAGGAGGTGGAAAAAGGCCGGTGGTGGAGGGGATTTGGATCGAAGCTTGGGTGGAACTTTTTTTTGATAAACGTGGGCGGGTGGACGGTGGAGTGGTTGGTGGGGTGGGAGCAGATGCAGGTGGTAGCGTGGGGTTTATAACCCACGCTACTACTATCGACTTAGTAGTAGCGTGGGTTTATAACCCACGCTAATACTACGACTGGTCCCGGGAGGCACGGTGGAAATCACTTAGTAGTAGCGAGGGGTAAAAACCCGCGCTACTACTATCGGGTTATTAGTAGCGCGGTTTCCTCAAGCTCGCTACTGCTAATTAGAAGTAGCGTTTGTTTTTAAACCGCGTTGCTGCTAAGATTCTGTGTATAAGGTTTTCCCTAGTAGTGGGCCCTCGCCTCTCGTGAAACCGACCAAGCGAGACTGCCCCACCCTCTAGCCTTTTAAATGTATACTATTGTATAGTAGTAGTATCGATGGATTGCACCATGGAGCAAAACTAACAAGATGAAATTAAAGAAAAAAGGTGGTACATATAGAGAGACTCGTCGGCACATTATGAATATAGTACCACTAAAAAAGCTAGTACATGCTTAGATGGGGTTCTAAATTCTATTAAATAAATTAGCATACCTATTCAATTCTTGGGTTTTTGTTATTTATGCCATTAGTTGTGTCTCACTACTCCGTTTTACCATTAGAAGTTACAACTACTCAAAAATGCCATCGATCCGTGAGATTCTTGGTCAAAATGCAATTAGATATGTCAAAAATGTCATCGTTCTTTGCTCAAAAATGCCATTAGACATTGTTATTTTCACGTCAAACCCGTTGACCATGTTATATGAAAAAAAATAAGCCTAGACCCACATGTCGATTCTCTCTATCTCACGATGGTAAGTGTGGCCCCGCTTGTCAGGAGTAAACAAGCGAATAATTTTATAGGAAAATAAGAACGCTGTTGGGATCAAGTAGGCCCCACACTTTATTCTACTGTAGTGAGATAGAGGGAGAGCTGGCATGTTGGTCTATAGGTATTTATGTCATTATAACATGGCAAAAGAGATTTGAGTCACAGTAATGGTGTCCACACAACACACCCCTCAAATAAAACTAAGAACCCCCGAATTTTTTTGACAACTAAACTGCTGGCTATATGATGTTGGCCATATATATTGTACATATATAATGTGAAGAAACGAGTGGTAGTACTTAAAACTACAAGATGAACTATAAGAAATACTAGTGTGTACGTACTGAAGAGTTAAAGTAACGAGAAGGTAGTTCTGCTGGGGGCTCAGCACAACACACCCCTCCAATACAACAAAGCACCATGAGCAACAACACTGCCACCTTACTCGGACTCCTCGTCTACGTGCTCAACTTCGTCCTTGTCCCTCTTCCTCTTGGCCGATACTTCTTTCCTTGAACCGCACACTTGGCTCTCGCGCTCTTCATCCAACCCTTGTAGATATTGAAAAAAAGGTAGGCGTCCATTGCGGCGTAATTGGTGTGCTCTCTATCTAGTACATTCTACTGCCATGCAAGATGAAACCTGTGTAGAGGTTTCATCAGTTTACCGTTCGAAGGATCAACCATGGCTGCTGCCAAGGTCAAGATTGAAGGCTGACAGGAGGACACCAGAACATTCCTCTGGAGGTCGAACGGCTGGCAGATGTCTGCTTGAACTACGTTGGTATTTCGCAAATAGGAAGGGATGATGCAGCACAACATCGGTAGGTAGGTATTTCCCTCAGTGATGAGACCAAGGTTATTGAACCAGTAGGAGAACCACACAACAGAATGTAAACAACACCTACAAAAAAATAACAAATACTCGCAACCCGGCGTGTTAAAGGGGTTGTCAATCCCTTTCGGGTAACGGCGCCAGAAAGTGGCACAGAGATGGGATAAAGTTGTAATAGACTGGATAAATAGATCACAAATAAAATAAAGTGCATCAAGGTACTTTTGTATTTTCGGTTTAATAGAACTGAAAATAAAAGCAAAGGAAAATAGATCATGAATGCAAATAAAATAAAGAAGATACCCGGGGGCTCTAGGTTTCACTAGTGGCTTCTCTCGAGAAAAATAGCAAACGGTGGGAAAATAATTACTGTTGGGCAATTGATAGAACTTCAAATACTCATGACGATATCCAGACAATGATCATTATATAGGTATCACGTGCAAGATTAGTAGACCGACTCCTACCTGCATCTACTACTATTACTCCACACATCAACCGCTATCCAGCATGCATCTAGTGTATTAAGTGCATGGAAAACAGAGTAATGCAATAAGAACGAGACATGATGTAGACAAGATCTATTTATGTAGAAATAGATCCCATCTTGTTATCCTTAATAGCAACGATATATACGTTTCGTTTCCTCTTTTGTCACTGGGATCAAGCACCATAGGATCAAACCATCACAAAGCACCTCTTTCCATTGCAAGATAAATAGATCGAGTTGGCCAAACAAAACCCACATATTGGAGAAGAAATATGAGGCTATAATCAATCATGCATACAAGAGATCAAGGAAGACTCTAATAACTTTCATGGATAAAAACATAGATCTGATCATGAACTCAAAGTTCATCGGATCCCAACAAACACACCGCAAAAAGACTTAAATCATATGGATCTACAAGAGACCATTGTATTGAGAATCAAGAGAGAGAGAGAGAGAGAGAGAGAGGAAGCCATCTAGCTACTAACTATGGACCCTTAGGTCTACAAAGAACTAATCATGCATCATCGAGAGAGGCACTAATGGACATGATGAACCCCTCCGTGATTGTGTCTAGATTCGACATGGTGTTTCTGGATCTTCCGACGGCTAGAATTGATTTTCGTCGACTCCCCTAGGGTTTCTTAAATATTGGGGTATTTATAGAGCAAAGAGGCGGTGTGGGAGGCCACCGAGGTGGGCATAACCCACCTGGCGTGCCTGGGCCCCCAGGCGTGCCCTGGTGGGTAGTGCCCCCTCGGGATACCCCTCTGGTACTTCTTCAGCCCAACTTGTGTCTTCTGGTCCGGAAAAAATCCACAAAAAGTTGCGCTGCATTTGGACTCCATTTGATATTGATTTCCTGTGATGTAAAAAACAAGTGGAAAACATCAACTAGCACTAGGCACTATGTCAATAGGTTAGTACCAAAATATGATATAAACTGATTATAAAATGACTGTAAAACATCCAAGAATGATAATATAACAACATGGAACAATCAAAAATTATAGATACGTTGGAGGCGTATCAGCATCCCCAAGCTTAATTCCGGCTCGTCCTCGAGTAGGTAAATGATAAAAACATATTTTTTGATGTGGAATGCTACCTAACATGTTCATCACATATTCTTTTATTTGTAGCATGGATATTTGGACTTTTATATGGTTCAAAGCAATACTCTAGTTTTGACATGAAGACTTTAATACTCAAGCATGTCAACAAGCAACCATGTATTTCAAAATATCAAAGCTAAAGCAAGTTATCTCTAGCCCATTATGCTCAGTCTTTGATCTATGCTACGTCTTGAGCTTGCGTTGGTTTTCCTTGAAGAGGAAAGGGTGATGCAGCACAGTAGTGTAAGTATTTCCCTCAGTTTTTGAGAACCAAGGTATCAATCCAGTAGGAGGCTCCTCAAAAGTCCCACACCCCTACACAAAGAAACAAAGAACTCAGGGGCCATAGGTTTCACTAGTGGCTTCTCTCAAGATAGCATAAGTATTACGGTAGGTGAACAAATTACGGTCGAGCAATTGATAGAAAAGCGAATAATTATGAGGTTATCTAGGCATGATCATGTATATAGGCATCACGTCCGTGACGAGTAGACCGACTCCTGCCTGCATCTACTACTATTACTCCACACATCGACCGCTATCCAGCATGCATCTAGAGTATTAAGTTCATTAGAACAGAGTAATGCATTAAGAAAGATGACATGATGTAGAGGGATAAACTCATGCAGTATGATATGAACCCCATCTTTTTATCCTCGCTGGCAACAATACAATACGTGCCTTGCTGCCCCTGCTATCACTGGGAAAGGACACCGCAAGATTGAACCCAAAGCTAAGCACTTCTCCCATTGCAAGAAAGATCAATCTCGTAGGCAAAACTAAACCGATAATTCAAAGAGACTTGCAAATATAACCAATCATACATAAAAGAATTCAGAGGAGATTCAAATATTTCTCATAGATAAACTTGATCATAAACCCACAATTCATCGGATCTCGACAAACACACCGCAAAAAGAGTTACATCGAATAGATCTCCAAGAAGAGGGAGGAGAACTTTGTATTGAGAGTCAAAGAGAGAGAAGAAGCCATCTAGCTAATAACTATGGACCCGAAGGTTTGTGGTAAACTACTCACAAATCATCGGAAGGGCTATGGTGTTGCTGTAGAAGCCCTTCGTGGTTGATTCCCCCTCCGGTGGAGCGCCGGCGAAGGCTCCAGGATGGGATCTCGCGGATACAGAAGGTTACGACGGTGGAAATAGTTTTTCGGTGGCTCTCCTGATGCTTTCGGGGTACGTCGGTATATATAGGAGGAAGAAGTACGTCGGTGGACGCCCGAGGGGCCCATGAGATAGGGGGCGCACCCAGTAGCGGGTGCACCCTCCACCCTCGTGGCCGCCTCGGAAGCTTCTTGACTTGCACTCCAAGTCCTATGGATCACGTTTGTTCCAAAAAGATCGCTCCCAAAGGTTTCATTCCATTTGGACTCCGTTTGATATTCCTTTTCTTCGATATACTAAAATAGGCAAGAAAACAGCAATACGGGCTAGGCCTTCGGTTAGTAGGTTAGTCCCAAAAATGATATAAAAGTGTAGAGTAAAGCCCATAAACATCCAAACCAGGTAATATAATAGCATGGAACAATCAAAAATTATAGATACGTTGGAGACGTATCAAGAATCCCCAAGCTTAATTCCTGCTCGTCCTCGAGTAGGTAAATGATAAAAAATAGAATTTTTGATGTGGAATGCTACCTAGCATATTTCTCAATGTAATTTTCTTTATTGTGGCATGAATGTTCAGATCCAAATGATTCAAAACAAAAGTTTATATTGACATAAGAAATAGTAATACTTCAAGCATACTAATAAAAGTAATCATGTCTTCTCAAAATACCATGGCTAAAGAAGGTTATCCCTACAAAATTATATAGTCTGGTTGTTGCTCTATCTTCATCACACAAACTATTTAATCATGCACAACCCCGATGACAAGCCAAGCAATTGTTTTATACTTTAGTAATCTCAAACTTTTTCAATTTTCACGCAATACATGAGCGTGAGCCATGGACATAGCACTATATGTGGAATAGAATGGTGGTTGTGGAGAAGACAAAAAGGACAAGATAGCCTCACATCAACTAGGTGTATCAATGGGATATGGAGATGCCCATTAATGGATATCAATGTGAGCGAGTAGAGATTGCCATGCAACGGATGCACTAGAGCTATAAATGTATGAAAGCTCAACAAGAGAAACTAAGTGGGTGTGCACCCAACTTGCTTGCTCACGAAGACCTAGGGCATTATTGAGGAAGCCCATCATTGGAATATACAAGCCAAGTTCTATAATGAAAAATTCCCACTAGTATATGAAAGTGACAACATAGGAGACTCTCTATCATGAAGATCATGGTGCTACTTTGAAGCACAAGTGTGGTAAAAATTATAGTAGCATTGTCCTTCTCTCTTTTTCTCTCATTTTTTTATTGGTGGGCTTCTTTGGCCTCTTTTTTTATTGGGCTTCTTTGGCCTCTTTTATTTATTTTCTATAAAGTCCGAAGTCTCATCCCGACTTGTGGGGGAATCATAGTCTTCATCATCCTTTCCTCACTTGGGACAATGCTCTAATAATGAAGATCATCACACTTTTATTTATTTACAACTCAAGAATTACAACTCGAAACTAGAGCAAGATATGACTCTATATGAATGCCTCATGTAGTGTACCGGGATATGCAATGAATCAAGAGTGACATGTATGAAATATTATGAGGGTGGCCTTGCCACAAATACGATGTCAACTACATGATCATGCAAGGAGCAATATGGCAATGATGGAGCGTGTCATAATAAACAGAATGGTGGAAAGTTGCATGGCAATATATCTCGGAATGGCTATGGAAATGCCATAATAGGTAGGTATGGTGGTTGTTTTGAGGAAGGTATATGATGGTGTATGGTAGCGGCGGAAGTTGCGCGGCACAAGAGAAGCTAGCAATGGTGGAAGGGTGAGAGTGCGTATAATCCATGGACTCAACATTAGTCATAAAGAACTCAAGTACTTGCATGCTCATAGGGGATAGATTGGTAGGAAAAGACCATCGCTCGTCCCCGACCTCCACTCATAAGGAAGACAATCAATAAATAAAATTGTGCTCCAACTTCATCACAAAGCGGTTCACCATACGTGCATCCTACGGGAATCATAAACTTTAACACAAGATTCCTTAAATTCATAATCACCCAACTAGCATGACTCTAATATCACTACCTCCATATCTCAAAATCATTATCAAGTATCAAATTGATCATAGCATCCAATTCACTCTCTATGGTAGTTTTTATTATACCCAACTTGGATGCCCATCATTTTAGGACCAATTTTATAACCATAGCAAATACCATGCTGTTCTAAGAAACTCTCAAAATAATATAAGTGAAGCATGAGAGATTAACAATTTCTTCAAAATTAAGCCACCGCCGTGCTCTTAAAAGATATAAGTGAAGCACTAGAGCAAAACTATCAAGCTCAAAAAATATAAGTGAAGCACATAGAGTATTCTACTAAATTCCAATCAAGTGGGCTTATCCCAAAAGGTGTGTACACCAAGGATGATTGTGGTAAACTAAAAAGAAAAGACTAATATCATACAAGACGCTCCAAGCAAAACACATATGATGTGGCGAATAAAAATATAGCTCCAAGTAAAGTTACCAATGAACAAAGAGGAAAGAGGGGATGCCTTCCCGGGGCATCCCCAACTTAGGCTTTTGGCTATTCTTGAATATCTTGGGGTGCCATGGGCATCCCCAAGCGTAGGCTCTTG
This sequence comes from Triticum aestivum, assembly GCF_018294505.1. NCBI lineage: Eukaryota > Viridiplantae > Streptophyta > Magnoliopsida > Poales > Poaceae > Triticum > Triticum aestivum. The sequence goes on from NC_057801.1 coordinate 757,554,918, forward strand.
CCACTCCTTATTCCATAGTCCATCAAATCTTTACCCAAAACTTGAAAACTTCACAACACAAAACTCAACATGAAATCTCATAAACTCCGTTAGTGAAAGAAAGAAAAACCACCACATAATGTACTGTCATGAACTCATTCTTTATTCATATTGGTGTTAAACATACTTTATTCCAAGTTCTCTATAGTTCATACACTTACATACTAGCCATAGATGCATCAAAATAAGCAAACAACACACGAAAGGCAGAATCTGTCAAAAACAGAACAGTCTGTAGCAATCTGTAACTTTCGAATACTTCTGGACCTCCAAAAATCCTACAAAAATAGGACGTACTAGGAAATTTGTCTACGGATCTACAGCAAAAAGAATCAACACAAAATCACGTTTCTATGATTTATTGAATGTTTTCTCGTGAGCGCAAAGTTTCTGTTTTTCAGCAGAATCAAATTAACTCATACCATAGGTTATCCTATAGGTTCTACTTGGCACAAACACTAAATAAAACATGAAAACACATCTAACCAGAAGTTAGATGCAAAATTTATTACTAAACAGGATCAAAGACAAAAAACACAAATAAAATTGGGTTGCCTCCCAACTAGCGCTATCGTTTAACGCCCCTAGCTAGGCATAAAAGCGAAGATAGATCTAAGTAGTGCCATCTTTGACACTCGATTCATAAGTAGCACGCATGATAGATTCATAAGGTAATTTAATTTTAATTCTTGGAAAGTTCTCCATGCCTTCCTTAATGGAAATTGGAATCTAATATTCCCTTCCTTCATATCAATAATTGCACCGATCGTTCTAAGGAAAGGTCTACCAAAAATAATAGGACAAGAAAGATTGCAATCTATATCAAGAACGATAAAATCTACGGGCACCAAATATCTATTTGCAACAATGAGAACATCATTTATCCTTCCCATTGGCTTTTTAATGGTGGAATCCGCAAGGTGCAAATTTAAAGAGCAATCATCAAGATCATGGAAACCTAGAATATCACATAAAGTTTTCGGTATTGTGGAAACACTAGCACCCAAATCACACAAAGCAGAACACTCATAATCTTTAATTTTAATCTTTATAGTAGGTTCCCACTCGTCATTAAGTTTTCTAGGTATAGAAACTTCCAAATTAAGTTTTTCATCAAAAGATTGCATCAAGACATCAATAATATGTTTGGTAAACGCTTTATTTCGACAATAAGCATGAGGAGAATTCACAACGGATTGTAACAAGGAAATACAACCTTCTAAAGAACAATTATCATAATTAAATTCCTTGAAATCCGAGATAGTGGGTTCAATGCTATTTAAAGTCTTGACCTCTCCAATCCCACTTTTACCAGATTTAGCAACAAGATCAAAATACTCCAAATTATCGGAACACTTTTAACCAAAGTTGATTCACTTCCATTCCCATTATTATTAAGATTCATATTGCAAAACAAAGATTTAATAGGGGACACATCTATAACTTTTAGATCTTCATCATTATTTCCATGGAACTTTTCTGGTTTGCCAGCCATCTTATTGACCAAGGTGGCTTGCTTATCAGAAATTTGGGCAATAGATTTTTCAAGGCAAGCAATCTGATAGTTCAAACCATAAAACTCTTTAGACATATCATCAAGCTCTTTATTCATAAATTCATAAAGCTCTTTCGTTCTTTAAGCTCTTTTCTAAAGAAACTATTGTGCTCAAATTGCAAAGTCATAAAGCTTATAATGTTTAATTCAATATCATCCAATCTTTTAAGATGGAGATCAACGTTTTTGGGTAAATCCATAAAGGCAGAAAGGCACACGAATGGCAAGCGGAAGAGAGAGAGAGAGAGAGAGAGAGAGAGAGATTGGGAAAAAGAGGGCGAATAAAATGGCAAGGGTGAAGTGGGGGAGAGGAAAACAAGAGGCAAATGGCAAATAATATAAATGAGAGGGAGATGAGTTTGTGATGGGTACTTGGTATGTCTTGACTTGAGCGAAGACCTCCCCAGCAAGGGCGCTAGAAATCCTTCTTGCTACGTCTTGAGCTTGCGTTGGTTTTCCTTGAAGAGGAAAGGGTGATGCAGCACAGTAGTGTAAGTATTTCCCTCAGTTTATGAGAACCAAGGTATCAATCCAGTAGGAGGATCCTCAAAACTCCCATGCACCTACACAAACAAACAAAGAACTCGCAACCAACGCGATAAAGGGGTTGTCAATCCCTTCACGGCCACTTGCGAAAGTGAGATCTGATAGAGATAATATGATAAGATAAATATATTTTTGGCATTTTATGATATAGATTGGAAAAGTAAAGATGCAAATAAAAGTAGATTGAAAGCTTATATGATAAGAGATAGACCCGGGGGCCATAGGTTTCAATAGTGGCTTCTCTCAATATAGCATAAGTATTATGGTGGGTGAACAAATTACTGTCGAGCAGTTGATAGAAAAGAGAATAATTATGAGATTATCTAGGCATGATCATGTATATAGGCATCACGTCCGTGACAAGTAGACCTACTCCTGCCTGCATCTACTACTATTACTCCACACATCGACCGCTATCCATCATGCATCTAGAGTATTAAGTTCATAAGAACAGAGTAACGCGTTAAGAAAGATGACATGATATAGAGGGATAAACTCATGCAATATGATATAAACCCCATCTTTTTTATCCTCGATGGCAACAATACAATACGTGCCTTGCTGCCCCTGATGTCACTGGGAAAGGACACTGCAAGATTGAACACAAAGCTAAGCACTTCTCCCATTGCAAGAAAGATCAATCTAGTAGGCCAAACTAAACCGATAATTCGAAGAGACTTGCAAAGATAAGCAATCATAAATAAAAGAATTCAGAGTAGATTCAAATATTTCTCATAGATAAACTTGATCATAAACCCACAAATTCATCAGATCTCGACAAACACACCGCAAAAAGAGTTACATCGAATAGATCTCCAAGAAGAGGGAGGAGAACTTTGTATTGAGACTCAAAGAGAGAGAAGAAGCCATCTAGCTAATAACTATGGACCCGAAGGTTTGTGGTAAACTACTCACAACTCATCGGAAGGGCTATGGTGTTGATGTAGAAGCCCTCCAAGGTCGATTCCCCCTTCGGCGAAGCGCCGGTGAAGGCTCCAAGATGGGATCTCGCGGATACAGAAGGTTACGGCCTGTGGAAATAGTTTTTCGGTGGCTCTCCTGATGGTTTCGAGGTACGTAGGTATATATAGTAGCAAGAAGTATGTCGGTGGACGCCCGAGGGGTCCACGAGATACGGGGGTGCGCCCCGTAGGGGGGGCGCCCTCCACCCTCGTGGCCTCCTAGGAAGCTTCTTGACTTGCACTCCAAGTCCTCTGGATCACATTTGTTCCAAAAAGATCGCTCTCGAAGGTTTAATTCCGTTTGGACTCCGTTTGATATTCCTTTTCTTTGATATACTGAAATAGGCAAGAAAACAGCAATGATATAAAAGTGTAAAGTAAAGCCAATAAACATCCAAAATTGGTAATATAATAGCATGGAACAATAAAAAATTATAGATACGTTGGATACATATCAATCTATTCATGAAACACACTCGAATACTAGCTATACCCAATGCTCAAGTACGATCATAGTTCCCCTTAGTTGGTGCTTTATAAGAGAAGATGGAGACTCAAGTTAAAAATAAAAATTGCATAACATAAAAGAAAGGCCCTTCGCGGAGGGAAGTAGGGATTTGTAGAGGTGCTAGAGCTTGAAGCGAAAATTGAGAGATAAAAACATTTTGGGAGGCATTATTTTCCCACCAACAAAAACGACTTAGAGTTCCCAACACTTTCCATGCTAGATATATCATAGGCGATTCCCAAACAGAAAATAAAGTGTATTCCTTTTTCCACCATACTTTCACTTTCCATGGCCAACCATATCCACGAGTGCCCTCCATACCAACACTTTCCAAGGAATTTATTATTTGACAATATAAAGTAAATTCATTTTTAATTTCGAGACTGGGCATCCCTAATACCTTTGTCATACTCTCATGCAATGACAAGTGAATAAACACTCATCGTGAGAATAACACATCTAGCATGAAAAACATCGGCCACCCCTCACCGCCTCGCTAGTGGTAAGAGCAGACAAAACAGAAATTTATTTTGAAAATTAGAGATGGCACATGCAAATTTGCTTAGCATGGCATGGAAATAACGCATATAGGTAGGTATAGTGGACTCATATGGCAAAACTGGTTTAAAGGGTTTCGGATGCACAAGTAGTGATCATACTTAGTGCAAATGAAGGCTAGCAAAAATACTGAGAAGCGTCCAACCAAGAAACGAAAAATCTCGTAAGCAAGCATTAAGCATAATTAACACCAAATAATGCACCACAAGTAGGATGCTATTTCATTGCATAACTATCGACTTTCGTGCTTGCATAGGGAATCACAAACCTTAACCCCAATATTCTTACTAAAGCACAATTACTCATCAACATGAGTCACATATCATATCGTCATATCTCAAAACCATTACTAAGAACCAAGTTTATTTTGTCCAATGATCTTCATTGAAAGTTTTTATTATATCCTCCTTGAATATCTATCACTTTGGGACTAGTTTCATATGTTGCTTTTAATAAGCTTAAACAAATTTAAGTGAAGAACATGAGCATAATATTTCTTACTCTCAAAATAATCTAAGTGAAGCAAGAGAGAATTTCTTAAAAAAATTACTAACCCCCAAATATATCTAAGTGAACATGAGAGCATTTCTTCAAAAATAACAAAGCACACCATGCTCAAAAAGATATAAGTGAAGCACTAGAGCAATTCCATGGCTCTAAAAAATTTAAGTGAAGCATAGGAGCAAGCATAGCATGATTTTTGGCTATCTCAAAAAGGTGTGTCTAGGAAGGATTCAAGACTTAAAACACAAAGCAAAACAAACACAGACTCATATCATACAAGACCCTCCAAGCAAAACTCATAATATGTGACGAATAAAAATATAGCTCCAAGTAAAATACCGATGGTTGTTAGAACAAAGAGGGGATGCCACTCGGGGGCATCACCAAGATTAGTTGCTTGCTACTTCTTGAATATTATCTTGGGGTGCCTCGGGCATCCCCAAGCTTAGCCTTTTGCTAATCCTTATTCCTTCATCCATCGTAATATCACCCAAAACTTGAAAACTTCAATCACACAAAACTCAACAAAACCCTCGTGAGATCCGTTATATAAGAAAGCAAACCACTACTATAAGTATTGTTGCAAACCCATTCATATTTTATTTTTCCATTATATCTACTGTATTCCAACTTTTTTATGGAAAAAACTCTTCAAATAAAACCATAGAATCATCAAAACAAGCACACAACACAAACAAAACAGAATCTATCAAAAATAGAACAGTCTGTAGCAATCTGACTACTTCGAATACTTCTGTAACTCCAAAAATTCTGTAAAATTAGGAGAACGATGAGCAATTTGTTTATTAATCTTCTGCAAAAAGAGTCAACTCAAAAACACTATTTTGTTAAAAATGCGAAATATTTTCGTGAGTGCAAAAGTTTCTATTTTCCAGCAAGATCAAATCAACTCTCACCCAAATCATACCAAAGGCCTTGCTTGGCACAAACACTAATTTAAACCACAAAAATGCATCTAATCAGAGGCATGATTGGGTATTTCATTAAAAACAGCAAGAAAACCAAAAAGCAAAAAGATACAAGTTGGGTTGCCTCCCAACGAGCGCTATCGTTTTACGCCCCTAACTAGGCATAATGCGTACGATCTAAGTTTTGCCATCTTTATCCTTATTTTCCTTGGGGGTATTTTTGTCAGGGGGGTTTGCAAATAAAACATAAAAAACATTATCCATGGAAAGCTTAGCACTATCAAGTTGCTTATTATCATAACCCTTTTGATTTCTGGCAGCAATCCAAGAATAGTGTTGAGTAACATCATTAAAAACTTGTTGGATAATGTCTAGAAAAGGGACTTGCTATTTAAGATTCTCATTGAAAATTTGGTTATCCCCAAGCAAATGTCTAAATGCATAATCACTATTATAAATAATTTCATCAATCATGGGTTTTTCATGATTCATACCATAAAAATCAAAGATTTCCCTAGCTTCCCGTATTATGTAGTCAAATTCATTCATCAGAACAAGAGTGGCTAACTTTTTAGCTTTAGGATTCTTTATAACGGCCAACTCATAGAACAATCTTTACAAGGTAGGATGAATACGAGTAAATTTTGTTTCAAGTTTCAGAACTGGTGCCGAAATAGCTTCCGCATAAGATTTAGTATTAATAAGTATAGGGGCATTATCAAGACTTAAATTTCCAACACAATTGAAAAATTCTTGGATATGTTTTTTCCCATAAAATTCCCTTGCCCCAAGAAAAAAGTTTTGGCATCGAGATTACCCATACGCTCCATTTTAGGAGTTAGGCCATCATCTGTTTCTGCCATACCAAGATCACTCATGGTGACTTCACAACAAGATTGCACTCAAAAACAGATCTGACGAGAAAACGGCGAACGAAAAAGAGGGCGAATAAAACGGCAAATTTTTGTGAAGTGGGGGAGAGGAAAACGAGAGGCAAATAGAAAATAATGTAAACTACGAGGATATGAGATTTATGATTAAGAACCAGGTTGATGTTGATGATGTCTCCCCGATAATGGCGCCAGAAATTCCTTTTGATGTTTGCTTGAACTACGTTGGTATTTCCCCAAAGAGGAAGGGATGATGCAGCACAACAACGGTAGGTATTTCCCTCAGTGATGAGACCAAGGTTATCAAACCAGTAGGACAACCACACAACACGACGTAAACAGCTCCTACACACAAATAACAAATACTCGCAACCCTACGTGTTAAAGGGGTTGTCAATCCCTTTCGGGTAACGGCGCCAAAAATTGGCATGGAGATGGGATTAAGTTGTAATAGATTGGATAAATCGATCACAAATAAAATAAAGTGCAACAACATATTTTTGTATTTTTGGTTTAATAGAAATGAAAATAAAAGCAAAGGAAAATAGATCGTGATGGCAAATATAATAAAGAAGAGACCCGGGGGCCGTAGGTTTCACTAGTGGCTTCTCTCGAGAAAAATACCAAACGGCGGGCAAACAATTATTGTTGGGCAATTGATAGAACTTCAAATACTCATCATGATATCCATGCAATGATCATTATATAGGCATCACATCCATGATTAGTAGACCAACTCCTGCCTGCACTCTACTACTATTGCTCCACACATCGACCGCTATCCAGCATGCATCTAGTGTATTAAGTTCATGGAAAAACGGAGTAATGCAATAAGAACGATGGCATGATGTAGACAAGATCTATTTATGTAGAAATAGACCCCATCTTGTTATCCTTAATAGCAGTGATACATATGTGTCGTTTCCCCTTCTGTCACTGGGATCAAGCACCGTAAGATCGAACCCATCACACAGCACCTCTTCCCATTGCAAGATAAATAGATCAAGTTGGCCAAAGAAAACCCAAATATCGGAGAAGAAATACGAGGCTATAATCAATCATGCATATAAGAGATCGAAGAAGACTCAAATAACTTTCCTGGGTAAAAACATAGATCTGATCATAAACTCAAACTTCATTGGATCCCAGCAAACACACAACAAACTCTATCCAGCCTTCACCAACATTAATTAACTGGGAGCAAAACAGAAAGTCTTCAAGCTAGTCATACATTAATCTTCCCGGTCAGAGGCAGTGGGCCCACTTTCGGTTTCCATTAGGAAACTAGATTTCTTCGTTTACAGCTGGTCATGTGCGTGCCTTCCTTCATTCGCCTATAAGAAATAGCGTCCGACGATCCACCATGGTGAAGAGCTCATTTCGTTTCCTTAGAGAGAGAGAGAGAGAGAGAGAGAGAGAGGAAGCCATCTAGCTACTAACTACGGACCCGTAGGTCTACAAAGAACTATTCACGCATCTTCGGAGAGGCACCAATGTACATGATGAACCCCTCCGTGATGGTGTCTAGATTGGATCTGGTGTTTCTAGAACTTGCGGCGGCTACGATGTATTTTCGTCGACTCCCCTAGGGTTTCTGGAATATTGGGGTATTTATAGAGCAAAGAGGCGGTGCGGGAGGCCACCGAGGTGGGCATAACCCACCTGGGCGTGCCTGGGCCCCATGCGCACCCTGGTGGGTTGTGCCCCCCTCGGGGCACCCCTATGGTACTTCTTCAGCCCAACTTGTGTCTTCTAGTTCAGAAAAAATCCACAGAAAGTTTCACTACATTTGGACTCCGTTTGGTATTGATTCACTGCGATGTAAAAAACAAGAAGAAAACAACAACTGGCACTGGGCACTATGTCAATAGGTTAGTACCAAAAATTGATTATAAAATGATTGTAAAACATCCAAGCATGGAACAATCAAAAATTATAGATACATTAGAGACCTGTCACTGGCCTACAACAAGGCCTATCCGATTCCAGGACTTATTTGTCGTTCATTAAGTCTACATAAATGAATTTGACTTTGCTGCCCCCAAGGAAGTTCTTAAATTCATCTCACTCAACATCGGCATGGCATATGTGTTAGACCAAGCACAAGTTATGCACGCAAACCTGGATCACGACGGGCTTCTTCTTCTCTTCCTCCTTTAGATTCTTCTCTTTTCCTAGGACTGTGGTGTACTCAACATCTAGCCTAGCGACCCACTCTGTGTTTGAGTTTTCGAACATGCGTCTGAAGCGAGCAAGGCATCCGTTTACCGTCACGGAAGAACGGGTGTAGATGACGTCGAACTCATTGTCGGTGATGGTTCTAACCTTGTACTCACCGCCGATCATGGAGATTTGGGATGCCCTGGATTTGGGAGGTGGGTTAGGATTAGTGGAACTGCTGTAATGTGAAAGGACGAGACGACTAGGAGCAAACTATCGTAATGTTAAAGGACGGCCGGGGACGAGTAGGAGCGAACTACTAGCGGTTTTCCGATTGTAAAAATGCTGAGTGGGGCGTCCGAACAGCAGGGCTTTCCATGCTCCCATGATACGAGCTTCCGAGAGCCATTTGATCTGAGATCGAACGGTTGCATGGCGTGATTCTAGACCTATGGGTGAATATCCTATCCTGGAGGGTTATTCTGCAAATTTTCAGCAACTTAGCATGCGACCGTTCGATCTCAGATCCAAGGGCTGTCAGCAGCCCGTATCATGGTCGCGCCTACCATGATCGTCGCCTCACTCGCGCGGTCACGCCCTTGGAGGTTTCAGACGGCTATAAATGAGCATTTTTTTGCCTACTTCGGATGCATGAAACTACTTCCTCCGTCTAGGCGCGTCAGGCTATCTAATATTGGCATTGCATACATAGTCATCACTTAGTCACTCATACAACAATGTTACCTGTAAGATTGGCTATAAGAGTAATTTTTTTACTTCTCTCTATCTCTTTCTTCGTACTCCCTCTGTTTCAGTTTACAAGTCCTGCGCGTATACCTGTTGTCAATTTTATCACCATAACATAAACTATATAACACAAAAATTATACCGTTTGAAAATAGAACATCTGAAGTTTATAATGGTATGTTTTTTTGTAATACTGTATATGACTTCTATTAGTTTGGTCAAATTGACGACCTAGGGGTACACGCACGCCTTGTAAACTAAGAGAGAGAGAAAGAGAGAGAGAGAGAGAGAGAGAGAGAGAGTATTTATTGCATTTACCAAAAGGAGTAAGAAGTACAGTACTTGGCACCTGTATACCATGGAGGTGGTCAGGAATCGGGAGACTCACACCGGTCGTAGCGCCGCAGTTAAAATGATAATAACAAGTCAAATCATAGGGCCCCACCTGTCCAGCAGTAACTCGTCGTCAAATCACACAGCCCTACGTTTGCAGCAGCCTACTCCCTCATCTTCTCGCCTCTCTGTCGAACTGACTAGGAGGAACTGCCCCGCCTACTACGCGGGAAAAGCCCCGCCCTCGACTTTTAAATATAGTTCTATATCCATGGATTGCGCCATGGAGCAAAGCCTTAAGAAAATGGTGGTACACATGTATACAACACGCCCATCGCGTTCACGTCGCACCCCAGACGGTTGGTAGGTCTGGCACGCCGCTCTCCGAATCAAACGCGCGTCATATTGCATTTGCACACACATGTGGGACTGGCAACTGACAACCGACCATAGGCACACTCCCCGGCCCCGCAAGTCGGCTGAGTTAATAGAAGAGAGACACGAGCGATAGTACTAGAGCAGTGTTGTACATACGTCGGTGCCTGGACGATCCCTGCATGACATGGAAGATCAGTTCGTCCATGCCGACCAGACTCCAACACACGGCTGGATTGGCTATCGTCTACATATCGTGCAGGTTGTGTTGTACAGGGCTGTAGTTCTGATGAGAAATTAAAAAAAGGTTACTTATCATCTTGCAATATTAGGTGTCATGTGTTTCCGATCACTGCGAGGGTTAAACAGCGACAACTGAGTCCCTCCAAGGCGCTGGTCACTAGGGACACATGCACGAAGACTACTCGGCTGCCATCTAGGTCAAGTTGGCTATGTTAATTAGGACATCTATCGATTGACCCCTTTTCTACGAGTTTATATTTAATTTGAGCTTTGATCCTCGTCTAGTTTGTCCGTCGAGATTCATGTTGTCTCCTTGGGGCAGTGAGGTTATGGTTTCTTGTCATGTGGTATTTTTTTCGTGTTATATGTTAATCCGGTGCTTTAGATCAAAATGACGACAACTGCGCCTTCGGGGCACGTGCATGAAGACTTCTCGATAGTCATTGACGAGGTCAAGCCGGCTCCGGTAGATAAAAGAAAACAACTCCACTATATAGGCAGGAGCCTCCGCGCTTGCTTGCTAATGTTGCTCTCTTCACACCATCTCGTCCTCTCCAGATCTAAACACGACAATGGTGGCCACACTATCTCTCTGCTCACCGTTGGTGACAGATCCAGCCGGATCCTCTCCGGCGGGGAAGGTGAGAAGGTGCAATGTTCCACGCGGTCGTCCTCGGCGACGGCTCTTACCCACTGCCGGCGCGTCCCGATCAGCGTGCCTTGCCGTTCTCTCCCACGCAACACCGGCTAGGGAGGGCGTCTGACCCCTTCTTCCTCGCTGCCGTAGTGTAGGCAGATCCGGCCTCCCACCGCCCACCTAGCGACATCCCGGCGCCCCTCAGGTATAACTTCCTTCGAAACCGGCCTCGCTCTACTTCCCCACCTCCTGACGTCGCTACATTTATTTCTTTTACTATTTGGCAGGCCCCCACGTAGATAGGATCGATCGGCTATTCGAATGCCACCTAAAGTTTTACTGTTAAGAGGTAAAACTAGTTCATGCAGTCGATTCTAGTACTACTTGGTTCAAACAGGGAAGAAACGGGGTGGGGGATGGGGGAAGATTTGTTATCTGAATCTAGGACTTGGTCGAAAGAGGAAATAATGAGGGCGAAAAGCAGCAGAGACTGGTTATCCAAATGGTCTGTTGGTCTAATAGGGAAATAAAGGAAAACGCAGTACAAACTCAATATAAACCAATCTATTGCTTGAAAAAGCAAATAAAGTGGGGACTGGGGGACAAGTCAACAAAGTATGTCCAGCACTAGATTGGCTAGCCTCACATAGTATAAAGGTGGCTATATCGAACAAAAATGGGACCATCCCAGATATCCTGTTCTGATGTTTGTTGCCCCGAGCCCCTCTTATGTAATGCCACTCGTAAAATGTAGCAGTCGCAGTGTTAAAAGTAAGGACACAATGTTTTTTTTCAATATAACGCCTCCAGTTATATGAATCAATGGCACTGTTTTTCATGTCCTGCTAAATTTCCCATTAAGATAAGTTGCTTCTTTTCATTAGAAATGCAACTGTCCTGGTCCGCCTACTCTCCCGTGCCCAAATACCAACTATTTAGCAGCTGTTAATGTAATTTTGCTGGTAAAATGAAGCAATGGCATCATTAAAGTAATGTCGTATTTAACGGTTGTCATAGTTAGTCCTAATGCCCACACTAATATCTAGCAATGTTGCTGCTTTAGAAATTGCTACTGTCCTTATAGGATCGCCATTCAGATAAGGAACATGCTTCTTTTCATTTGATGTATGTTTCACACTTGTTAGTCATCCTCCTTTCCACCTTTTTGTGCAAACAGAGATATAAATTTCATGCTTGATCTTAGTTAAACTGCACAAATGATATCCAAATTATAGTTGAACATTCCATGAGCTTCACAACCAACCTTGATGTTGCTCAATTTTATTGCAACTAATGAAGAAGAAGCTCCTAGCACAACTGCATGGTTTGTATTTTGGTGGACATAAAGTAACTAAGGAGGCACATGTCTGGAAGTTGCATCCGTTGGCGTATTCGGTTAATTTGGATCCTGGTGTATGAGAATTTGTCCTGCTGCGTTTGGGATGATTTGCGTTGTACGTGTACACGTTGCAATTTGACGGATTGTGTGTCTCAATCAGGTTGGTGGTCCAAACATAGAGGGCGCCAAGAACAAGTCTAGCTAGCCAAAAGGGAGGATGTGGTGTGGCAGGCCGGCAAGACTTGAGGATCAGATGGAGAAGAATCGTGGCGATGTGAAGATTCACGCCACACACGTTGGAGAAGACCTTCCAACGTTGAGGACAACTCCTTCCTAAGAAGGGGAGGATGATGCGGGCATCAATTCAGTTAGCACGCTACGACAAATAATTCATGATGTATAATGTCTAAGGCCTGCGAGCCACCTGATTTAGCCGAGCCATTCTTAAACAAGGCCGGTTTGTATCCAGTTTGAGTCTAATTAGGTTAGGAGTCGGTTTGGGCCTGTCCAACCGACTAGGGGTTGGCCTCCTCTATAAAGGAGCCAGAGGCTAGGGTTTTAGACAGAGTTGAGTTATGTAGAACATTGTGTTCAGGTTACCACCCTCCTAGGGGGGCGGCATGGAGACGGCGTCTCGGACGTTCGTCAGTTATCTTTGAAATAAAGGCATGAGTGTTCTTTAATTGTCAAGAGTTATCGTGCGTTGCGAGAAGGCTCTTGGATTTGCCAAGGGTTATTGAGTTTGGCGTGAGGCGTGGTGTTCATCACCTCGTTGCTTGCCGTGGAATTCGTTCATATGTTCTTCAGGTTGCGTGGATCGATTCCGTGATTGGAAGAATAGTTATCTAGTGGTTTGCAGTGAAAGATCAGGCAAACATCCACATCAGAAGTGCTACATTCCTTGCAACTCTGCAACTTTGCTAATGATTTATGATTGAAAACACGTCTAGGGTTGCAGAGGACATAGACTATGATTTCTCAGTTATCATCTGAATGCCTCTCGATTTTGCCAAAATAAAAAATACCTCAACCGTGCCAGTCATTGCCTCAGTTGGAATGCTTCTTTCACCCTGCAACAGATCATATATGTTGATTAATGTGTGAAACTTGGATTACAAATACATTATACAACTCTTGTAAAATGCTTACAATCTCTGCCAGTTGACTCCATGAAATGACCACCACACTGTTTGTCGTTAAAAAAACACTAATTTTGTGCAGGTTATGGAAAATTTTACTTGTTGGTTTATGCAATAGCGTCCACCATTGAATTGTCCGAATTCATCTCCAGCCACATTTACTTTTCCGAGAACTTATCGCAATTTTTGGTTTCTGAGATGCGCAGGCTGACTAATGTTACCACGGCTCGCGAGGAGGCTGAGGGCGAAGCAGGTGAATTCCAGCGCGCGAGAAGAAGGGCAGCCAGCGCTCTCCCCAGCACCAGGCCGTGTGGAAGCTCCCACGCACAAACACCAGCGGCCGCTTCCTCTTGAGAAAGGAAATAACACGATGTATCTGCAAAAAAGAAGAAGAAGGAAATAACACGAAGTGGAGAGAGTGGACGCACTGAATTTTGGAGCTGCAGCCTTTCTGTTTCTCTTTATTTCCTAACTGAAAACCAGAAAATCAGCACAACGCGACCAGGTTACTGTCAAAGCAGTATCCTTACTGAAAACCGGAAAATCAGCACAAAGACCAGGTTAAGCGCTGTGCCATCCCACAACACCCTGAACGTGCACTGTGCCACAAGGATCGGGCAAGTCGTGTCATCCCAGGACGGATGAGATCCATGAGGCCAACTAACTACTACTTGGAGTAGTATACTAGGACTAGTTTGTTACTAGCAGGAAGCATGCGAACAGACTCGCACTGCTGCTTATTTCGGAAATTAACTGAAGAACTACACCTAACAGTTGAAACTGAATAGATTCCGACAACTGGATGATGAACAGTAAATACCGATAACACATTACTACCTCCGTTTAAGTTTACAAGTCCTACGCGTATACCTAGGTGTATACTTGGAGTAGTATTACTGAAGGCTTCACCGCAACCTCTGATGTATCTGCTTCACAGAGCTGTAAGTTCCGAAGCCAACAATCACGGCGCCAACCGCAAGGATGGCCAGGCAAGCTGCCGTCTCCAGCCCCGTCTTGATGACGCCCCCGATCTTGGAGCGGACCCTGAGGTAGCACAGGCACGGCAGCAGCATCGTCGTCGTGCAGCCAAAGAGCGCGCCTGTTAGGCCCACAACGTCGGCGAAGAAGGGAACAGCCTGTGCTACGACGGTGGTTCCAACGACGAGCCCCGTCCTGACGAGAGCACCAAGCACCGCGCTATTGCTGACGCCGAGCGCGCTCTCGGTGGCCTCGGCGACGGGGGCCAACATCAAAGCGTACTTGGTCAGTGGGTTCACCAGTGTCGAGTATATCGCCACCTTGGCGGCCACGCTAGAAGACGGCAGGTTGAGGGTTATCTGCGACATCAGAGAGTCGCCGTACATCAGGTACCCAATGACGCCCATGAATCCGTAGCCTGCGTACGTAATGAAAAAGATAGGCGTTGGGTTGGGACATTTGTATATAGACTGACATTAAGGAAAAAAATATATATATAGGCGTTCCTAACAATGATGCATGCAATGGTACGTCGATCAGTGAACGTACGTACCATGGGGAGTCTTTTCCTGTCTTTCATCCCCGTGTATAGCATCGGAAACACAGCATGTCCACTGAAGCAAAACGAGTACAAGCTCATGGTGCTGGGCAAGCCGGCCCAGTGCACCAGCCTGCCCCTCTCATGGAACCCGACGCCGTCCAACACCCCGACCCACAGGACAGCGCCAATGAGGATGACTGACGCGAGTGCACCGCCGGCGGCGACGTACGCCAGCAAGTTGAGGTTGCGGAACCACGTGGTCGGCAGCACGGCCAGCGTGGCGGCCAGCACGAACGCCTGCTGGCCTCCGATGTGGAGCGTGCCCAGCCGGAAGCTCACCGCCGGAAACAGCTTGTGCAGGTTGTCCCCTTCCAAGATGAGGAAGTCGATGGCGACGAGGTAGAGCTCGACGTACATGATGGCGGCGACGATGAAGCGGCCTTTCCGGCCGAAGGCGTGGGCTCCGATGTCCGGGTAGGTGTGGACGAGCGAGCTGGAGTCCATGCACCTCTGCAGGAGAAGCCCCGTGTAGAAGCAGATGACGGCGATGGTGAGGAAGACGATCAGACTTAGCCAGCCGCCCTGGGCAAGTGCGTAGGGAATCGACAGCAGCCCGATCCCTGCACGCATGGAAATATGCATGTGAGTCCATACAAGTACATTATCTCTACTTGCATTGTATTGTAAATCGAATCGAGCTACTTGTTACGGAAATAATTAAGATTAACCTGACAGTGCGTTGATTCCATTGAAGCAAGTCTTGAGGAAGCTTGTCTTGACGGACGACGGAGGCGGTTCGATGTTGGTACTGCTCCTCGTGTCCATTAGGATGCCTAACAATGATTTTGAATGCTTATACGGAGGGATCCAGGAATGGAGCAAGCCTTGGGCCAAAACTCAAGCGCAGAAAATGACTACTAAAAAAACTCTTGTAATTAATAGTACAAAAAAAATTAGTATGCATGGTTGCAAGATGAACATATATTTTCAACTTCATTATTCACAGTGCAATAACGTGGTAATCATATTCATATAAAAATGAAAGTTGAGCATCGAGCTCTTAACATGAAGAATTGATTGTCTTGTTTAGCTGTACTATTACTTTTGGCACCATTGCGTCAATAAAATGAAGTCTTGCCGTCTTGGTAGCTTAAAAGCCAATAATGGTGAACTATATGGCTCAAAGGTGTATAGTTTAATTTGTGAACTAAAGGAATGAGCGCAGGACTAGTAGGTGTTGTTTGAGAAGAACTTTAGTGGTGTAGAGTGTTCACTGCCAGGGACAGTGGCGGAGTCGTAGTGGGGACAATTTCGGGCCCTGGCCCCCCCTTTCAAAAGGAAAATTTACCAAATACACTTACTTATCTGCTAATTGCTCTACTATCGTCCGGCGTCTCTGATCATCCTAGCCTTTTCTATGCCATATACACTCATTTGGCCCCTCCTAATATTTGATTCACGCTCCGCCACTGGCCAGGGATATATCTATTCAACGAGGTTTGGTTGCAGCTACCCGCTATCAAAAAAGAGTAGTATCTCTTCACCTAAAAGCAAAGGGAGTTCATCTATCAACTAGTAATGTTTCCAGTTCAAAAATAAAACTAGTAATGTTTCACGGGCAGGAGCAGACAATGCGGGAGCCTCCGCCAAGTGCGCCAAGAGGAGGAGCGCACAAGGAGGGGGCCGGAGTCGCGCGCAGGGAGCTCGTAGCAGCGCCAGGGCCAGGGCAGGCCGCAGCCCTCGCCGGCCTAGCAGTAGCAGGACGCGGCGGCCGCCGGGGTGGGGGGTGGTCCAATCCGCGGATTGGGGGGGGGGGGGGGGGGGGGCGCACGAGGGGAGGGGGTCAGATCCGCCCCGCCGCCACCATCGCGGCGGCGATGCGGAGGAGCGCGGCGCATGAAATCGACAAACAATTTAATTCAAGAAATTACATGCTTCATGCTGCAACCAAGAGAAATCGATTTAGTTCAAGAAAGAAAGTACCCACAAGGGAGCCGGAGCCGCAGCAGCGTTCAATCAAGCCCTAGCAACAGCCAACAGAGGAAGCAGAGGAAATGAGGAGACTTGAGCAGAGCCTCGAGGACGGGCAGGGGAGCCAGGAGGCGGCGACGGACAGGCAGGGTCGCAGCCGCGTAGGGGGAGACAGGCTCCAGAGAAACCGGGACACGAGTGAGCCTCGGCGGGTCGCTGGCCGGCGGCCTACTGGCGTGGCCGCGTGCATGCATCACGGATGGAAATACAAAGCCGGAAATCAATCGTACGTGCATCACGTATGCATCAGTTAATCACGGTATTAATTACATGGAAAACAAAGCCGGAAATCAATCGTACGTGCATCACGGAGGGAAATTTACATGGAAAATCAATCCTATATGCATAACGGGGGAAAGCCATAATAAGCGCGGCCAAATAATCACATGGAGATCATATACACGGAATCTTTCTTTTAATACAGGTGTACGATTGTAGGTAATCATATCACACTGAACCTAGACCCAAGGATGGATCAGAGAAAATACAATTCACCAACCACTTCGGAAGTAGCCGCTGTGTGGGTGGAGGGGAGCGAACGAAGAAGACAGTTCGAACATAGCGTCGTCCTGCAAGGCAAGAATAGAGATATGTATGGTATCAAGTCCTATCATGGATGCTACGACGCTGTGTCCTACTCCCTCCATTCCACAATGTAGTGCTTCCTCTATCCACGTGCTTCAACTTTGACCGTAAATTTAACTACCAAGACCGATTGCGGCGGGAGCAAAAATTATATCAGTGAATTCGTATTCGAAAGAAGTTTTCAATTATATAATTTTTTCTCCCGCCGCAGTTGGTCTCGTTGGTTAAATTTATGGTCAAAGTTGGACCTCGGGAAGCGCGGACGCACTATATTTTGGAATGGAGGGAGTACCGTCTATTTTTCCCTAGTGGCGAGCTTGGGTAGTTGGGTGGCATACAGATATCCCAAAGGCAAACAAATCTTATGATGATGTTATGGCAGCTCGTGTGGCTCGTCTATCTCGTCGTGATAATGTTGAGTCCTCCCAATTCCGACCTAATGAGAGCGGCGGTGATGATGCAGGTTAGTGTTCAAATTAGTTATTACATGTACAGTCCATGGTATGCAATATAATATCTCGTCTTCGGTACCAATCATTTTCCATTCTCTATGTAGCTGCCGGAGGCAGACTATGTGTGTCTGTGCGGGACTACTACTGCTACAAATTCCAGATGCGTCCTGGGATATTCAACCGATCCTCTACGGTAAGCGTCTTTTTCAACAGTTCGCTGTCGATACATATATCAACATCGAGAACTCCAGATTGGACTATTTATGGGGCCATCAAGATAAGGGCGGACCTGTAGCAAGGCTTAGTGGACAGCTTGCATGCCGGTGAAGGTAGAACTGACGTTGTTACAAAGCGCACGGTGTTATCTACATCATTTTTTGGTGGTCCACGGGACGTGAGGCGTCGCTACATGGATGTTATAGCCTTGGTAGGGAAGTATGGCAAGCCAAATGTAGTTCTCACAATGACATGCAATCCAAACTGGGATGAGATCAAGAGCGAACTCTACCCTGGCCAGACACCTCGGGATCGACCAGACCTTGTTGTCCGTATATTTAGGGCAAAACTAGAGGAACTCAAGGAGAAGTTGTTGAAAAAGGATATCCTGGGAAAGGTGCGGGCCTATGTGTATGTGGTGGAGTTTCAAAAGAGAGGCCTTCCCCATGCACATTCCCTGCCGATCATGGAAGGAAAATACAAGCTCTCATGTCCCGAGCAGTATGGCTGTCTTATCTTAGCCGAGCTCCTGAACAAGAAGAACTACCCATAATTGTATAAGATGGTCGTCAAGCACATGATGCATGGACATGTGGTGCTTTAAACCCTTCTTGCCCGTGCACAAAGGGTTGTCCTGCTTTCAAGAATCACTATCCTCGGCCTTTCAATGCGTCTACCACATAGGGAAAGGATTCCTACCCTCTATATAGAAGACATCAAGATGGTCATACAGTAATGGTTCGAAAGGAATGGCTAGATAATTGGTGGGTTGTCCCATACAATCCTCACCTTCTACATCATTTGAATTGCCACATCAATGTTGAGGCATGCGGGAGCATAAAGGCCATTAAGTACCTTTTCAAGTACATATACAAGGGCCATGATCGGGCGTCTATTTCAATGAGCACGGCTGGCAAGACAGATGGAAATGTAGACATAGATGAGATCAAACAATGTAGAGATGAGAGGTGGGTGACTCTTCCGGAAGCATTAAGGAGGATATATGGATTTCAATTGAGTAATAATGGTCCACCGCTGATGCAGCTCCAACTCCATCTTCTAAACATGCACATGGTGTTGTTCAAACAGGGCCAAGATATCTAAGGAGTTGTTAATCGTGAAGGTGTTGAGAAGTCATTGCTTACAGAGTATTTCGAGGCAAATAGATTGTACTCTCAGGCTCGTTGTATCTTGTACAAGGACTTTCCCGAATGGTATACCTGGCAGACAGGTAAGGAAAATACTGGAGACAGACGAAATATGACACAGGTAGACAAGTTGGAAGAATTGTATCCGCTCATCCAACCGAGGGAGAACGCTACTATTTGCGTGCCCTTCTAAACAATGTCACTCGGGCCACCTCCTACCAGGACCTAAGGACGGTTGATGATGAGATTCTACCAACCTTCCATGAAGCTGCGGATAGAAGGGGATTGATAGAAGGGGACAACACATTGGATGACTCCCTCACTAAATCTACACTGTACGATATGTCATCCTCTCTACGAAGGCTTTTTGCAACAATATTTGTATTTTTTGAGCCTAGTGATGTGCGCGGACTCTGGCAAAAGCACTTTGAGGCAATGTCAGAAGATTATCGCCGCAAAAATTCATCAGAATTTGTAGTTGAGCAAAATGGTTCTCATAGATATCAAGAATATGCTACAGACAATGGTTAAGGATATAGGTTCTTTTCCTCTTCCTGGTGTCCGTAAGGACTTTGACAGTGCCAACGGTGTGGAAAGGGAGATCTTTGAGGAATCCACGATCGAGATCAATGACGAGGACCTAATCTATCAGACTCACTTAATATAGGTCGGAGGTCAGACTATGATGAAATTATGTCTGCTGTTAATGGCGATGTGGGCCGTGTGTTCTTTGTGGATGGACCTAGAGGCACTGAAAAGACTTTTTTGTACAGAGCACTACTCACAACAATACGAGGGAAAAAAGATTGTTGTGGCAATAGCTACATACGGTGTAGTGGCTTCCATAATGCCTGGAGGGAGAGAACGGCTCACTCACGGTTCAAGATACCATTGAACATCAATGATGGTGGTGTTTGTAACTGAAGAGGGTGGTTCCTCAACAATCCCCATGGTTATGGACCTGGGGTTCGCAAGGGAGGAAAGGGTATTGGCGGACTACTTGGCTTAACAGGACTTGGGGCAAGATTTACCCAGGTTCAGGGATCTTCAAAGAAGATAAAAGCCCTACTCCTACCTGTCGGATGTGTATTCCGGCGAGTTGTACATGTTACAGGGTGGCGGCACAGATTGGATCTAGCGTGTTCCTGATCTAGGGTTCGTTGTTCTGTCTAAGTCCCCCTACCGGCCCTCATATGAAGAGCCGTGTCTCAGGAGTTGTACATGAATATGACCTGAACTCGAGTCGGTTCCTACTTTGCCCTAACTTCCTGAGCAAGCCTTTCCTTGTGCGAGCTCCATCTTGGCCTCATAATGGGCTCGGGTCTTGTGACTCAAGAATCTTCTTGGAGTACCCGCTGATGGGCCGCACCCGGTAGGCTCACCACGGGCGGGGGGGGGGGG
The DNA here is from genome assembly GCF_018294505.1 of Triticum aestivum. Taxonomy (NCBI): domain Eukaryota; kingdom Viridiplantae; phylum Streptophyta; class Magnoliopsida; order Poales; family Poaceae; genus Triticum; species Triticum aestivum. The sequence continues at coordinate 757,575,734 of NC_057801.1, forward strand.
GGGGGTCCTGATTTTAATGACTTTCAGAGGTCTTTGAGGGATATGACTCAATGGGCTTGACTCACTCGACGGATCAGGGTCAATTAATCTCACTTTGGAGAAAACTCCATTAGCCTACTCAGGCTTCGAGTCCCTAGGCTCGAACTCGGAAAACCCTGGGGTAACATGACTCGTGCTGCTGAGGCCTTATCGAGTCAAGCACCAGTTATCAGTATGTTCACCCAACATGTCCGTCAGGATTTTCATCACAGCTGTTGGTATGGAAAAATACTAGGTAGTGCAGCAATGGTGCAACTCCCAGGCCATTGGAACTGATCCACATGTCTTACCTTCATGCAATGAGCACGACATCCAGAGTGTTAACGCAGCAGTGCGTTCTCAGAAAATAGGGTGCATAGCACAATTTCCTCGAGTCCCCAAGTACAAGCCACCGAGGAAAAGTTCGACTCATGGGCTTTCCCAAGAAACATGTTTTATCTCAGGGGTAACTTAGACTCGAGTGATATTTTCGATCACCCGAACCATCTTCAATAGTCAAGAGAGAAATGCCATGCATGACATCATGGCATGATGCCCCATCACCACTGCCAGGTGACGAGACTTCGCAGGAGCATCTTAGGCCGGTCATAGTGGGGATAACATAAGTAGTAACATGTACTTGGGACTCGCAAACGTGCTTATGTGGCAGGTAATTAAAGAAGAGGGAGATGGTTATAGTAACATAGATAGATACCGTAACATAATAAATGTGATGCTACTATGTGTCATGCATGGCAATAAATGAGACCATCTATGATACTACTATATGATATTATGCACTATAGAGGTAGTAACATAGACTAGTAACATATGCATGTTACTAGTCTAAGTTACTCCCCACTATGACCAGCCTTAGCCCCGTCAGAGGTGGCTTGTTCGAGTGAACTTTGACTTTACTTTGACCGGTCAGTTGCGCGGTGATCTCGGGGATAACAGTGGATGCTCCTAGATTCTCGCGCGTAGTGGGCGGCATGGAGGCATGGCGGTTGGCCTCTAGCCGCCACGTGTTTGGCCCAGATTTGATGGCCTGGGTTAGACGGCAGGGATTCCGTCCATCCCTCCATAAATACGGGACGAGGGGGCAGTAATTTCCCCTTCTTATTCCTCGCGCTCATAGTCTTTCTCTCTCTTTTCTCAGAAAGCATCTCACAACCACCTCTTCAAGCTCCCGCCACACATCCATGGAGAAGACGAGGAAGAACAGCAGTGCCTCCGCAGCTGGCGGTGTCAACGCGCCCAAGAGGAAAGGAGGAAAATGAACGAAGTCCTCTGGGGCCTGCAAGCTCCTGTCGGCCTCGAGCGCGAAGGGCTCCTCAAGCCTGAAGCAGAGAAGGCATGGCGGCGTCCAGGGAAGGAGGTTCGACCCACGCCGGCGGTCGACGAGCGCGTCTTCGGTACATTTTTTCATATGTAAACAATTTGTGAATTACATTAACATTAAAAAAACTAGTTGATTCCCCGCGCGTTCCATCGGGACGTTTTGTACCAATCAAATCATGTGAGAGAGGTACATCAAGAAAGAAAATAAGAAGAAAAATGAAAATTGTTTGGTAACCTACATGAAAGGATTAACCAAGAGACAATTCGGTAAAAAACTACTCCAACAAGAGTTTTTAGATTGCTTCCTCAAATGAAGTTGCTTGGTGATCGGTCAGTTGATGAAATAATGTTTTTTATGTAGTCTCGGGAGAAAAATCAATAAGGCATTATGAGAGGGGTAAACACACTGAAGGAGCTCCACCGGGGTGTCTGGGACACCTACCTATTTGGATGATGACAGAAGCATGTGCGACAGTAAAGCTGTGTTAGTATATTAGCGATACATTGCCTCCTCAGATGAAGTTGCTTGGTGATCGGGTCAGTTGATAAAATAATGCTTTTTATGTAGTCTCGGGAGAAAAATCAATAAGACATTATGGGAGGGGTAAACACACTGAGGGAGCCCCACCGAGGTGTTTGGGACACCTACCTATTTGGATGATGATAGAAGCATGTGCGACAGTAAAGCTGTGTTAGTATATCAACGACAGTGAAGCTCTGTTATGTCAGAGAGACTGCTAACGGGATCTAGAAAGGAAAGTAAGAAAAAATCAACGAATCTTTACTTGTTAGCGAGGCTATTAGAAATGCTCATATGATCACGTCCCATCATGATGGTCGTCATGCTACTACTCCAATTAAGATGAGACCCACAGACCCACGACTTCGGATCCTGCAATATAAGGATTGGCCCAGGTCAAACTGTGGCAAGAGGAGATACCTGTCACCGCCGCCGTGCGCCGCCGCATGCACAGCGTGGCTAGGACAATGCGGTGTTCACCCGAGCCACGTAAGCCAGATTCAAAAATGTTCCCGACATTTGTGTGCAAATTTCAAAAAAAAAATCATGTTTTCAAGTTTTGTTCGGGTGTCCAAGAGTTCTGTTCAAAACTTGTTTGAAAATTTCGAAAAAAATTCGTGTTTTCAAATTTTGTTCTGGAGTTTCAAAAAATGTTCGCGTACAAAAGTTATTCATGATTCTAAATTTTGTTCGGAATTTGAAAAATGCTGCTGTTTTTTGAAAAGTATTCCTATTTTCAGTTTTTTGGGGAGTACAAAAAAAGTTACCATTTTTAAAAAAGATCGCATCTACAAAATTTGTTTGTGTTTTGAAAAAATGTTTGAATTTTATCAAATTTTGTAACAGATTTGAAAAATGCCTGCATTTGGTAAAACATTCACGTTTTGTTATAAAAAAAAGTGTTGCATTCGATTTTTTAAAAATCTGATCGGCGCTTATGTTTCTTAAGGTTTTGCACTATTTTGTAATGAAGAAAGCTCACTAGTTCACCCGGCTAGAGTCATATCCTATGAAGCAGTTGGTCTTGCGTTCGAACCTCAGTGGCTCAACTATGCCTAGTCCAGAGATCCGCCAGAGCGGCAGATACGAGGGGAGTGCTTCAGGCGCCAAAGCTGCCTTGCACCCACGCGTCGTTACTGATGGTCCGGCCCATTTACACATTCATCTTTCAGAAAAAACAAAAAAATAACAGGAAAATCGCAAAGCAGACAAAAATTCGTGTATTCAAAAAAGTTCATGGATTTTGAATAAAATTTCGTAAACTTAAAAAAGTTAATATAATTTTAAACAAAATCATCAAATTTTAAAAATGGTCATCGAATTTGAAAAGACTCGTCAAATTTCTTTAAAGATCATTTAATTGGAAAAAAAGTTCATCAATTTTGAAAAAAGTTCAACATATTAAAAAAGTTCATCGAATTCAAAAAAGTTCATCAAATCTGTAAAAAATCACAAAATTGAAATAGTTCATCTTTTTTATAAAACAAAACTTCACTGATTTTGGAAAAAGTTCACGAAATTTAAGTAAGGCTATGTCTAGAACTCAGTCGACTGACTTAGCGAAGTCCCAGTCGAGCGACATCAGCATAGTTGTTTTGCCGCAAACAGCATTGCTAGATGCTACAACCGATGATGAAAAATGTTGGGATGCTTTTGCAAGCAATGACAACTTGTACTGCAACCGGTGTGACTAAAATGCTACAACAATCAATGACAGGACGACGTGCTACAATGGACGAGGGACATCATGCTACAACCAACAAGATAGATGCTGCAACTGGTAGGAAAGAAAGTTATAAAATGGACCGGCCCAGCTTGGAGGGCTTCAGGTGCCCGTTTGCAAAATGAAATTAACTGGCGCCTGAAGCGCCAGATAGGATCTGCCGAACAAGAGCTCCCTCACCCGTGTCCTGGCTCGTAGAAAAAAATATCTGTACCCGGCCGGACTCGGACTCCGATTCATCTGCCGCCGAGTGCCAGTTTTTTTTTTTTTGGCTTTCATATCAACGACGTAGGTCGCAGGGGTTTCCAGTCCTCCGTTCCCCGTGTCCTAACTCATACGGCGGCGGCGGCGTCTATGGCCGGACTATTGCTACCGTGGCCGCACACTGCGGCGGCGACGGAGACCCGCGTCCGTTTTCTAGGGAAGGGGACCATCGACGTCCACCGCAAGGCGCGCGGCGACCCGTGCTCCGTGCGCCTCCACGGCGACCTCATCTTGTCCCACGGCTCGCGCGGGGTTGGACCAAGGGGCGGGGTGGTCGACGAGATCGATCTGGTCATCAGGGAGTTGGACAGCCAGGCCAACGTCTTCCACCCCTCCGTCGTCTTCCGGCGTATCGACATCTGCAGCAATCTCATCCACGACATGCTCGCCAAGGCGCTGGTGACCAGCGAGCACGGCCTCGCCGCCCAAAACTGGGTGGAGTCACTCCGTACGCCGGCCCTTAACATGGCCATTGCGATCTCTCGGTGCGTTGCCCACTGGGCGAGCCTCGTCCCGGGGACGGGGTTCGACGACCTGGAGTTGGACATCGACATCACAATCCCGCAACTCCGGGTGTGCTTGGTCTACGGCGATCCCAAGGCACCACTCCTCCCGCGCGAGAAGGCCGCCCCAGAGACCGAGGCTCCCAGAGTCTTGGCAAGCGGTGGAAAGCGCTGGCGTCAGATTGTGACCGACGAGCTGTGTGCCATCTGTTTGTTGAACCTGGAGTCTGAACACGAGTTGTTGGACTTGGAGATTGGCGACGAGGGTACCGTCAGGCTGCCATGCTCCCACGCCTTCCACAGCCGCTGCATTCTCCCGTGGTTCCACAGGGCGCTGACGTGCCCAACTTGCCGCCGTGAGGTTATGGAGTGCTTCAGGTCTGTCGGATCGGCATCTCCCAGGGGAGTTCGTACATCTCAGAGCCGAAGAGGAACAATTTATAGACGATTGTAGTCGAAGATGGTGAGCAATCCATAGTTTCAGAAAGGGAAGTTGAAGAATTCTTACGTTAATTAGCCACGTTGAACATGGTGAACAACTCATAGATTCTGAAGGGGAAAATGGAGAATTCTTACTGTAGTATGGATGTGGCTGAGGCAAATGCACCAGCATTAATAGAACACACAATCGAATATGAGCCTCTAATTGACAAAGTGGGTTTGAAGCATCAACTTTGGATTTCCTTTTTTTATGAAAATACTTGACTCATATATATCACAAAGATCATAGTACAAGCCACTAAACACCGACCCGACAAATCTGAAAAGATAGCAAAAAGCTAGCCTTTCAACAAAGAAATACCAACCGAGAAAGAAAACTACAATCAAGATCGAGAAATCCCTGAGCTTGGCACGAACGCCCGTTACCTGCCTCTTGCACCACCACGGCAGCCACCAAAGTAAAAAAAAGAATGACATATCACCTCCTAACCTGAGTTCGAAGCAGCTCAATCGCTGATATGTAGCTTTGCGGACTTCCAAGGTGTCTCATCAAAGGCAAAACCATTACCGTTGAATGAATCTGACCAGGGCAACGCACCGGACACGTCATCGAACTCCAGATATGGCAGGCCCGCACTACTAAGACATCGGAGGAGGAAATCATAACTGACATGCACGAACCACGAACCCAACACACGATCCATCATGTTCCAGATGCCGTTGATGCAGACTACAACCTGCATCCGCTCCTGAACTACCTCTCAAGCTTCGCGTTAGCGCTGGAGCAAACGCCGTTGCACCGGCGGAGCACGGGGACATAAGTCCACCACAAGGATGTCACCGCCGCCACACCATCTTTCTTTAACAGACTGATATTCGAATCCATCCCAAACCTTAGTGTTGGTCGCCTCGTTGCGGAAGACAAGACGATAATAAAGACACTAAATGCCTAACCTACTATGGCCAAAACGATCCACACGCGTGGATTCCGCGACCCCCCTCACCACCGAGGACTAAGGCCTTCGGCAGAGGGGTGAGCTGTTAAACATGTAGCCAGCTGCAACATGAGCTCCAACACACTTTGTGAGAGAAGAAAGTGGGGTCAAGCATTAACTACATAGTGTATAGAGCCGACAACTATCATATATATGAATGGGATTTTATATTGGTTACAAGTGAGGTGTGTCACAAAGATAAAGCTAGCAGCCGGCTATATTATTAATCTTGCTCTAATATCATAGCAATGCTATCTACAAAGACCTTTTTACGATCCATAAGCAATGGATGATTTGCCAGGCTTTAATTGGAGGGAAAGGAAGTTTACCTAGGTTACGTAACATTCTTGGGAAAATGGAGCACTATGGCACGGGTGAGAATGAAGTTAAAGTCGTCCAACCATATCAGGAAGTTCCACACAATAGACACCGAAGCCGACGAATGACTACCAGGCAAGGGAAACACTATTTTATCATGATCTCATCAAGGTCGCCCAAGCCACATTGGGCTGCTCCATGGAACTTATGAATAAGGATCCCAATGGTAAATGACAAAAAAAAAAAAAGAGAGCCAGCAACAAAAATCTTCGGGCCGCATCACAACTAAAGACCAAACTTGAGGGGGAAAAAGCAGGATCATCCTATGAACAAAGCCACATGGGGGCAGTTGTTACCCACAGTTTGAAATGGAAAAAGAACTTCGGGCAGCTAAAGCTGCGCATAGTGTAGACACAAAAATCCCACTTGCTTGGAATGAATTGAGAAATGAAATGTCTGATCACCCAGATGGGTCGCCATGAAAGCATGAGCAATCATGCCTAGGCAAGCATTGAGATAAAGGCATACCGAGTCATCATCGACATAACGCTTATCAGAAGCCACCTGTAAGAGCTCATGACACCTACGAACCGGTGAGTCAGCCACTGGGCAGTCTTGGATATAGGTGCCTGGCTCAAGGACCTGGACCCAGGAGCAAACCCTAAACTCGATCAGCCATAAGAGGAGGAAATAAAGGACCACCCTGGCTTTGCGTCATATCCGTCAAAGAGGGTGACCCATTAGAATAGCGATTGAGGTGAACGTTAACGTTTTAGTCTATTATGGAAGAAACGTTGGATGACATCCAATGTTTTCCTTTCTTCTTCCTCTCCCAACCATACACTATCCATCTTCCTCTTGCACATATTTTTCTTCTTCACCACTCCCTAGACCCTCACCCTAATCCATGTCTAACCGCATGACACCATCACCCACTGTTGCTCTGCCCTTCTCGAACCATCGTCCCCACCACCCTTGGTCATCCCTCTTTGCCCCGACACAATCTCCGTGGCCGACGACCTCTCCACACCCCCATACTCAAACCAGTCAAACCTCCGACTCGCCTCCCGCTGCCATGCCGCGGTCAGCCACATCGTCGTTCGCTCTTGCTCGCTCCCAGCTAGGCCTCGCAAGGGACACCGCGCCCGTTCTCGGCCTTGTGGTGTGATGAAAGTAGAAAATTAGATGGATTAAGCGTATGCACTACTGCAAAGACGCGTGCGTGTATATAATCAGGGAAACATTACAGACTTGGTAAGGTAAGATTTGGGAGATATTCCTTGATATGCACGATAACTATACAAGGCAAATATCAGCAGTATCCCAACCTTATAGGCACAACTCACGTATTCGGGTATGTCCGTTGTTTAAGAGCATGATCTCCACCCGTTCGCACCCCCAAGAACATCACCGAACCAAAAAAGTTGGTGTCTTGGGGGTCATCCGGCGAAATAAAGTAGGCATCTTCCCAGTCACACCTCACCCCAAGCAAAAGTTTGTGAGGTGAATGATTAAGTGGGTCAAGAAAAAGGACATGTGGTGAGACACGAGTCGCCGACATCCACTCTGGAGGAGCGCGAGCGGAGCGGGTCCCCTAGTGTTTCGCGCGCCGCCGCCGGCTACCCAATCGCGCGTCGCCGCCGCCGCCGCCGCTTGCCCTCCCCCGCTCCCCCACCCCCACCTCCACCCCTCCCTCCCCCCTTCCTCCCCTGTAACCCCCGCGTCGCCTCCCCGAGCGAGGCAACCGGGGGCCTCGACCCGTCTCTCCTCCGCGCTCCCCTCGCTCCTCCCCCTCCCCCCCCCCCGCCGCCGCCGGGCCTTGCCCGCGTGGTGCTGCCGCCGGCGGCGGGCCTGTCCTTCCCCGCACGCTGTCCCTCCTGCTCGGGCGATGGTGGCCGGCGGCGGTGTGGCAAGGCGGCGGCGATGCTGCATGCCACGGTGGCCCTGGACGCGGCGGCACGGTCGTTGGTCGTGGGGCGTCACGGTGGCGTTGTTGGCCGGCAGCGCCCACCGACCCAAGATCTGGGCCCGTTTGGGCCTCGTTTGGGTTGGGTCGGGCCGGTGGCACGACGCTCGGCAGCGTCGCTTTCTGGTGGCAGTGGAGAGGCGGCGGCGGTCTACGGTTGGCGAGTACTTCGTTGGTCGGCATGTTGCAGCGTGGTGACAGGACTGTCCGGGCCCACGTGGGCCCGGCCGGGCCGTAGGGCCCGACAAGTCCTCGTCGCCGCGTCCGGTTGGCTTCGCTATTACGATGGAGTCTGTTCCCTCCAACCGGTCGAGTAGTGCCCGCTCTCGTGGCCGTTGTCTCCTTTCCCTCTCCAGGCCTCGTGTTGGCAGCTCCACAGAGACGGCGAGGGTGGTCCGGTAACCGTGGTGGCACATGCTGGTGGGCGGCTGCGTGGGTGGTGCACTACGAAGTGTGTGGAGTGGTGGTGGTGGTTGTGGATCGGGAGAAATCCCTGTCGGCCGGTCAACACCGATGCAATGACGCTTGCGGGCGTCGTCGGACCTTCCTGAAGGGCATCGTGTATATCCCTTCCCCAGTATCCCTCGCGTACCGAGGAAACCCTAGAACTTGTTCGGGCAACAGCGGCGGCATCGTCGCATTCCTTCTTGAAGGTGTTGCTTGGGGCGCGACACTTCAGGATGCTGGAAGCGCGGTGGTACTTCTTCGGAGGGTGCATCGGTTGCCGGTCTTCCTTTCTTCGTTGATCTGCAGGTGTCGGCATTTATTTCTTTTTTTTTCTTCTTGTTTTTTCTTTTGGGCTTTTCTGTGCTGCGGCCCCAGCAAGATGGATGTATCGGGTGTTTGCTTTATAATAAAAGCGAGGGAAAACCCTTTATCTTAAGACACGATTCGCCGAAACTTTCGCCGACGCCCCCAAGAGCCCCCCAATGCGCCGGGTTTCGCCTGGGTTTGCCGGCGCTATTTTGACGTCCTGGTGTGGGGGGGGGGGGGGGCGCTGGGGCGTGGCTGGGCCGTTTCTCGGCAAAAAGCGCCGTCCAAGACTAAAACCGAGCCTAAAAAGGTGTCCGGGGGGGGGGGGGGGGCGTCCTGGGGAGGCGGCTGGAGATGCCCTAACACCCTTCCTCACCTTGTAGGCTTCTGATCGAAATATTATTTTCAGTATACCGAGAAATAGCAAAGTCGGCAGAATAATTGTCTTGTTGCTGATGACTTTCCTGTCGTGGTATGTAGGCTAGATGTATGCATTGTGATGAATTACTAGATCATTGATGGCGCGCGTTGCTGCGCCCGTCAATTTTGATGATAGAATGGTCAAAAGTTCCAAAATTATGGTAACAAAAAATGTTAAATTTGTGGCAAATATATATTTCACTAATCAAATAGTTGGTTGGAGCTTGGGTTTGATTTGTATGATTGACAGTCTACCTATTCATTATTATTTGTCAAATAGACTGCATCTATGTTGGACATCTAATTAATGAAGTAAGATTTATGAAGCCAAAAATCTAAGAACATCTGAGATTGCAGGTTTACACAAACAAATAGCTCACTCGACGGTGTTAGAGAAGTTCATTACATATAGTGCAAAACTGTTGTTGTCAATGATACATACCAAGAATACTTGACACCTTTCATCAATACAAAAATTTCCAGATCCATGGAGATACAACTGGAACAGTAGAAAACCAAAAGATTAACTCGAACAAGAAAGTGTTAGAAAGATGATATATCGCTGAGGACGGCAATACATGTTTCATGGATCTTTGCACCTCCCTGGCCCTCCATGTCCCTTGAGAATCGACACAAGTTAAAATACATCCACACTTGGTGAAACTAATATTTGCATACTGTCGAAAAGGCGCGTAATAAAATTACCTCATGAGAGCGCCCCGCTCTCATGACAGCATTGTGTTATTAGGTCTGTGATTCGTCGCAACATATGAGCTAGTTTCTGCATTCTTGTTGGCTTCACCATTCTTCTTTAACAAAAAGTAACAAATATTCACTAAGTAAATATATAAAAGAGGCGAATTAGACTGACAAAAGAAATATATATATGACAGATAAAACAGGACATTATATTTGAGAGAAGATACATGATAAAATAAGAGGTCTGGTAATCATCATCCTTTGTATGTTGAGCAGACTCCCAGGGAAAATGTTGAGCAGATTGAAATGGTTCAGATAAGCCAACAATTTTACACAAATTTAACGTGTCAGGGTGATTTAAATACAATAAACTTACCGAGAAAAAGAGAAAATCTATGATGCAATTTATACATATGCACTGAAAGAAATATACAATTCTCATAAGAATCTAACCTGCAGCTAGTCTGCATATGTATTGTTGTGACCCGAAGAAGTACACATGCTCCCATGTGGAGGAGTGCACCTCTGCCTCTTGCACAAGTAAAGGAAGCAATTCCGCAGGGGAAAACAGAAGTTGTATACTGCAGAGCTTGCAAACATGTTAATGAGACCATAGAGTAAATTCCGAACAAGAAAAGCCACCTGACTTATGTCTTCCAGCTATCAATAATTGGACATGGTGAACACTGTATAAGAACACAAAGAATCACAAAGAGAAAGTTGATACAACCCACAAGAAAAGTCTTATGCTCATCTCCATATGTAAGTTGAATAAGCTAAAAAAGGGCAGACAATGTAAATCATACAGCTGGTCAATACATAGCCAAAATTGTCAAAAAATTATCAAATTTACCAGAAAGTTATTAATGTGGTCACATGAGTTAAATAAGAGTAGCACTACAAATAACCAATGCCAGAAGGAAAATATTAACATCCAGAATCTACACATTGTTCCTGGAAGTCCACTACCTGAAGATTATCATATCAGTAGGATACCTATGACATGAATAAATTAAAATGAGGGATTGCAGATAAGTGCATAGTCCATCGTCTTTTCTCCAAAAATTCTACCATCGCAACTTAAAAGCAGTAGGTCATCTAACCGTGATTCCTTCCACCCAGCCATTGTCTATCTGCCGTGCCATCATTTTTGTTGGTTCTTATAATAATATGGATTTCATTTGATATAATAATACAGCCGAATAAATTGCACTTCCACCCGGTTACCTTTGGCCCGGCGTCCCCGTGACCACCACAATAATTTCCTAAAACACCCTTCGACCTCCATTCATTTGAAGCTCTGAAAATTACACGCTGCACAAAAAGAAGCACTAAGCAGCAATCAAGGTAAACACACCCATAATCGGATCCGACCTTGAAAACAAATGGTACATGATTCAATAATAAAGAGAATTTCCATTCCCCCGGCAGGGCAGAAAGATCGTGAAGATAGGAATCCCCAGAGAAATAGATCGCCACAGATCTATCCAAACTAGAGTTGTAAGGATCATGCTCCTTTGCTCACAATCCTATTCATTACCTAGCAATCATCTATGCTCTCTCGCCATCCAGTGGATCAAGAACCATAGTGATCCATTGGAGCGAAATATTACCGTCTTACTAATTGAGCCACGGCATTCTTTTTCAAGTAGGGGATGTTGGTCCTTCAAATTATCTAGGTGTACAAGCACAACACCGGTAAGTGAGAACCGAGAGAGAGAAGGAGGCACTTATGAATTTGTCGGGAAAACAAAGTGGCGGGGGAACGGTGGCAGCGGCTCCATCCCAATTGCCTCCGCTGCTGCAGGAGGAGGCTTTTTGCTTCCTGTTCGCGCTGCCCTTTGGTCACATCAATCGCCATGACGCGTCCAGAGAGCGGAAGCGCAACCACCGTCTTGGGCGGCATCACCATCCTTGGAGAAGGAACGTGTTGACGGTGGGGCAGTGGATGGGGAGGATGCGGCGTGATCCAGTCGCAATGTCAGGAATCCGGCCGCCACGGCGGGGACGGGGGCACGACCGGTGTCGGTGTCAAAACCGGCGGATCTCGGGTAGGGGGTCCCAAACTATGCGTCTAGGCGGATGGTAACAGGAGACGAGGGACACGATGTTTTTACCGAGGTTCGGGCCCTCTGGATGGAGGTAAAACCCTACGTCCTGCTTGATTAATATTGATGATGTGGGTTACAAGAGTAGATCTACCACGAGATCAAGGAGGCTAAACCCTAGAAGCTAGCCTATGGTATGATTGTTGTTCGTCCTATGGACTAAAGCCATCCGGTTTATATAGACACCGGAGAGGGCTAGGGTTACACAGAGTCGGTTACAATGGTAGGAGATCTACATATCCGTATCGCCAAGCTTGCCTTCCACGCCAAGGAAAGTCCCATCCGGACACGGGACGAAGTCTTCAATCTTGTATCTTCATAGTCTTGGAGTCCGGCCGATGATGATAGTTCGGCTATCCGGACACCCCCTAGTCTGGGACTCCCTCAGTAGCCCCCGAACCAGGCTTCAATAACGATGAATCCAGCGCGTACGTTGTCTTTGGCGTTTGCAAGGCGGGTTCTTCTTCATGCTCCATGTGTTTGCCGGATAGTGTCCGGTTGCTTCATAAATGCTGCGCTCCTTGGCTTCCGCGTCCAATAATGGTCTTCTTCCATGCGTCGCACGAATGCGAAAAGCCAGGGTATTTTTATGTTTTACCCCCTAGCTGCGCAAATAAGCTGCCTATAAGAGAGGCGAGGATCCAGATCCAAATCACATCATCCTCCTTCCGCAAGCACTCATGGAGGCGCATATGACACCAAACCCATTCCAACATGGACAGTCGACGCGGCTCCTCTTCTCGCGCTCCCAGCCCTAAGCCAGGAGATTGGAGGAGATGCTCAATCCCGCACAGCAAGTTAGTGACGCTCCAAGCAGAGGGATATCTTCCCCCGGCCTTCATGGTTCCGGTTCGAGCTGGACTGGCCACCTACAAAGGTGGGAAGCAGGCGGAGAGCACCCCCAATCCCTCCAAAGGAGAGCGGGTGTGCTTCGTCTCCTACTTAATAAGGGGACTCGGATTTCCTATACATCCGTTTCTCCGGGGGCTCCTGGAGTTCTACGGACTCCAGCTTCATCACCTTACACCTGCCTCCATTTTGCACATCGCGGGCTTCGTAGCTCTGTGTGAGCTGTTCTTGGGCATTGAGCCCCATTTTGCGCTATGGAAGAGGCTGTTTTGCCTCGTACCCCGCTCTCACGAGGGGTCGATATATCAAGTGGGCGGAGCCGAAATATGGCGCATCGCCGGGACCGGATACCTGTCCGGGACCCCGAAGAAGACATTCGAAGATTGGCCTTCGGAGTGGTTTTATATGGAGGACGATCCGCTGCCGGATCCAGTCCGGATCGGCCTTCCGGAGTTCAGCAATGCTCCCCTGAAGAAACGCCTAAGTTGGCGCCCACGGAGCCCTCGACGAGAAGATGATAGTAGCGTCCATTACTTGATGGGCCGGATACGGCTGCTAGCCCATTCCGGATTAACCATGATTGGAGTCATGGCCACATGCATTATGCGTGGGGTGCAGTCGCTCCAATATAGGGGCCACCCCATGTGGGACTTCAACAGAGACGATGACGCCACCCGTCACGGCCGCAAGGGACCTGGCTCGGTCGACGATCTGGTGAAGATCCTGTCCGGCTTGTACAAGGGGGAGAAGGAGGACTTTCTCCGCACGAATCCTCTGAACGGATTTTCCATGAACAACCCTCGGAGCTGGGTAAGCGGTCGCATGCATATCTGAACCGTGCCTTTAAAGGCAATTGTCTTATTGTATGATTTTGACACAGGAACTGCGTCGGGATGTGGAGGGCATAAAAAGCCCAGCCCCACAACCCGAAGACCCAGAAAGGTCCCTTGATCCGGCCTCCGAAGAGGATCCGGACTTAGCGGTGGAACTGATCGACGGGGTGTACCACCAGCTCAGCATAGATAATGCTTTAGTCGCCATTATGGCTGACTATCCCGGTTTGTGTCCGGCTTCCCCGGTGAGTACGACCGAAGTCCTGGCGCCGTTACTTCTTTAATGCTTAGGTCTGACCACCGTGCACCAATGGTGTTCGACAGGAAGCGCCTTTACGGCAGGAAGTCGAGCCCGCGGCGACCGGCCAACAAGGGTCAGTCCGGCCCAGTAGGCGGAAGAGGAGTGCGACGCGAACTGAAACGTCACCGCAACGGTACGGAGCACCGCTATTTTTTAAGGGAAGGATTCCCAGGAGGTATATTAATGCTCATAACTTTTCCAGAAAGAGCGCTCGCCGGACAGTGTCCGGAGAGGTTGCCAATCAAGCCTCCGCCAGCCATGCTCCAACGCATGGCCCGGAAGGGGAGGCGAATACAAGGCATGAGTCGGACGCTCCTCCGACGGAGGATGCCGACAGGCTGTCCGCCACCCGGTCTGAGGTGGAGAGCGCCATGAATCACAGGCGTCGCCAGACAGTTCTTCGTGACGCGTGTTTCTCCCTGGAGGCGTTAAATGCCTTTGATGTGGGAAACGCGCACCTCTGTGCCGCTCAAGATGGGTTAACCAGAGCCACGGAGCAGTATGTGAAAGACATACGTGTAAGTAATTTTAATAGTTATATATGCCAGTAGCCCCCGATACTTAAAATGGTTAAAATAACTGATTTAAGGATCAATTTTTATGCAGGATCTTACGGAGAAGAATACCCATCCGTCCCAGGAGCTCCAAGAGTGCAAGGCCCAACTTGAGGCCGCACTGGCCGCCACAGGGGGAGCCACAGAGACCCCCGCTGGTAAGACGTACTTTGAAAAGATAATTAATTAACAAAGTGCGGCGTGAATCTAACAATAATATTGCAGAGGGCGCCGGACTAGATCCGGACAAGCAACAGCTACTGCGTCAGCTAAAGGCTGGCGAGAGTGTGCTTATGAAGGTGCAGCAGGAGAGAAACAAGCTCCAAGATGCCCACACCCAGCTAGGAGAAGAGCTGAAAGGTGTTCGGGCCCAGCTGTCTAGCTCCTTGAAGGAGAATCAGCGACTTCGTCGTGGCATTTATAGTAAGTTCTTGAGCAAATTCCTTTGAAAAGAAGAATTCGGCGAGAAAGTCGTTTGACAGAAATATGTCTTTAGGTGTGCTCACAGGTCGCCCTGCGGAGGAAATGCCTGGGTCAACAGGTGACCAACTTCCCGAGCTAGCGCAATTGTTAGAACGTGTTCGGCAGGCGATGAGTGGCGTCGTTCAGGCTTTATGGCCATCCGTCTCCCTACCCGAGGGCCTTGGTGAGCTTGCTGAGAAGCTCAGGGAGCACGGCGACGCCTCCGTTTGTGGAAGATATCGGCCTGCCGTCAGGGCGCCAGGGAGGCCTGGGCCATGGTGAAGACGCGCTACCCGAAGGCTGACCCAAACCACATGGCCGAGGTCGGACCTGCGGGGCCTGATGGGAAGGAGATCCCTGTGAGCTTGATGTATGGCCAAGTAGAACTGGCCGCGAAATATTCCCAACAGGACTGTAAATTAGACAGCCTGTTAGATGGGATTGAGGAGGAGTACAATCAGTCGGTTTGACGATGTAATTTGAAATGACATGTAAGATGCCTTCTAGCCGGATTGTAGATCGTTTGTCTTTGCGGACCGTTTCGCTTCAACCTCGGGACCCAACAGTCCGGAGTGTGTCCGAATACCCCTACGGTTATAAAAGAACCAGGGCATGCATGGAGACAAGGCATCGAGGTCATAATTGCTTTATCAGACAAGTGCCCAACTAGTTATGTTATATTACATGGTTAGTAAGAAACATCTTCCAGGGAGAATAGTTTCGTTAAGGGTTCCTTTCCCTGGGAGGCATGCCCTAAGGTGCAATGCCGGACTGTGAGAATAGCAGAAAAAGCATCTGGGGGCTTATAAATAAGTAAGTAATAAATCATCTTTCAAGTCACCGACCGAATATTCTCTTAAGAACGCTAGCTTTCGGCTTCACCCAGTCTGAGGTACACATCCAGCTGACCCGGCAGTAACAATCACAGAGGTGCTCCCTTTACCTCCTAGCCGAACAATCGGGAACGTAGGGGTAAGCACAGGAGCCAGGCAACCCAGCTTGGCAAAAACATAAGTCATATCGATGCATATAATGGTTAATAAAAGGTACATGCGGAAGTATGACACATGTATTGGGCGTGAAGCCCATATTAATAAGCTTCTGGTAAAGAAGCCCCCAGGTATACTGAGTGCTAGGAGCACATCAAGTGTGTGCGAACAAAGCGCAAATCAGCCTATAAAAGGTATTGAAAAAAAAGTAGGAAGAAGGAGGGGGACAAGAGACAGTAAAAAATATAAAAAGGTGGATGGGGTAGTGAGACGAACTCTGAGTCCGGTGTTTAGGCGTAGAATCTTCGGAGACGGGTTCCGTTCCATGGGTTCGGCTCGAGTCGGTTGTCAGATGCTTTACGTAGACGGTATGCTCCGCCGGTCAGGACTTGGTCGATGATGAAGGGACCTTCCCACTTGGGCTTAAGTTTGTCCTTTTTCTTGTCCGGCAGGTGTAGAACGAGTTCGCCGACATTGTAAGTTTTGGCCCGTACTTCTCTTCTTTGATATCTTCGAGCCTGCTGCTGATAGAATGCAGAACGAGCCTTTGCCACGTGCCGCTCCTCCTCTAAGGCGTCCAAACTGTCCTGTCGATCCAACTCGGCTTCTCTTTCTTCGTACATGCGCACACGAGGTGAGTCATGAATTATATCGCAAGGCAGAACTGCCTCTGCACCATACACCATGAAAAATGGTGTGAATCCAGTAGTTCGGTTTGGCGTGGTCCGTAGCCCCCCGAGTACGGAGTCGAGCTCCTCTACCCAGTGCGTGTTAGATTCCTTGAGGGAACGCACTAGTCTGGGTTTGATGCCGCTCATGATTAGACCATTTGCTCGCTCGCTCGACTTGACCGTTAGTTTGGGGGTGATAGACTGAAGCGTAATCGAGCTTGATGCCCATGTTTTTGCACCAGAGTTTAACCTCGTCAGCAGTGAAGTTCGTGCCGTTATCAGTGATGATGCTGTGGGGGACGCCAAAACGGTGTACTACCCCGGATAGGAAGTCTATCACCGGTCCGGATTCTGCCGTTTTAACCGGCTTGGACTCAATCCATTTGGTGAATTTGTCCACCATGACCAATAAGTATTTGTGCTTGTGGGTTCCCCCTTTAAGGGGTCCAACCATGTCAAGCCCCCAGACTGCGAACGGCCTGGTAATGGGTATAGTTTTGAGGGCGGTGGGTGGCATGTGGCTCTGATTAGCAAAGAGCTGGCAACCGACGCATCGTTGGACTAAGTCCTGAGCATCTGCCCGGGCTGTCGGCCAATAAAATCCTGTACCGAAGGCCTTGCCTACGAGTGCCCGGGCTGCAGCGTGGTGCCCGCCGAGTCCGGTGTGAATTTCAGCCAGGAGATTCCGCCCCTCCTCTTCGGAGATACACCTTTGAAGGACTCCGGTTGGGCTTTTCTTATAAAGTTCTCCCTCATGGACCATGTAGGCTTTAGATCGCCGAACTATGCAGCGGGCCTCATTTTGGTCTTCGAGAAGTTCCTGCCGAATTAAGTAGGCTATGAATGGTTCTGTCCACGGGGCAATTACTGCCATTATTTCGTGAGCTGAAGGTGTTATTTCGTTGGCTGAGCCGCCGATTGTGTCAGAATGGTTAGAGTTCGGTCATGCAGCTAGCCCCGGATTGTTATTTCCGGACTCCTCTTCCCATAACACAGATGGCTTGAAGAGCCGTTCCAGGAAGATGTTTGGAGGGACGGCGTCTCATTTCGCGCCGATGCGTGCTAATACGTCTGCTGCCTAGTTATTATCCCGGGCTACATGGTGGAATTCGTGTCCTTCGAACCGAGCTGGCATTTTTAGGACGGCGTTGCGGTAAGCTGCCATTTTTGGATCTTTGGCATCAAAGTCTCCATTTACTTGGGATATTGCGAGGTTTGAATCCCCGCACACCTCTAGGCGTTGAATGCCCATGGAGATTGCCATCCGGAGGCCATGTAGAAGGGCCTCGTATTCGGCTGCGTTATTGGAGTCCATGTACATTATTTGAAGTACGTATTGGATTGTGTCTCCAGTTGGGACGTCAGGACGACGCCAGCCCCCAAGCCAGCCAACATTTTGGATCCGTCGAAATGCATGATCCAATTAGAGTATGCGCCGTACTCTTTAGGGAGTTCGGCTTCGGTCCATTCGGCGACGAAGTCGGCCAGAACCTGCGACTTTATAGCTCGCCGTGGTTTATAGGTTATGTCAAATGGTAAGAGCTCAATAGCCCATTTTGCAATCCTGCCCGTTGCGTCGCGATTGTTTATAATATCGTTGAGAGGTACTTCGGAGGCCACCGTTATGGAACACTCTTGAAAGTAGTGTCGCAGCTTCCGGGATGTCATGAACACCGCATATGCTATCTTTTGATAATGTGGGTACCGGGACTTGCATGGAGTTAGAACAGTGGATACGTAGTACACTAGTTTTTGAAGAGGGAATCTGTGCCCTTCTGTCTCTCGCTCGACGACGTGTACCGCGCTGACAACTTGATGTGTTGCTACGATATATAATAACATAGGTTCGCCCAGGTTGGGCGCGGCCAGGACCGGATTTGTTGCCATTATGGCCTTTATTTCTTCGAGTCCGGCTGTGGCAGCATCCGTCCATGCGAAATGTTCGGTGCGCCGGAGGAGGCGGTAGAGGGGCAGAGCCTTTTATCCCAAACGGGAGATGAAGCGACTTAAGGCCGCTACGCATACGGTTAGTTTTTGTATTTACTTGAGGTCTTTTGGAATATCCAATTGTGACAGAGCTCGGATTTTGGTCGGGTTTGCTTCAATTCCTCTACCGGATACGATGAAGCCCAAGAGCTTTCCGGCTGGTACGCCGAAGACGCATTTTTCCGGATTGAGCTTAATGTCATATGCTCGGAGGTTGTCGAATGTCACCCTCAAGTCTTCTACTAGAGTTTCGACGTGTTTGGTCTTGACGACCACATCGTCTACGTATGACTCTACTGTTTTGCCTATCTGGGTAGCCAGACATGTTTGAATCATGCGCTGATTGTTGCGCCGGCGTTTTTGAGTCCGAAGGGCATTGTGTTGAAGCAGAATGGCCCATATGGAGTAATGAATGCCGTTGCGGCCTGGTCTTTCTCCGCCATCTTGATTTGATGGTATCCGGAGTATGCGTCGAGGAAGCACAATGAATCGTGCCCTGCGGTAGCATCGATGATTTGGTCGATGCGAGGGAGGGGGAAAGGGTCCTTTGGACAGGCCTTGTTAAGGTCTTTAAAATCGACGCAGAGGCGCCAGGATTTGTCCTTTTTTGGTACCATTACTAGATTGGCTAGCCAGTCCAGATGTTTTATATCTCTGATGAATCCGACTTCTAAGAGTTTGGCTAGATCTTCTCCCATTGCCTGTCTTTTGGGTTCGGAAAATCGCCGAAGAGCTTGTTTGACCTGCTTGAATCCTTTTAGGATGTTTAGGCTGTGCTCTGCCAGCCTGCGTGGGATTCCTGGCATGTCTGAAGGGTGCCAGGCAAAAATGTCCCAATTTTCCCGAAGGAATTCTCGTAGTGCGGCTTCGACATCAGGACTTAATTGTACCCCAATGGAGGCCGTCTTTGTGGGGTCCATTGGATGGACCTGAAATTTGACTATTTTGTCTGCTGGTTTAAAAGAGGTGGACTTGGACCTCTTATCGAGTATCACATCGTCCCTATCCACCGTGGAGCGCAGCGTGGTTAGTTCCTCTGCTGCTAGGGTTTCGGACAATGCCTCTTGGGCCAGTGCGGCTGTCTTATTTTCAGCGTGGAGTGCTGTATCTGGATCACTGGCAAGAGTGATTATCCCATTGGGTCCGGGCATTTTGAGTTTCATGTACCCGTAGTGGGGTATGACTTGGAAGATTGTGAATGCCTCTCGCCCTAACAAAGCGTGATATCCGCTGTCGAATGGGGCCACTTGGAACGTGACCTCCTCGGACCTGTAATTGTCCGGTGAGCCGAACACTACGTCTAGTGTGATTTTTCCTGTGCAGCGTACTTCTCGACTAGGGATTATCCCTCTGAAGGTTGTGCTGCTTCGCTCGATGCGGCTCCAGTCAATATCCATTTTTGAAGGGTTTCCTCGTAGATGAGGTTTAATCCGCTGCCGCCATCCATGAGTACCTTGGTAAGGCGAAAGCCGTCCACTATCGGACTGAGGACCAATGCGGCTGGTGCTCTAGCTGTTCGGAATTTAGGTTCGTCGCTGGTGTTGAAGGTGATAGCCATGTCACTCCATGGATTTGCTATTGCTACTTGGTAGACTTCGGCGAGGCCGCGGATTGTTCGTTTTCACATGTTATTTGATGCGAAAGTCTCGAAGACTGTTAATACCGTACCGGCATTGCTGGGCTGTTTGCCCGGGGCTAAAAAGCCTTCGCCACTTTTGGCCACCTGCCGTAGTATCCAACATGCTCGAAGGCTGTGTGTTGGAGTGGCGCCCTCCGTACTGTGGATTTTGCAGGGTCCGTTGAGCCAGCCCTCCAGTACGGTTCCATGCCCTTTAGGGGGTCTTTGCTTTTTGGTTTTTAACCCAGGTGCTTGAGTATGGCGCACCCTTTTACTTCGGACTAGGGTTGTGGTCAAGGCCGGACTGTCCCAAAACCTAGTTTCGGTGTTCCTGGCACTCTCTACCGCACAGTATTTTTGTACGATAGTCGCTTGGTTGATGAAGCGTGTAACTTCGCGACGACTTATGGCGTTCATGATTCCCTTGTCCGTGCAATTGTTGCAGAAAATTGAAATCACGCTTTCTTCGCAGCAGTCCTTTATCCTGTTCATAACCAGGAGGAATCTGGCCTAGTAATGATGTACTGTTTCATCGGGCTCTTGCCGTATTCGAGATAGATCGCTTATGTTTGGGTGGGCGGGTGGAATCAAGTTCGGAACCCCGCCCGATCTGAGGCTCAAAGGCCAAGAAGTTTCCGGATTTGGAAGCTTAACTTGCTGGATGCTTTCCAACGAATCTAGTCCGGTGCCTGACTCTAAGTTCAGTATTTGATCAGCGTCCGTCCCTTGCGGGAATCCGGCTTGGAGGGATCGGGAATCCGGACATAGTTGGTTTTCAACGTAGAAGAAGGGTTGCCGCATTGTTCCTCTACCACGACAACGTGGTGGGTGGCCTGAGGAGAGTTAATCTCTCTCAGATCGGGTTTAAGCCCAATCTGATCGTAGTCTGTGGCGACTCCCAGGGCGGCAATGCGATCCAAGAGCTCGTTTACAGAGGAGAGCTCAATCGGATCTAACTGCTCGGCGAATTTCGGGCTGACGTGAAGATCGCTTTTGATGACCCGAGAGGTCATCGTCGGAGCGGTGGCCGAACAGGCGGTCATAAGAAAACCACCTAGCCGGACAGTTTGGCCGGCGGCCAAAACTCTCTTGACGATGGTGCCGTCTTTAAAGACGGGAGAAGGCATCCTTCCTGATCGCGACGGCACAGAGGAACTCTCAATGAAAGCACCAATGTCGGTGTCAAAACCGGCGGATCTCGGGTAGGGGGTCCCGAACTGTGCGTTTAGGCGGATGGTAACAGGAGACGAGGGACACGATGTTTTTACCCAGGTTCGGGCCCTCTTGATGGAGGTAAAACCCTACGTCCTGCTTGATTAATATTGATGATGTGGGTTACAAGAGTAGATCTACCACGAGATCAAGGAGGCTAAGCCCTAGAAGCTAGCCTATGGTATGATTGTTGTTCGTCCTATGGACTAAAGCCATCCGGTTTATATAGACACCGGAGAGGGCTAGGGTTACACAGAGTCGGTTACAATGGTAGGAGATCTACATATCCGTATCGCCAAGCTTGCCTTCCACGCCAAGGAAAGTCCCATCCGGACACGGGACGAAGTCTTCAATCTTGTATCTTCATAGTCTTGGAGTCCGGCCGATGATGATAGTTCGGCTATCCGGACACCCCCTAGTCCGGGACTCCCTCAACCGGGATACAGGAGGCGGAGAAGATCGGGGCGCGACTGGGATTCGGGAGGCAGAGGAGATCGGGCGCGCGACAGCGGTGACCAGGACGTGGCTGTATCCCTCGTGGATGGACCTTTAGCGATGAAATGATGCCACACTGGCACGGTGGTGCGCTCATAGTGCGTGGTGCCGCGGTGCTGATCCGCAATGATGTAAAGGGTGAAAGCTGGGGTGTTGTTCCTCGTGGTCGCTGCCGTCGCCGCCATCACGATAAGATTATCGAGGGGTTGCGGCGTGGAAGGCAATCGGCAGGGTACGGGACGAAGGGAGTTGCTCTCTATCCAATGGGCCGCTTGGCCTGGCCGCTTGCTTACTGGCACAATCAAGGAGAGGAGCCCAAAAAAGTCACGGGAGTAGCTGCCCCATGGACAGCAGGCAAGCAGCGCCCCACATGCATCCGACAGACGTAAATGGCCAGATCAATAAAATGGACGGCTGAAAACTCAAAACGCTGTGAGGGCTCGCTTTAGACTCGGTTATACTGTCCTTAATTCCTGGTTAAATCCATGCAAAGCAAGTTGGACCAGTCGTCCAGTCGGTGCCGATTCGCCAAACACATGGCATGTGAGCTTCTTGAGTGCATCCTCATCAGCTCTTCTTGATGGATCCACGTTCGGTCTTCTTCTCTGACTAATTAGATACCACTCCACTATACTTGATGGATCCACGTTCGGTCAATGCCTGGTAGGTCCAAGTGCATTAATTAATACGTACAAATATGCAGCATGGGACGCAAGTGGACACGCATCACAGACACATCCGACAGGATGAGGATGCACTCGCGCTCTGCTCGTCCTCCTCTGCTCTTTCATCGCCGGCGCGGCCAACGCCGAGCCCGATCCGGAACCGACCAACTAGGACTGCCACCCAGGCAACAAGGCGGCGCTGCTCGCCGTCAAGGCCGCCTTCGGGGAGGCCTACGACTTAGCGTCCTGGACGCCCAACAACCCCTGCCGCGACTGGTACGACGTCACCTGCGACTGCTTCACGCGCCGCGTCATCGGCCTCGCCATCTTCCAGGACGCCAACCTCACGGGCACAATCCCAAGCGCCCTCGCCAGCCTCTCCCACCTGCAGGACCTCACCCTGCGCCACCTCCCATTGCTGTCGGGCCCCATACCGCCGGCCATCGGCAAGCTCTCCAACCTCTCGAGCCTCCGCATCTCCTGGACGGCCGTGTCGGGCCCAATGCCGTCCTTCCTGGGCGCGCTCAAGAAGCTCAACTTGCTCGATCTCTCCTTCAACTCGCTAAGCGGCGCCATCCCGGCGTCGCTGGGGACCATCCCCAATCTGCTCGGCATCAACCTCAGCCGCAACCGCCTCACCGGCGCCATCCCCCCGATGTTCCTAAGCAAGTCTCCGCACCAGGACGTTTACCTCTGGCTGTCGCACAACAACCTCACAGGGCCCATCCCGGCAGACTTCGCCGCTGTGAATTTCACGCACCTCGAGCTGTCGCGCAACAACCTGACCGGCGACGCGTCGGGCCTCTTCGGCCGCGGGAAGGAGTTGCAGTACATTGACCTGTCCCGCAACGCCTTCGATTTCGACTTCTCAGGCGTGGTGCTCCCGGAGCAGGTCTACTTCGTCGACGTGAGCCACAATGCCATCCATGGTAGCATCCCGGCGCAGGTCGGGAGCGCCGCCAACCTGCACTTCTTCAACGTCAGCTACAACAGGCTCTGCGGCCCTGTACCCACCGGTGGGACACGGCGAGGTTCGATCTCTACAACTTTCAGCACAACAAATGCCTCTGCGGTGCTCCCCTCCCACATGCAAGAAATATATGGAATTATCTGGTGGGTTTGGCATCTATGTCGACCAATTCGACTAATGTCTCCCTGGATTAAGGGTTATGCTGAAATAAAGTCAAGATAGTTATGTGTGGCGATAAAGTTGTCAGCTAGATTTAGCACTTCCTCTGTTTTAGCTCTAGACGGACAAGTTGGCAATACAATAATCGATGTAATGATGGAGTGCCAGTTATAACAACTATACAAAACTAGGAGGTGGGTCAGGGCATCTCCAGCCGTTGGCCCCTCAAGGGGCGTCAAAAAGCGTCGCCTGGGGGTGAGCCGGCGCAAAAAATGGCCCTGGGGCGAGTCGGCCCCCAGGGCCGTCCCTAGGCGCGTTTAAAAAAAAAGATGAGACGTTCGGCGAAATTATGATAAAAACTAGTTAAATTTCGGCCAAACATGGCAAATTTCGTCTGAACATGGCAAATTTCGGCGAAATTCGCCATTTTCATGACATTAACCTAATGTAAAAAAGAAAGGCGCTGAAGTCGTCGCCGCCATCGTCGTCGTCGTCGGCCTTCTCCTCCTTGACGCGGGCGCCCCTGCTGCACCAGGCGTCGCCATGGCGGCTGGCGGCGGCGCGTCGTCGTTGTCGTCGTCGCTGTCGCGCAGGACGACGACCCCGTCTTCATCGCGGCCGTGTCGGCGCTCTTCGAAGCGGCGCAGGGCGGCGTGCTGGCGCTCCTTCACCTTCTCCCGGCGCGCCTTCTCCATCGCAATGGAGTCCTGGTGCGCCCATTCTAGGGCCGCGTCGTCGTCGTCGAACTATGCCTTCACCGGCGCAAGCCCCGGCTCCGTCTTCACCGGCGCCAGCCCCGGCTTCGTCTTTGGCTTGACGAAGCACGGAGGAGCCGACGAGGACGAGGCGCGCCGGCCGCCCTCGTTGATGACGATGCCGGCGCTGCGAGTGCACCGGCCGAGCGGCGACTCCGCCGCGGGCTCGGCCTTGACGCCGAGCAGGGCCGGAGTGCCGGAGGAGTGCAACGAGGATCGGGAGGAAGAAGAGGAGGAGGAGGAGCCGAACCTCCTTGGCGCCCATGGCCCGACGCGTCGGTGCTGCGCCGGGGGGTACGCCAACGGCGGGTCGTTGCCGCCCTCGAGGTACGTGAGCACGCCCTCGAGTGTGCGACCCGGGACGCCCCATCAGAGGTGGCGCCCCTCGCTGTTCTGCCAGCCGCCGACCACCGGCGCGCCGTTGGTGGACGCCAATCGCTGCTGCTGGCGGCGCTCGAAATACGCCGCCCAGGCCGCGTGGTTGTCGGCGGCGTACTGAGGGAGGGAGAGTTGGGCATCGGTGAGGGACGCGCGCACGATCTCGACCTCCTCGGCGAAGTACTTCGGCTTCGCCATGGCGTCGGGCAACGGGGGAATGGGTACTCCCTCGGCGCTGAGCCTCCACCTCAATGGCCCGGCGCGCATGTCCGGCAGCGCCGGGATGTTCGCCTGGAACAGGAGCCAGGACTCCTGTTCGCGGAGCGAACGGCGGCCGAAGCCGTTGGTCGCCGCCTCGTCTCCGGGGAAGCGTTTTGCCATGGCAACGGCGGGGCGGGGCGGGCTCGAGAGAGGTAGAGGGAGGGGCCGGAGGGCGGCGCTCGGGAGAGGCAGGGAGAGGGAGGGGTTGGACGGCGGCGAGGGGGGACTGGTCTGGGCAGAGGCGAGTGGAGGCCGCTGGCTTTTATAGCCGGGCCGCACCCATGTGTACGCGTGCACGGGAAGGGAGGCGTCGGCGCGCCGCCCCGTGAAGCGCCGCCCGTGAGGGATCAATGGCAAGGCTGACCGGCGGCAGCCTTGCCATTGATTCCCCGCGAGAAACCGAGGCCGTTGGGGGAAGACGAGGCGCCGAGTCGCTGACGCGGCTGGCCCGCGTCTTTTTCGCACCAAAACAGCTCGCCTCGGCGCCCCCGGGCGCCCCCCAGGGCGCCGGGTTCGGGCTGGGTCCGCCGGCGCTGTTTTCGGCCCAAGCCAGCGAAAATCGGGCTCCTGGGGGCGCGACTAGGCCGTTTTTTCGGCGCCGGCGCGAAAAGAACGCCTGGGGAGGCCTTCCTGGGGGCGCGGCTGGAGATGCCCTCACAACACGCATATACATGCAACACAAAATATTTAGTCAACACACCCCGCAGTTGAAGCGTCGCCGGAGACAGAGAGACTGGACTGAAACTCCTCGAAGACGGAAGTAAGCAATCCCTTAGTCATCACATCAGCAAACTGTTGCGACGTCGGAACGTGGAGAACCTGAACACGGCCAAGGCCAACCTGCTCTCGCACGAAGTGAATATCGAGCTCAATATGCTTCGTACGTCGATGGTGCACCGGATTGGCGGAAAGGTAGACCGCACTGACGTTATCGCAGTAGACAAGAGTGGCATTGTGGACATCACAAAGCAACTCCTGGAGCAGCTGATGGATCCAAAAGCACTCGGCCACGACATTAGCCACGATGGGATACTCCGCCTCGACGCTGGAGCGGGAGACCGTGGGCTGCCGCTTCGATGACCAAGAGATCAGCGAGGGCCCAAGGTAGATGCAATAGCTGGACGTGGAGCGCCGGGTGTTGGGGTAGCCAGCCCAGTCGGCATTCGAGTAAGAAACGAGGTTAGTGGAGGCGGAGGCCGTCAGGGTGAGTCCCAAAGACATGGTGCCGCGTATGTAACGGAGAATACGCTTCACCATGGTCCAATGAGATTCACGCGGGGCATGCATATGGAGGCACACCTGCTGGACAGCGTACTGCAGGTCAGGGCGAGTCAGCCTCAGGTACTAAAAGCACCAACAATGGAGCGATAGAACGTTGCAACGGACGCGAGAGACCACTCCAGAGCAGAGACCTTCGCCTTCGTGTCGACGGGGGTGGGCACCGGCTTGCAGTTAAGAATGTCGGCACACTCCAGAAGCTCGTGGGCGTACTTCTGCTGATGCAGAAAGAAACCGTCACCCCATCGTATCACCTTGATGCCGAGGAAGTAGTGCAGGGGCCCCAAGTCCTTGAGGGCAAACTCATCATGAAGACGAGCCGTCAGCCGCTAAAGCAGCTCGGGGGTGGACGCCGTGAGGATGATGTCATCGACGTAGAGCAGCAAATAGGCAGTGTCAGCTCCCTGATGATACACAAAGAGTGAGGCATCGGAGCGAGTCGACCGAAAGCCTAGAGACCGCAGGAA
This sequence comes from Triticum aestivum, assembly GCF_018294505.1. Classification (NCBI taxonomy): domain Eukaryota; kingdom Viridiplantae; phylum Streptophyta; class Magnoliopsida; order Poales; family Poaceae; genus Triticum; species Triticum aestivum. The sequence goes on from NC_057801.1 coordinate 757,602,706, forward strand.
GGCTACAATACGCTGGTACCAGGCCCAAGGCGCTTGATTCAACCCGTAGAGTGAACAAGAGAGAAAGCAAACGAAGTTTGGATGCTCGTCATCGATGAAACGAGTGGGCTTCTCACAGAACACCTGCTCGGCAAGATGATCATGCAAGAAGATATTGGAGACATCCAACTGATGCACATGCCAGGTTCACGAGACCGCAAACTGAAGCACCGCGCGAATCATGCCCGGTTTAACAACCGGAGAGAAGGTGTAGGTGCAGCGCACGCCCGCGCGCTGCCGAAACCCACGGACCATCCACCGAGCCTTGTAGCGCTCGAGAGAACCTTCCGGGCGGGTCTTGTGGCTAAACACCCACTTGCCAATGATGATGTTGGAACGAGGGGGTTGCGGAACAAGCTGCCATGTGTGGTTGCGCTGTAGGGCGTCGAACTCCTGCATAGTTTCGAGCCAGTGGGAATCCCGAAGGGCAGTCCGAGCGGAGGTGGGAATAGGTGATGGCGTCGACGTCGAGGCAGCGCATACATAGTCATCGGAGGAGTAGCACGTGCTCAACCAAAGCACATCGGCCCGGCCGCGGGTCGTCATTCCTAGAGGCGGGGCAGCAGCGGCTGCGGGGCCCGCCGCAACGGCGGGTGCCACGGCAGTGGGGGCACGGTGTTGGCGGGGGCCATGGTGGCGGCGAAAGCCGCGGTGGTAGGGGCAGCGGGGGCCGCGGCGTCCGAGCTGGCAGCTGGGGTGGCGACGGGCGAGGGGGAAGTCGAGCCCGCCGCTTGGAAGGCGGCGCCTGATATGTCTCCGACGGATCTACTTTTCCTAACGCTTTTCCTCTTGTTTTCGACTCTAATTTGCATGATTTGAATGAAACTAACCCAGACTGACGATGTTTTCAGTAGAACTACCATGGTGTTGTTTTTGTGCAGAAATAGAAGTTCTCGGAATGGAACAAAACTTTGCGAGGAATTTTTATACAATAAAAGAAAATATCTGGAGCCAAGAACCACCGGAGAGGGGCACCTGGGTGGGCACAAACCACCAGGGCGTGCCACCCCCTCCAGGCGCGCCCAGGTGGGTTGTCCCCACCTGGTAGCCCTGAAGACCCTGAAACCAACACTATAAAATCCTATTTTTCCAGAACAAAATCAGGGAGAAAGAATTATCGTTTTTCATGAGACGGAGCCGCCACCGTCTCCTATTCTTAATACGAAGGCCGGATCTGGAGTCCGTTCGGGGCTCCAGAGAGGGAGATCTTCGATCTTCATCATCACCAACCCTTCTCCATCGCCAATTCCATGATGCTCCCCAACGGGAGTAAGTAATTCCTTTGTAGGATCGCTGGTCGGTGAGGAGTTGGATGAGATTCATCATGTAATCGAGTTAGTTTTGTTAGGGCTTGATCCCTAGTATCCACTATGTTCGGAGATTGATGTTGCTATGACTTTGCCATGCTTAATGCTTGTCACTTTGGGCCCGGGTGCCATGATTTCAGATCTGAACCGTTTATATTATCACCATTATATCCTTGTTCTAGATCTGATCTTGCAAGTTATAGTCACCTACTACGTGTTATGATCCGGCAACCCTGGAATGACAATAGTTGGGACCACTCCCGGTGATGACCGTAGTTTTAGGAGTTCATGTATTCACTGTGTGTTAATGCTTTGTTTCGGTTCTCTATTAAAAAGAGGCCTTAATATTCCTTAGTCTCCAATAGGACCCCGCTGCCACGGGAGGGTAGGACAAAAGATGTCATACAAGTTCTTTCCATAAGCACGTATTACTTTTTACGAAATACATGCCTACATTATATTTATGAACCAGAGATAGTGCCGTATTGCCCTAGGTTATGACTGTCTCATGATGAATATCATCGAACGAATCACTGATCCAATGCCTACAGATTTAAGTTATATTGTTTTTGCTAAGTTACTATCGCTACTGTTACTATTGCACTTGCTACAAAACCATTGCTATCACTGTTACCGTTACTATTGTTGTTCCTACTACTATCAAAACTATCATATTATTGTGCTACTGATCACTTTGCTGCAGATAATTATCTCCAGGTGTGGTTGAATTGACAACTCAGCTGTTAATACTTACAAGTATTCTTTGGCTCCCGTTGTGTCGAATCTATAAATTTGGGTTGAATACTCTACCCTCAAAAACTGTTGCGATCCCATATACTTGTGTGTTATAAATACTTGTGTGCTATATTTGTTGAGTCACTTAGGATTATTATGATATTATCACTATGAAGAATCCGAAGGATGCTAAGACTAAGATATTTCTCTCTAAGACGAGGGGAGGTAAGGAACTGCCATCCAGCTCTTCTTTAGATTCATCTTCTGTTATAAGTAAACTTGCAACACTACCACATGCTATTAATTCGGATACGTCGCAAGTTTTTGCTGATGCTACTTCTGCTATGAATGCTACTCTTCATGATGCTAGTACCTTGCTTGCTGATGATGTGCCACTAGGTGAATTTCTTGATGAACAAATTGCTAGAGTAAGACAACATGATATTGTTGAAACTGATGATGGGCTTGAAACTGAAAATCTTGAAACACCTACTAGAAGTAGCCCTCCTAGATATGAATTGCCAAAGGTACAGGAAGGTTATGCTATGAGTGATGAGGCAACTAGAGATATTCTTGCTTGTAAGGATAGAGATGATCTATAGAAATTATTATGAAAGTATAAAGAAAGATCTCTAAATGCTAAAATGAAATGTGATCCTAAGTTTGCTACTTCACCTATCATTATTGATGATAAGGATTATGAATTCTCTGTCGACCCAGAGTTAATCACTTTGGTTGATTCTGATCCTTTCCATGGTTATGAAACTGAAACTGTTGTGGCATATCTTAATAAGTTAAAAGATATAGCCACCCTTTTTGCTCATGATGAGAAGATTCATGTCACAGCCCTAGAATACTTGAGTGTAATAGTTGCATCAGTGAGCATGCATCATGGTAAATTCAAGAAATTGAATTGAGGCATATTCAAAGCCTAAAAAATTATTTAAAAAAAGGGCAAGAACCCTTTAAACTGCATTCAGTGAACCCAAAATGCCCTAAAAATAGTATTGTGAATTTTGGAAGAGTTATATACCAAACCAAAATTCTGAAACATTTTGAAGGAATTATTTGGGATCTGATTTTAAATCAATATTATATTTGAATTTGGAAATATACTCATAATATGTAAAGTCTATATCTCCAAATAATCTGAAACATTCTATGTGCATCTGGATAATTCCATTGTGCAATATAAAAATATTCAGAGGAATGTTGTCACTATTTTCAATTTGTTTGGAGTTTAAAACAACGACAAAATGAATAAATAAAAGGAAAACAGAACAGCAATAAAACAGAGCAGAGAAAACTTACCTGGCACTTTTGGCCCAACACTGTGCAACCCTCCTGGTGGTCCAGCTCTCTACCCCAGCCCACCTCCTCCTCCTTGTCCTCCTCGTCTACCTCTGCCTACTGGCAGAGGTGTGTCGCGCACGCGTAGAATACGCCACCTCCTGCTTCCTCCCCCGTCCTCGACCGAGCACCTGGAGAGGCTGAGCCCCCTGGTCCTTTTCCCTCACTCGCAGCCTCTCTCCCCTCTCATCTCTCTCTCTGGGGCAGCCCCAGCACCGCCGGAGTGCGCTGCCGCAGAACACGGTGCCCACCGCCATCCCCTTGCCCCGTGGTTGTGACCTTGAGCTCTACACAGGCCCCAAGAACCTCTACGCCGACCCACTCAACCCCGGATGACCCCAAGATGACGCTGCGACTTCTCTTCCCCGTCCACGGCCGCTGGATGCCATCGCCTGATTCGCCGTCTTCAACGCGTCCTCGAGCCCGCTTCGACGCCCACTACAACCTCCATGAGCCACTACGCCGAACCCCTCTCTCCTCGTGTTTGATTGCCCTCTCTAGCCGTCGCTTCCGTCGAGCTCAAGACGTCACCACCGCCGGCCATGGTGCCGCCACGGTTGCTAACACCATAGCTTGCGCTCGAGCATGTCATTGAACTCCCGGAGTTCCCAGGAGCTCGTAGAGCACTTCAGCTAGCCCCTCCGTGCACTATAGCGCTGCTCGCGTTAAGCCCGTGGCTCCAGTCGCCGCCTAGGTGCTGCCTCTGCTGGATGCGCGGGCGCATGGGCAACCTATTGAAGCCTTCCTCCGCCGCTCCCGTGGCCTCCACATGTGCTTCCGCTGTGGCCATAGGTCATCGGCGACTAACTCCGGCGGGCTGACATGTCCGGCTTAATTAGCCATTAACCACCCTGTTTAGATTAACACTAGACACTCACAAGTAAGCCAATGCACCCTAATGAACTAAGTTAACATTAATTAAATCACTGTGTAGCCTTTGTGTCAATGACAGGTGGGACCGGCACATCAGGTTTGACCTAGACCGGTCCTGTTGACTGGCTGACGTCACAGTGATGTCATGCTGACGCAGTAAGAATTTTCTGGATTAAAACTAATTCAGAAAATTCTAGAAAATAGTATAAATTTCAAAAATTCATAGAAGTTAACCTATAACTCCAAATGAAATAATTTATATATGAAAAATTACCAGAAAATCCAAAGAATCTGAATGTGGCATTTTCATGCATGTTCGAACAACTTATATTTAATGAATTAGACAAATCAAATAAATGGCATTTAAGTAATCACATTTGGAGTTTGAATTTGAATTTAGTGTTCAAACCAACTCCATTTAAATCGTTGCTAGCTGCATAGCTGAAATCACATCATATTGCCATGTCACATTCATGCATCATATTGTTGCATTGCATTGATTATGTTTCCTTCTCCGCTACCGGTGGTTGTTTCCTCTTGATAGACACGTTCCGAGGATGAGTTCGATGACACCGATGAAGAGCTATACTATCTTCAGAAGTGCCAGGCAAGCAAAACCCATTTGAACATTCCGATACAATCCCACTCTCTCGCTCTTGCTCTCTTTTACTGCATTAGGACAACAACATATCAAATTTCACATGCTGCAGTTTCCTCTGCATGACCTGTCTTTGCCACTGTAAATAGTTGAAACCCACTAGCATGCGTAGGATTTGTTTGAGCCATAATGTGCCTACTCATTCATGCTTACTTGTTATGCCTGCTATGCTTAGAGTTGTGTCAGGTCTGATTCATCAGGGATGAATTGGAATGCGGTCATCATGTCCTACTGTTGAGAGCTAAGTGTGTGAACACGATTTGGTAAAGGTAGCGGTGAGAGGCCATGTAGGAGTAGATGGTGGGTTGTCTCATTTTAAACCGTCCTCGGGAACTGAGTTGTGTGTTTGTGATCCAAGAACAGCTACTACCACACGTTGGGCCCTGAAATATGACCCCGCTCGACTTATTAACCCCCTGTCCTCTGTCCAGGAGTTGCAAGTAGTTTCTGGTGTTTGTAGTATTCTGGAGGTTGTGCGTAGTTGTTGGGAAACGTAGCATGCAATTTCAAAAATATTTCCTACGCTCACGCAAGATCTATCTGGGAGATGCATAGAAATGAGAGGGGGAGAGTGTATCCACGTACTGTCGTAGACCGAAAGCGGAAGCATTTACTTAACCCCGTTGATGTAGTCGAACGTGTTCTTGTTCCGACCAATCGAGTACCGAACGTGTGACACCTCCGAGTTCTGCACACATTCAACGCGATGACACCCCTCAAGCTCTTCATCCAACAGAGGGTCGAATGAGTAGATGAGTTCCGTCAGCATGACAGTGTGGTGATGGTGATGTGATCCGCAGAGGGCTTCGCCTAAGCACCGCGAGAATATGACCGGAGGCGTAAACTATGGAGGGGGCGCCGCACACGGCTTGGAACAATTGGTGTGTCCTCTAGGGGAGCCCCCCTGTATATAAAGGTGGGAGGGAGAGGAGGCCGGCCTAGGCACATCCCAAGTGGGAAGGAGTCCCACTTGGACTCCTAGTTGGATTCGCCCCCCTTCCTTCTACTAGAGGGGGAAAGGGGGAAGGAGAGGGAGTAGCAGAAGGCAAGGGGGGTGGCGCCCCTTCCCTAGTCCAATTAGGCCTCCTCCCTTGTGGGGGGCGCACCAGCCCCTTGTCGGCTGGTTAGCCTCCCTCCTATGGCCCATATGGCCCATATCTTCCACCGGGGGGGTTCCAGTAACCTCTCCGGTACTCCGGTATGTACCCGATACACTCTGGAACCCTTCCGGTGTCCGAATACCACCTTCCAATATATCAATCTTTACCTGTCGACCATTTCGAGACTCCTCACCATGTCCGTGATTTCATCCGGGACTCCGAACAACCTTCGATCACCAAAACACATAACTCATATAATACATATCATCATCAAATGTTAAGCATGCGGACCCTACAGGTTCAAGAACTATGTAGACATGACCGAGACACCTCTCCGGTCAACAACCAATAACAGAAACTGGATGCTCATATTGGTTCCCACATATTCTACGAAGATCTTTGTCGGTCGAACCACAATGTCAACATACATTATTCCCTTTGTCATCGGTATGTTACTTGCCCGAGATTTGATCGTCTGTATCTTCATACCTAGTTCAATCTCTTTACCGGCAAGTCTCTTTACTCGTTCCATAATGCATCATCTCGCAACTAACTTATTAGTCACATTGCTTGCAAGGCTTCATATGATATGCATTACCGAGAGGGCCTAGAGATACCTCTCTGATAGTCGGAGTGACAAATCCTAATCTCGATATATGCCCACCCAACAAACACCTTCGGAGATACCTGTAGAGCATCTTTATAATCACCTAGTTATGTTGTGACGTTTGATAGCACACAGGGCATTCCTCCGATGTCCGGGAGTTGCATAATCTCATAGTCGGAGGAATATGTATTTCACATGAAGAAAGCAGTAGCAATAAAACTGAACGATCATTATGCTAAGCTAACTGATGGGTCTTGTACATCACATCATTCTCCTAATGATGTGATCCCATTCATCGAATGACAACACATGTCTATGGATAGGAAACTTAAGCATCTTTGATCAACGAGCTAGTCAAGTAGAGGCATACTAGGTACACGGTGTTCTGTCTATGTATCCACACATGTATAAAGTTTCTGGTTAATACAATTATAGCATGAATATTAGACATTTATCATGATATAAGGAAATATAAATTAACAACTTTATTATTGCCTCTAGGGCATATTTCCTTCGGTCTCCCACTTGCACTAGAGTCAATAATCTAGTTCACATCACCATGATATTTAACACCAATAGTTCACATATGTATGTGATTAACACCATAGTTCACATCGCCATGTGACCAATACCCAAAGGGTTTACTAGAGTCAATAATCTAGTTCACATCGCTATGTGATTAACATCCAAAGAGTACTAAGGTGTGATCATGTTTTTCTTGTGAGAGAAGTTTAGTCAACGGGTCTGCTACATTCAGAGCCGTATGTATCTTGCAAATTTTCTATGTCTACAATGCTCTGCATGGAGCTACTCTAGCTAATTGCTCCCACTTTCAATATGTATCCAGATTGAGGCTCAGAGTCATCTAGATCGGTGTAAACCTTGCATCAATGTAACTCTTTACGACGAGCTATTTATCACCTCCATAACCGACAAATACTTCGTTAGTCCTCTTAGGTAACTAAGGATAACTTTGACCGCTATCCAGTGATCCACTCCTGGATCACTATCTTACCCCCTTGCCAAACTCATAGCAAGGCACACAACTGGTCTGGTACATAGCATGGCATATTTTATAGAACGTATATATGACTGAGGCATAGGGACTGACTTTCATTCTCTTTCTATCTTTTGCCGTGGTCGGGCTTTGAGTCTTACTCAACTTTACACCTTGTAATACAGGCAAGAACTCCTTCTTTGACTGGTCCATTTTGAACTCTTTCAAAATCTTGTCAAGGTATGTACTCATTGAAAAATCTTATCATGCGTCTTGATCTATCTCTATAGGTCTTGATGCCCAATATGTAAGCAGTTTCAGTGAGGTCCTTCTTTGAAAAACTCGTTTCAAACTCTCCTTTATGCTTTCCAGAAAATACTACATTATTTTTGATCAACAATATGCCATTCACGTACACTTATCAGAAAGGTTGTAGTTCTCCCACTCACTTTCTTGTAAATACAGGCTTCACCACAAGTCTGTATAAAAATGTATGCTTTTATCAACTCATCAAAGTGTATATTCCAACTCCAAGATGCTTGCACCAGTCCATAGATGGATCGCTAGAGTTTCACACCCTGTTAGCATCTTTAGGATCGACAAAACCTTCTGGTTGCATCATATACAACTCTCCTTAGAGATATCCATTTAAGGAATGCAGGTTTGACATCCATTTGCCATATTTCATAATCATAAAATGTGGTAATTGCTAACATGATTCAGACAGACTTAAGCATCTCTACGGGTGAGAAAGTCTCATCGTAGTCGACTCCTTGAACTTGTCGAAAACCTTTTGCAACAAGTCGAGCTTTATAGACAGTAACACTACCATCAGCGTCCGTCTTCCTCTTGAAGGTCCATTTATTCTCAATGGCTTGCCGATCATCAGGCATGTCCAGCAAAGTCCACACTTTGTTCTCATACATGATCCTATCTCAGATTTCATGGCGTCAAGCCATTTGTCGGAATCTGGGCTCATCATAGCTTCTTCATAGTTTGTAGGTTTGTCATGGTCAAGTAACATGACTTCCAGAATAGGATTACTGTACCACTCTGGTGCGGATCGTGCTCTGTTTGACCTATGAGGTTCTGTAGCAACTTGATCCGAAGTTTCATGATCATTATCATTAGCTTCCTCTCTAGTTGGTGTAGACATCATTGGAAAGGATTTCTCGGATGAGCTACTTTCCAAATTAAGAGAAGGTACAATTACCTCATCAAGTTCTACTTTCCTCCCACTCACTTCTTTTGAGATAAACTCCTTTTGTAGAAAGGTTCTGTTCTTAGCAACAAAGATCTTGCCTTTGGATCTATGGTAGAAGGTGTACCCAATTGTTTCCTTAGGGTATCCTATGAAGACACACTTCTCCGATTTGGGTTTGACTTATCAGGCTGAAGCCTTTTGACATAAGCATCACATCCCGACAGCTTAGGTTTTTTGCCAAATCACAGTTCATACGGTGTCGTCTCAATGGATTTTGATGGTGCCCTGTTTAACATGAATGCACTGTTTCTAATGCATAACCCCAAAACGATAGTGGTAAATCGGTAAGGGACATCATAGATCGCACCATATCTAATAAAGTGCGGTTACGACGTTTGGACACACCATTACGCTGTGGTGTTCCAGGTGGCGTTAGCTATCAAACTATTCCACATTGTTTTAAATGAAGGCCAAACTCGTAACTCAAATATTGACCTCCACAATCAGATTGTAGAAACTTTATTTTCTTGTTACGATGATTCTCCACTTCACTCTGAAGTTCTTTAAAGTTTTCTAATGTTTCAGACTTATGTTTCATTAAGTAGATATACCCATATCTACTCAAATCATTTGTGAAGGCCAGAAAATAACGATACCCGCCACGAGCCTCAACACTCATCATACCGCAAACATCGGTATCTATTATTTCCAATAAGTCATTAGCTCGTTCCATTGTTCCGGAGAACGAAGTTTTAGTCATCTTGCCCATGAGGCACGGTTCGCAAGTATAAAATGATTCATAATCAAATGATTCCAAAAGTCCATCTACATGGAGTTTCCTCATGCGCTTTACACCAAAATGACCTAAACGGCAGTGCCACAGATATGTTGCACTATCATTATCAACTTTGCATGTTTTGGCATCAATATTATGAATATGTGTACTACTACGATCGAGATTCAAGAAACCATTAACATTGGGTGTATGACCATAGAAGGTTTTATTCATGTAAACAGAATAACAATTATTCCCTGTCTTAAATGAATAACCGTAGCAATAAACATGATCTAATCATATTTATCCTCAACACAAACAGCAAATAACATTTATTTAGGTTCAACACTAATCCCGAAAGCATAGTGAGTGGGCGATGATGATCATATCAATCTTGGAACCACTTCCAACACACATCATCACTTCACCGTCAACTAGTCTCTATTTATTCTGCAACTCCTATTTCGAGTTACTAATCTTAGCAACCGAACAAGTATCAAATACCTAGGGGTTACTACGAGCACTAGTAAGGTACACATCAATAACATGTATATCAAATATACCTTTGTTCACTTTGCCATCCTTCTTATCCACCAAATATTTGGGGTAGTTCCACTTCCAGTGACCATTTTCTTTGAAGTAGAAGCACTCAGTTTCATGCTTAGGTCTTGATACACCTCCAAAGTATCTATAATTTTTTATTGTTCCATGCTATTATATTATCTGTTTTGGATGTTTATGGGCTTTACTCTACACTCTTATATCATTTTTGGGACTAACCTACTAACCGGAGGCCCAACCCAAATTGCTGGTTTTTGCCTATTTCAGTGTTTCGAAGAAAAAGAATATCAAACGGAGTCCAAATGGAATGAAACCTTCGGGAACGATCTTTCTGGAACAAATGCCAACCGGGAGACTTGGAGTGGACGTCAAGAAACAAACGAGGCAGCCACGAGGGTACCCGGCGCACCCCCTGGGGGTGGGCGTGGCCCCCACCCTCATGGGCCCCTCGTTGCTCCTCCGACGTAGTTCCTTCGCCTACATATACTCCCGTACCCTCAAAACATCAGAAGCGATCACGGAAACCTAATTCCACCACCACAACCTTCTGTATCCGCGAGATCCCATCTTGGAACCGTCACCGGCATTCCGCCGGAGGGGGAATCCACCATGGAGGGCCTCTACATCATCTCCAAGGCCTCTCCGATGAGTTGTGAGTAGTTTACCACAGACCTTCGGGTCCATAGTTATTATCTAGATGGCTTCTTCTCTCTCTTTGAATCTCAATACAATGATCTCCTCGATCTTCTTGGAGATCTATTCGACGTAACTCTTTTTGCGGTGTGTTTGTCGAGATCCGATGAATTGTGGGTTTATGATCAAGTTTATCTATGAGAAATATTTTCTCCTCTAAATTCTTTTATGTATGATTAAGTTATCTTTGCAAGTCTCTTCGAATTATCAGTTTGGTTTGGCCTACTAGATTGATCTTTCTTGCAATGGGAGAAGTGCTTAGCTTTGAGTTCAATCTTGCGGTGTCCTTTCCCAGTGACAACAGGGGCAGCAAGGCATATATTGTATTGTTTCCATCGAGGATAAAAAGATGGGGTTTATATCATATTGCATGAGTTTATCCCTCTACATCATGTCATCTTGCTTAATGCGTTACTCTGTTCTTATGAACTTAATACCCTAGATGCAGGCAGGAGTCGGTCGATGTGTGGAGTAATAGCAGTAGATGCAGAATCGTTTCGATCTACTTGTTGTGGATGTGATGCCTATATACATTATCATGCCTAGATAATCTCATAACTATTCACTTTTCTATCAATTGCTCGACAGTAATTTGTTCACCCACCGTCATACTTATGCTATCTTGAGAGAAGCCACTAGTGAAACCTATGCCCCCCGGGTCTATCTTTTATCATATACGTTTTCCATCTACTTTTATTTGCATCTTTTACTTTCCAATCTATATCATATAAATACCAAAAATATTTATCTTATCATATTATCTCTATCAGATCTCACTTTCGCAAGTGGCCGTGAAGGGATTGACAACCCCTTTATTGCGTTGGTTGCGAGGTTCTTGTTTCTTTGTGTAGGTGCGTGGGACTTTTGAGGAGCCTTCTACTGGATTGATACCTTGGTTCTAAAAAATTGAGGGAAATACTTACGCTACTTTGTTGCATCACCTTTCCTCTTCAAGGAAAACTAACGCAAGCTCAAGACATAGCAAGAAGGATTTTTGGCGCCGTTGTCGGGGAGTTCTTCGCTCAAGTCAAGACATACCAAGTACCCATCACAAACTCATCTCCCTCGCACTATATTATTTGCCATTTGCCTCTCGTTTTCCTCTCCCCCACTTCACCCCTGTTGTTTTATTCGCCCTCTCTTTCCCTTTCTCCTTCCTCTTCTGCGTGTCTTCTTGCGTGCCTGTTTGCCCTTATGGCTTTGCCTATGAGCACCAACCTTCGTCTTAGAAGGTTGGAAGAGATTGAATTAGACATTAGAAGTTTTATGACTTTACAATTTGAGCGTAATAGTTTCTTTAGAAAAGAGCTTAAAGAACAAAAAATCTTTATGGAGTACATGAACAAAGAGCTTGATGATATGTCTAAAGAATTTTATGGTTTGAATTCTCAGATTGCTTGTCCTGAAAAATCAATAGCCCAAATTTCTGATAAGCAAGCCACCTTGGTCAATAAGATGGCTGCCAAACCAGAAGGGTTAGGAGAAAATAATGACGAAGATCTAAAATTATTGATGTGTCCCCTATTAAATCCTTGTTTTGCAATATGAATCTTAATAATGACGGGACTGGAGATGAGTCAACTTTAGTTAAAAGGCGTCCCAATAATTCGGAGTTTTTAGATCTTGATGCTAAATTTGGTAAAAGTGGGATTGGAGAGGTCAAGACTTTAAATAGCATTGAACCCACTATTATGGATTTCAAGGAATTTAATTATGATAATTGTTCTTTAATAGATTGTATTTCCTTGTTGCAATCCGTGTTAAATTCTGCTCATGCTTATAGTCAAAATAAAGGTTTTACCAAACATATTTTTGATGCTTTGATGCAATCTTATGATGAAAAACTTAATTTGGAAGTTTCTATACCTAGAAAACATTATGATGAGTGGGAACCTACTATAAAAATTAAAATTAAAGATCATGAGTGTTATGCTTTATGTGATTTGGGTGCTAGTGTTTCCACGGTTCCGAAAACTTTATGTGATGTGCTAGGTTTCCATGATTTTGATGATTGCTCTTTAAACTTGCACCTTGCGGACTCCACCATTAAGAAACCTTTGGGAAGGATCAACGATTTTCTTATTGTTGCAAATAGGAATTATGTGCCCATAGATTTTATCGTTCTTGATATAGATTGAAATCTTTCATGTCCTATTATTCTTGGTAGACCTTTCCTTAGAACGATTGGTGCAATTATTGATATGAAGGAAGGGAATATTAGATTCCAATTTCCTTTAAGGAAAGGCATGGAACACTTTCCAAGAAAGAAAGTTAATTTACCTTATGAATCTATCATGTGAGCTACTTATGAATCAAGTGCCAAAGATGGCAGTACTTAAATCTATCCTCGCTTGTATGCCTAGCTAGGGGCGTTAAACGATAGCTTCTGTTTTATTTACTTAAATCTATCATGTGACCTACTTATGAATCAAGTGCCAAAGATGCCCAATTTTATTTTTGTTTCTTGATTTTTTCTTCTGTTGAGTAATAAACATTTCATCTAGCTTCTGTTTAGTAATAAATATTTCATCTAGCTTCTGTTTAGATGTGTTTTCATGATTTAATTAGTGTTTGTGCCAAGTAAAACCTATAGGATAACCTATGGTAATAGTTAATTTGATTCTGCTGAAAAACAGAAACTTTGCGCTCATGACAAAGAATACAATAAATCACAGAAACGTGCTTTTGCGTTGATTCTTTTTGCTGTAGATTAATAGACAAATTGCCTAGGACGTCCTATTTTGGTAGGATTTTAAGAGTTCTAGAAGTATTCGGAAGTTACAGATTGCTACAGACTGTTCTGTTTTTGACAGATTCTGTTTTTTGTGTGTTGTTTGCTTATTTTGATGCATCTATGGCTAGCACTACAGGAATCGGCTACTTTGCCGTCTGCCATGGCAGACGGCAAAGGCAGGAATGGCGGACGGCAAAGGTGTTTACCATCTGCCGCGGACGGCAAAAGGCTCCGGCAAAGTAAGGATCAACAAAGAGCTACTTTGCCGTCTGCTTTCTGAGGCTGACGGCAAAGGGGCTTTTGCCGTGAGCAGCTGACGGCAAAGAAAGCAGACGGCAATAATTACGCTGTTAGTCCGTTAGGTGGCTAATGGCAGCCTTTGACGTCCGCCGCTGACGGCAAAAATTGTCCGGCCTTTGCCGTCCGACGAGTGACGTCAGCTGGACGTCACTGCACGACAGACCTTTTCCGTCAGCGACAGTAGGCAAAGCCTTTGCCGTCCGCTGCTGTAGGCAAACTGACCAAATGGGTCAGCCCACCAGGAAGCACAGGTGGCCGCCGCGTGGCTTCTTTGCCGTCCGCGGCTGTTGGCAAAGGTGGCTTTGCCATCAGTGGCTGACGACAAAGATCCTGCATTGCCTCTTTTTTTCTTCTGTTTTTTTAAATCCAACAATTTTCACAGCAAATATATATGACACACACACACACACACACACACATATATATATATATATTTCACAAGGCTATTTAACAGCAAACATATGACATATCTAGCACATAAGTTTCATCGTACATACATATATAGTTCCATCCATTAATGCATACCAATTTGCACATACACATTGTTCCATGCATACATATTACAATGCAAAGTTTCATCAAGATATCAAGCTATAAGAATACTTGAAGAGAATGAAAGAAAAAACAAGCACTCCATCATAGGAAGCTAGCTTCCGTGAAGTGAATGAAATCTGCAAAATGGCAAATAAGAAAGTTAGAAAAAGGTGACTAGAAGAAGAAGAGTAGAACAAGAAGTATATGTCATTTATGAGCGAACTTAGGTGAAATGGATCATTTATGAGCTAATTTAGGTGAAATGGATCGTTTTTGAGCTAACTTCGGTGAAATGGATCGTTTATGAGCTAACTTAGTTGTAATGGATCGTTTATGAGCTAACTTAGTAAAAAGCATCATTTTAGAGCTAACCTAGGTGTGATGGGTCATTTTGGAACTAACCTAGGTAAGATGGGTCATTTTGGAGCTAACCTAGGTGAAATGGATCGTTTTAGAGCTAACTTAGGTGAAATGGATTATTTATGAGCTAACCTAGGTGAAATGGATCGTTTATGAGCTAACTTAGGTAAAAAGCATCATTTTAGAGCTAACCTAGGTGTGATGGGTCATTTTGGAGGTAAGCTAGGTAAAATGGATCGTTTGTGAGCTAACTTAGGTGAAATGGATCATTTATGAGCTAATCTAGGTAAAATGGGTCATTTTAGAGCCAACTTGGGTAAAATGCATCATTTTAGAGCTAACCTAGGTAAGATGGGTCATTTTGGAGCTAACCTAGGTAAAATGGGTCATTTTAGAGCTAACGTAGGTAAAATGGATCATTTAGGAGCTAATCTAGTCAAAATAGGTCATTTTAGAGCTAACTTGGGTAAAATGGATCATTTATAAGCTAAGTAAGGGAAAATGGGTCATTTTAGAGCTAACTTAGGTAAAATGGATCGTTTATGAGCTAACTAAACGAATTGTGCCATTTTTGACATAAGTAAGCTAAGTACAGATTGTTTTAGAGCTAACTTAGGTAAAATGGATGGTTTTGGTGGTCTGTAAGCTTATTAAGTCATTTTGGAGGAAAAGAAGCTAACTCTAAGTCATTATGGTAAGCATATTGGAGGAAATAAAGCTAATTCCAGGTCTTTATGCATTTGTTAAGCAAAACACTAGAGACACTTACCGTGATCATGGAGGTGTAGTAGCGGGTTGGCTCGTGCCGGTAGCTGGAGAAGGAACGTGCGATGCTTGTCTGGGGTTACGCTGCACCAAAGATCATTCCCAATGTCTTATTAGCATGATGACACTCAAATGTTAAAACTAGCAAGTAATGTCCATTCAAATTAAACTCACCGTGGTCCCAGTAGCAATCACTGCCATCGGCGGAGCGGTCTGACCAGACTTCTCGCACACAGACTGCACATTTGGTTTTGACGACTCAGTCATACTAGTTAGTAATGAGACAAACACTACATGAATGTTTTGGCTAATGTGTAGAAGAAACTTAACACAAGGAGCTCGTACATGGCCCTTTCCTACATGTCATTCCGTGCCCTCTCCTCCTCCGACATCTTTGACGTCCTCTCCTCCAACTCCCGCTGCCTCTCCGCCGCCTCCGCCAGAAGTTTCTCCGTTCTATCTCTCTCACTCTGTATAGCAGCCCGCAACACCTCTCCTCGTTACCATTTGTAATCATTGATGGAAGCGCACACAATGTAATGGAGAAAGATAGCTAAGTACGTATAACTAACCTTGAAGGCGAGTTGGACTGGCCATTCACGAGGCCTTATCTCAGGAGCGGAGATCGACTGGCGCGCCTTGATCTCTGGGAGAGTGCTAGGACAACGGATAAGTCCATCTCCCATGGCTATGGAGCCATGGGACCTCCCGCCACCAGATATCATCAGCAGCTCTGCATCAATGGGACCCTGGCTCGGGTTAAAGTCCTCCCCTTTCCTCGCCTTCCCCTGATCTCTATATTTCACGAGCTTGTCGTGGGAGGAGATGTTGGTGAAGTTTTTTGGACCATCGAGGTCAGACGAAGAGAATGCCTTGACTTTCTTGTAAGAGGCAGTGTGGGCCATGGCATACAGGTCGTACACCTCTGGCACCTTATCCGCCTTATTGTAGAGTGTCTAAAAGAGAGAAACAAAGTAAATTAGTAATTAAAGGGCTAAAGCTAGCATGATGAATGAATTGCATGAATCATGAAGCAAACCACATACCCAGTTCCGCCCGAACTGATATAAGTTGGGGCTGCCTTGATGGTGTGGCACACCTTCCATTTGGGCACGTTTGTCCTTGGCCTCATTGTGGAGGGATAGCCATTCTTTTGAGCACCACTCATTGACCAAGACCTCCCCACAATCCATCCAATCAGCACATCATCTCGAAGGGGCCTAAGTTAGCAAATAGAAACTTGAGCGCTACGACTATGAATTACTAAATGAAGGAAGTAAAGTACAAGGCCTTAAGAATTACCTTCATGTACTCCTCCTTACTCAAGAACTTCTCGCGGCACGCCGGCCTGGTCTTCTTGATACCACGCGAGGCGTAGTAGTCTCGAACAGCCTGCACCCGAGCCTCGTGCCGTAAGTTCTGTAGTAGGCACTTGCAGACGTTATCAATAACATTTGCCGCCTCCTCCTCGTATCCCTCCTCACACCTGTAGAATGTATGCAATCAAATGATACAATATTGATTAATACAATTAATAACTAGCTAGTTGAAGATTTTTAATTGTGTAAAGGAGAAATTACCCAGAACTTTCTAATCACCACGTTTGCCCTCGTCTTGCACAAGACACCGTCGTTAATCTCACCCGGCGGGGCCGAGGGAGCCAAGTAGTGCTCCCAACTCAATCCAAGCTCTGGAAGCCGACCCTCACTAGGCAACGTGACAAACCCCGGGAAGTTTTGCCGACAAAGAACTCCAAGGACGGAGTTGGGCCGGCGGACACTATGATGGTGGTTCCAACCCCCGCAGCATGACAAGGCCAACACATTAGATATTTGAAGAAACATGAATGCAAAAGGGTTCAAAAAGATTAAATGCACTTACCTCTCCCCATCAGGGAAAATCAACCACCTCTGCTCGTGGGTCGCCGGTACGTCCGGGAGCCGTGTACAACCACGCTGGTAGACGATGCCCCCCTCCTCCTCAATATCAGTCGGCTCCCCGCTGTCATCAGCATGGCCACTCGGCCCCTTAGGCTGATCCGGCCAGGTACCCCATCCAGACGTGTGCTCCTCCGGGGTCTCGTGGGTCAAACTCTCGTGGCCCGAGGGCCCGTCAACCCAAGGCTCGTGGGCTGAAGGCCCATGGACCGGAGGCTCGTGGACCGGAGTCCGTGTAGCCTCCTCCTCAAACCAGTCCATCCTAGCAGTCACGTGCTCGGGTGAAACAGCTGGGGGTGGCGGCGAGGAAGGCGCCCTGGCAGTCACCCTACCTCCTCTCCCGCGACCACGTGCTCTAGCTCCTCTGTTCTTCTTACCTCGTCCCCTGCTCGGCACCGCGGTCGACGGAGAAGGGCCAGGCGGTGTCGCCATACTGTCCAGCAACGCTTGGCGGAGAGGTGCGTGTGGAATGGAAGACCTCGCACCACGCGCCGAAGAAGAAGGGTCCTCGGAGCGCTCCCGACCAACGCCCACCATCTTTCAACACCTGCCATGACAAAGAGTAAACGAAATTAGTAGAACATAAAAAAATACCGACACGAATAATAATATGTATATCACTTAAGCGTATCATCATCAAGTATAACATAAAAAAATTGAATACCTGACACTACGTACTAATAATCTCGATCAGTATCATCAATAAATGCATAATCATCATCATCACTATAATCAATGACGGGCTCAAGGGGTCAGGGGGTCGAGGTGTCGGGGTGTCGGGGTGTGGTGTCGGGGTCGGGGTCGGGGTGTCGAGGTGTGGTGTCGGGGTCGGGGTGTCAGGGTCAGGGGGTCTGGGGGTCGGGTTGTCGGGGTGTCGTGCCGGGGTCGGGGTGTTGTGTCGGGGTCGGGGTGTCTGGGTCAGGGGGTAAGGGGGTCGGGGTGTCGGGGTGTCATGTCGGGGTCGGGGTGTGGTGTCGGGGTCCGGGTCTGGTGTCGGGGTCAGGGTGTCGGGGTCAGGGGGTCGGGGTGTCGGGGCGTCGTGTCGGGGTGTCGGGGTGTGGTGTCGGGGTCGGGGTGTCTGGGTCAGGTGGTCAGGTGGTCGGGGTGTCGGGGTGTCGTGTCGGGGTGTCTTTTTTCTACTTCTTTTACTTCTTTTTTTTCTTTTCTTCTTCTTCTACTTCTTCTACTTCTTTTCTTCTTCTTCTTTTTTCATCTTTTTTTCTACCTCTTTTACTTCTTTTCTTTTCTTCTTTGCTTCTTCTTCTACTTCTTCTACTTCTTTTCTTCTTCTTCTTCTTCTTTTTTCATCGTTTTTGTACTTCTTTTACTTCTTTTCTTTTCTTCTTTTCTTCTTTTCTTCTTTTCTTCTTCTTCTACTTCTTCTACTTCTTTTCTTCTTCTTCTTTTTCTTTTCTTCTACATATTCTTTTTTCTAACACTAACACTAAATCTTCTTCTTTTCTAACACTAAATCTAACACTAACACTAACACATATCTAGCCCTAAATCTAACACTAACAATTAAACATCAAAAAAAGAAAAAACAGAAAAAAAATACTCACCGGAGCCGATGGGGGCGTGGTTTCGCGGCGGTAGGGTGGCGGTGACGACGGGGGTGGCAGGACTCCGGGGCGGTGGAGCTCAGGGAGGGGCGTTGTGGGGCGGCGCCGAGCCGGCAGGGAGGCGGGGGCGATGGGGCCGCGGTGGCGCCGGGGGCGACACTGGTGCTGGGGTGGTGGGCGTGTGGGGGGGCGCCGGGGCAGTGGGACGGTCGGGCGGCGACGCGCCGGGGCACCGGGGTGCCGGGGCGGCGGGATAATGGGGCGACGGGGCGTCGGCGGGTGGGGGGGGGTGGCAGGGTGGCGGGGCGGCAGCGGGTGGTGGGGGCGGGGGTGGTGGCGGGTGGCGGGGCAGCGGGGCAGTGGGACGGTCGGGCAGCCACGCGCCGAGGCGTGGGGGCGCCGGGGCGGCGGGATGGTGGGCCGACGGGGCGTCGGCGGGTGGGGGGCGGCGGGGTGGCGGGGGCGGGGGCGCTGGCGGGGGTGGCGGCGGTGGCGGGGGCAGCGACGGGTGGCGGGGGCGGTGCGGTGGGTGGATCTGGTGGCGGGGCGTCGGGGAGGAGAGAGGGAGAGAAACAGAGAGAGTAACGGGCGGGGGGGAGGGGGGAGGGGGCTCAGCCGCTAGTTAGGTTAGCCTTTGCCGTCCTCCCGACCTTTGCCGTCCGTTTTTTGTTTATCTTTGCCGTCTACTGCGGACGGCAAAGAGGGGGGACATTAAGTTTTTCCTAATCAGACCGTTAGTGGGTCACACCACCCTCTTTGTCTTCTACCAAGAAACGGCTAATGGCAAAGACCTTCTTTGCCGTCTGCCAGTTGTTTGCCGTCCGCTTCTTGGTAGCTGATGGCAAAGACCTTCTTTGCCGTCCGCTAGCGGACGACAAAGAACTGGCAGACGGCAAAACCCCTGATTCCAGTAGTGTAGTATCTAGGGGTATGAACCATAGATAAGTTGGAATACAGTACGTTTAACACCAATACCAATAAAGAATGAGTTCATTACAATACCTTATGTGGTGGTTTTTCTTTGTTGCACTAACGGAGCTTATGAGATTTCCTGTTGAGTTTTGTGTTGTGAAGTTTTCAAGTTTTGGGTAAAGATTTGATGGACTACGGAATAACGACTGGTAAAAGCCTAAGCTTGGGGATGCCCATGGCACCCCAAGATATTCAAGGACAACCAATAGCCTAAGCTTGGGGATGCCCCGGAAGGCATCCCCTCTTTTGTCTTCGTCTATCGGTAACTTTACTTGGAGCTGTATTTTTATTCGCCAGATGATATGTGTTTTGCTTGGAGCGTCTTGTATGATATTAGTCTTTGCTTTTTAGTTTACCACAATCATACTTGGTGTACACACCTTTTGAGAGAGACACACTTGTTTGGAATTTATTAGAATACTCTATGTGCTTCACTTATATCTTTTGAGCAAGATAGCTTTGCTCTGTGTGCTTCACTTATATTTTCTAGAGCACAGCGGTGGCTTTATTTTAAAGAAATTGTTGATCTCTCATACTTCACTTATATCATTTTGATAGTCTTTTAGAACAGCATGGTATTTGCTATGGTTATAAATTTGGTCCTAGAATGATGAGCATCCAAGTTGGGTATAATAAAAACTATCAAAGAAAGTGCATTAAAAACTATGATCAATTTGATGCTTGATAATTGTTTTGAGATATAAAGGTGGTAATTTTAGAGTCATGCTAGTGGGTTATTATGAAATTGAGAAATACTTGTGTTGAAGTTTACAAGTCCCGTAGCATGCACGTATGGTAAAAGTTGTGTGACAAATTTGTTGCATGGGGTGCTCTTTTAATTGTCTTCCTTATGAGTGGCGGTCGGGGACGAGCGATGGTCTTTTCCTACCAATCTATCCCTCTCAGGGCATGCGTAGTAGTACTTTGCTTCGAGGGCTAATAAAATTTTGTAATAAGTATATGAGTTCTTTATGACTAATGTGAGTCCATGGATATACGCACACTTACCCTTCCACTTTGCTAGCCTTTATTATACCACGCAAATTTCACCAGTATCATGCACCCATTATTTACCTTCCTCAGAACAGCCACCATACCTACCTATTATGGCATTTCCATAGCCATTCCAAGATATATTGCCATGCAACTTTCCACCGTTCCATTTATTATGACACACTCCATCATTGTCATATTGCTCTTTGCATGATCATGTAGTTGACATCGTAGTTGTGGCAAGGCCACCTTCATAAATTTTCATACATGCCACTCTTGATTCATTGCATATCCGGGTACACCGCCAGAGGCATTCACATAGAGTCATATTTTGTTCTAACTATTGAGTTGTAATTCTTGAGTTGTATATCAATAAAAGTGTGATGATCTTCATTATTAGAGCATTGTCCCAAGTGAGGAAAGGATGATGAAGACTATGATTCCCCCACAAGTCGGGATGAGACTTCGGACTTTATAAAAATAAAAGATGCCAAAGAAGCCAATAAAAAAGAGAGGCCAAAGGAGCCCACCAAATAAAAAAAACAGAAAAAAATGAAATGAGAGAAAAGAGAGAAGGGACAATGCTACTATCTCTTTTCCACACTTGTGCTTCAAAGTAGCACCGTGATCTTCATGATAGAGGGTCTCCTATGTTGTCACTTTCATATACTAGTGGGAATTTTTCATTAGAGAACTTGGCTTGTATATTCCAATGGCGGGCTTCCTCAAAAACGCCCTAGGTCTTCGTGAGCAAGCAAGTTGGATGCACACCCACTTAGTTTCTTTTGTTGAGCTTTCATATATTTATAGCTCTAGTGCATCCGTTGCATGGAAATCCCTACCTACTCACATTGATATCTATTAATGGGCATCTCCATAGCCCGTTGATATGCCTAGTTGATGCGAGACTATCTTCTCCCTTTTTGTCTTCGCAACCACCACCATAGTGCTATGTCCATGGCTTGCGCTCATGTATTGTGTAAGAGTTGAAAAGGCTGAAGCGCGTTAAAAGTATGAACCAATTGCTCGGCTTGTCATCGGGGTTGTGCATGATGGGAGTATTTTGTGTAATGAAAATGAAGCATGGCCTAACTATATGATTTTGTAGGGATAAGCTTTCTTTGGCTATGCTATTTTGATAAGACATGATTATTTGTTATTATGCTTCAAGTATTATTATTTTTATGTTTTATAAGCTTTTCTCTTGAATCATTTGGATCTGAACAATCATGCCACAATAAAGAAAAATACATTGAGAATGATGCTAGGTAGCATTCCACATCAAAAATTCTGTTTTTATCATTTACCTACTCAAGGACAAGCAGGAATTAAGCCTGGGGATGCTTGATACGTCTCCAATGTATCTATAATTTTTGATTGTTCCATGCTATTATATTACCTGTTTTGGATGTTTATGGGCTTTACTCTACACTTTTATATCATTTTTGGGACTAACCTACTAACCGGAGGCCCAACCCGAACTGCTGTTTTTTTTGCCTATTTCAGTGTTTCGAAGAAAAGGAATATCAAACGGAGTCCAAACGGAATGAAACCTTCGGGAATGATCTTTTTGGAATAAATGCCAACCGGGAGACTTTGAGTGGACATCAAGCAACAAACGAGGTGGCCTCAAGGGTGCCCGACGCGCCCCTTGTGGGTGGGCGTGCCCCCACCCTCGTGGGCCTCTCGTTGCTTCACCGACGTACTTCCTTCGCCTACATATACTCTCGTACCCTGAAAACATCAGAAGCGACCATGAAAACCAAATTCCACCGCCGCAACCTTCTATATCCACGAGATCACATCTTGGAGCCATCGCCGGCACTCCGCCGGAGAGGGAATCCACCATGGAGGGCCTCTACATCATCTCCAAGGCCTCTCCGATGAGTTGTGAGTAGTTTAGCACAGACCTTCGGGTCCATAGTTATTAGCTAGATGGCTTCTTCTCTCTCTTTGAATCTCAATACAATGTTCTCCTCGATCTTCTTAGAGATCTATTTGATGTAACTCTTTTTGCGGTGTGTTTGTCGAGATCTGATGAATTGTGGGTTTATGATCAAGTTTATCTATGAGAAATATTTGAATTTCCTCTGAATTCTTTTATGCATGATTAAGTTATCTTTGCAAGTCTCTTTGAATTTTCAGTTTGGTTTGGCCTACTAGATTGGTCTTTCTTGCAATGGGAGAAGTGCTTAGCTTTGGGTTCAATCTTCCCGTGTCCTTTCCAAGTGACAGGAGGGGCAGCAAGGCACGTATTGTATTGTTGCCATCGAGGATAAAAATATGGGGTTTATATCATATTGCATGAGTTTATCCCTCTACATCATGTCATCTTGCTTAATGCGTTACTATCTTCTTATGAACTTAATACTCTAGATGCAGGCAGGAGTCAGTCGATGTGTGGAGTAATAGTAGTAGATGCAGAATCGTTTCGATCTACTTGTTGCGGACGTGATGCCTCTATACATAATCATGCCTAGATAATCTCATAACTATTTGCTTTTCTATCAATTGCTCGACAGTAATTTGTTCACCCACCGTAATACTTATGCTATCTTGAGGGAAGCCACTAGTGAAACCTATGGCCCCCGGGTCTTTCTTTTATCATATAAGTTTTCCATCTACTTTTATTTGCATCTTTTACTTTCCAATCTATATCAGAAAAATACCAAAAATATTTATCTTATCATATTATCTCTATCAGATCTCACTTTCGCAAGTGGCCGTGAAGGGATTGACAACCCCTTTATTGCGTTGGTTGCGAGGTTCTTGTTTGTTTGTGTAGGTGCGTGGGACTTTTGAGGAGCCTCATACTGGATTGATACCTTGGTTCTCAAAAACTGAGGGAAATACTTATGCTACTTTGCTGCATCACCCTTTCCTCTTCAAGAAAAACCAACGCAAGCTCAAGATGTAGCAGGTCTAGCTTTGGGCTTCTTCCCGGGAGAGACAACTTGCTTGCCATTCTTCTTGAAGTTCCCTTGATTTCCCTTTGCCCTTTTCTTGAAACTAGTGGTCTTGTTTAATCATCAACAATTGATGCTTTCCTTGATTTCTACCTTCGTCGATTTCAGCATCATGAAGAGCTCAGGAATCGCTTTTGTCATCCCTTGCATATTATAGTTCATCACGAAGTTCCATTAACTTGGTGATGATGACTAGAGGACTCTGTCAATCACTATCTTATCTGGAAGCTAAACTCCCACTTGATTCAAGCGATTGTAGTACCCAAACATTCTGAGCACATGCTCATTACCTAATCTTTTCTCCTCCATCTTTTACGCAAAGTACTCGTCAGAGGTCTCATACCTCTCAACACGGGCATGAGTCTGAAATACCAAATTCATCTTCTTGGGACATCTCATATGATCCATGGTGTTCAGAATGTTTTTGAAGTCCCGGTTCAAAGCCGTAAAGCATGGTGCACTAAATTATGAAGTAGTCATCATATTGAGCTAGCCAAACATTCATAACGTGCGCATATGTTCCTGCAATAGGTCTGTCACCTAGCAGTGCATCAAGGACATAATTCTTCTGTGCAACAACGAGGGTAAACCTCAGATCACGGACCCAGTCCACATCATTGCTACTATCATCTTTCAATTTAGTTTTCTCTAGGAACATATCAAAAACATAGGGGAGCTACAACGCGAGCTATTGACCTACAACATAATCTGCAAATACTATCAGGACTAAGTTCATGATAAATTGAAGTTCAATTAATCATATAACTTAAGAACTCCCACTTAGATAGACATCCCTCAAGTCATCTAAATGATACATGATCCAAATTAACTAAACCATGTCCGATCATCACGTGATATGGAGTAGTCATCAATGGTGAACCTCTCTATGTTGATCATATCCACTATATGATTCACGTTCGACCTTTTGGTCTCCAGTGTTCCGAGGCCATGTCTGTACATGCTAGGCTCGTCAAGTTTAACCCGAGTATTTCACATGTGCAAAACTGGCTTGCACCCGTTGTATTTGAACATAGAGCTTATCACACCTGATCATCACGTGGTGTCTCAGCACGAAGAACTTTCGCAATGGTGCATACTCGGGGAGAACACTTATACCTTGAAATTTAGTTAAGAGGTCATCTTATAATGCTACTGCCGTACTAAGCAAAATAAGATGCAAAAAGATAAACATCCAATGCAATCAAAATATATGACATGATATGGCCATCATCATCTTGTGCTTTTGATCTCTGTCACCAAAGCAACAACATGATCTCCATCGTCACCGGCTTGACACCTTGATCTCCATCGTAGCATCATGGTCGCCTCGCCAACTATTGCTTCTACGACTATTGCTACCGCTTAGTGATATAGTAAAGCAATTACATGGCGTTTGTATATCATACAATAAAGCGACAACCATAAGGCTCCTGCCAGTAGTGATAACTTTTAGAAAACGTAATCATCTCATACAACAACGTATATCACATCATGTCTTGACCATATCACATCACAACATGCCCTGCAAAAACAAGTTAGACGTCCTCTACTTTGTTGTTACAAGTTTTACGTGGCTGCTACGGGCTTCTAGCAAGAACAGTTCTTACCTATGGCACAAAACCAGAATGGTGATTTATCAAGTTTGCTGTTTTAACCTTCAACAAGGACCGACCGCAGTCAAATTCGATTCAACTAAAGTTGGAGAAACAGAAACCCGCTAGCCACCTTTATGCAAAACTAGTTTCATATCTGTCGGTGGAACCAGTCTCATGAACGTGGTCATGTAAGGTTGGTCCGGGCCGCTTCATCCAACAATACTGCCGAATCAAAATAAGACATTGGTGGTAAGCAGTATGACTATCACCGCCCACAACACTTCGTGTTCTACTTGTGCATATCATCTACGCATAGACCTGGCTCGGATGCCACTATTGGGAAATGTAGCATGCAATTTCAAAAAAATTCCTACGCTCATGCAAGATCTATCTAGGAGATGCATAGCAATTAGAGGGGGAGTGTGTGTCCACGTACCCTCGTATACCGAAAGCGGAAGCGTTTACTTAACACGGTTGATGTAGTCGAACGTCTTCTCGTTCCGACCGATCGAGTACCGAACGTACGACACGTCCGAGTTCTGCACACATTCAGCGTGATGACGTCCCTCGAGCTCTTGATCCGGCAGAGGGTCGAAGGAGTAGATGAGTTCTGTCAGCAGGAGTATGGTGACAGTGATGGCGATGTGATCCGCGCAGGGCTTCACCTAAGCACCGTGAGAATATGACCGGAGGCGTAAACTTTGGGGGGGGGGGCATCGTACATGGCTTGGAACAATTGGTGTGTCCTCTAGGGGCGCCCCCGGTATATAAAGGAGGGACGGAGAGGAGGCCGGCCTAGGTGTGCCCCAAGTGGGAAGGACTCCCACTTGGACTACTAGTTGGATTCGCCCCCCTTCCTTCTACCGGAGGGGGTAAGGGGGAAGGAGAGGAAGTAGGAGAAGGAAAGGGGGGTGGCTCCCCCTTCCCTAGTCCAATTCGGCCTCCTCCCTTGTGGGGGGTGCACCAGCCTCTTTTTGGCTGGTTAGCCACCCTCCTATGGCCCATATGGCCCGTATCTTCCACCGAGGGGTTGCGGTAACCCCTCTGGTACTCCGGTATGTACCCGATACACACCGAAACCCTTCCGGTGTCCAAATACCACCTTCCAATATATCAATATTTATCTCTCAACCATTTCGAGAGTCCTAGTAATGTCTGTAATCTCATCCGGGACTCCAAACAACCTTCGGTCACCAAAACACATAACTCATATAATACATACCGTCGTTAAACGTTGAGCGTGCGGACCCTACGAGTTCAAGAACAATGTAGACATGACCGAGACACCTCTCCGATCAATAACCAATAGCGAAACCTGGATGCTCATATTGGTTCCCACATATTCAACAAAGATCTTTATCGGTCGAACCATAATGTCAACATATGTTATTCCCTTTGTCATCGGTATGTTACTTGCCCGAGATTCGATCGTCGGTATCTTCATACCTAGTTCAATCTCGTTACCCACAAGTCTCTATACTTGTTCCGTAATGCATCATCCCACAACTGACTTATTAGTCGCATTGCTTGCAAGGCTTCATATGATGTGCATTACCGAGAGGGCCCAGAGATACCTCTCCGATACTCGGAGTGACAAATCCTAATCTCGATCTATACCAACCCAACAAACACCTTCGGAGATGCCTGTAGAGCATCTTTACAATCGCCCAGTTATGTTGTGACGTTTGATAGCACACACGGCATTCCTCCGGTGTCTGGGAGTTGCATAATCTCATAGTCGGAGCAGGGGCGGAGCCAGGATTCGGACATAGGGGTCTAATGTGAAAAACTAAGTACCATAACGATGTATCATTTCACCGCAATTACCACATAGCTACATTTATATTAGTTTAAATTTTCCCTTACAATTGTTAATAAGGTGAAGAATATTAATAATTTTATCATATGAGAACTTTTTTTTGTGGGTGATCATTTGAGAACTTCATTGGTAATTCCTTTTTAATGTGGAATATCATGCAATTCAGAAACAAGTCATATCTCATTGGAACGGGGTCGGTGCACATTAGTCTCGTTAACAATGTCACTAGGTTGATAGCATTAAGCTACAGACACAAAATTCAAATAAGTTTTTACGGTGTTTGGCAGCGATTTTGTATTCATAACATAAGGCACATCACACAAGCAAAATACATGAAAATTGAATCGGCGTCGTTGAGCACACAATTAATAAAAAATTGAATGACAATTTCAATCACATAAGGTAGTTTGAGGTGATTCGTATATAATATAGTTGAGGGTGATTCATAGATTGTATTCACTAGTGCTAAAAAGAAGTAATGCTAACCTCCGCTAGTTGGCTGGACGGCATAAGAATTGATGACTGCAGCTGCGGAATTACCGCCTGATTCAATATAACTCGAATCCATTTGAATGCGAGCAGGAGAGCAGGAGGCACGCAGCCGCCAGCGCTAATCAGCTCTCGTCATATGTTAATCACACCAGGAGGGCAGGAGTGGAGGACGGGAAGAGGCCTAGACAATGAATGGGCTTCCTTTCTCATGTGTTTATGGGCCTGTTTCGCTTTTCAGTTTTACTCTACATTTATGTTAGGCCGTTAGGGGGGGGGGTACGTATAATTGCCAATATCTTGTCGCTAATTTCTGCTAGCTCTCGAGACTTCTGTCGATCATAGGGGGGCCAGGCCCCTGCTCGCCCCCCTTGTCTCTGCCACTGAGTCGGAGGAATATGTATTTAACATGAAGAAAGCAGTAGCAATATAACTGAATGATTATTATGCTAAGCTAATGGACGGGTCTTGAACATCACATCATTCTCCTAATGATGTGATTCCATTCATCAAATGACAACACATGTCTATGGTTAGGGAACTTAACCATCTTTGATCAACGAGCTATTCAAGTAGAGGCATACTAGGGACACGGTGTTTTGTCCATGTATCCACACATATATCAAGTTTCCGGTTAATACAATTCTAGCCTGAACAATAGACATTTATCATGATATAAGGAAATATAAAATAACAACTTTATTATTGCCTCTAGTGCATATTTCCTTCAGTAGCGCAGATCGAAGGGGTGGGCTATGAAGCCTATGATGCGGTAGGCAAGTGGCCCGGTGTACCGAGTCGCCCGTTTGGTGTCTCAGGAACCCTGCACACATCCTTCGGGGCCGTAGTGGAAACCTCGGCCGGACTCCCTGCAGATGGAACCTGAATAGACGACAAACCTAGACTAGGGACTTATGTGGTTAGTCAGGTCGTGGTCCACACCCACGTCGTCTTTCGCTTGAAGTATGCCGAGCACATGTCGTGTGCAGGCGCTAAGTGGTGGAAATATGTGTGAAGAAGTACACCCCTGTAGGGTTATAAACGATCTGTCCGAATAGCCGCGTCCGTGGTAAAGGACTGCTGATGTGCTTATACAGTTCATAGACAAGTGAAAGTGGATACTTTAAAATGCGCAAGAAAAGTGTGATCGCTATGGATGGCTTTCTCGTAGGGAGACGGGAGCGGATCCATAGTGGTGTATTGATATGGTGAATATGTGGACTCGTGTGCGCCATCTCAAAAGAGTTATTTGCAGTCTTAGTTCAGGATAGCCACAGTCAAAGTTGGCTTGCTGCAGTTAAACTCCACCACCCCCTTTGTTGATACTGATGCATATGTAGCTAGTTCTGATGTAAGTCTTGCTGGGTACATTTGTACTCGAGTTTGCTTAATTTCTGTTTTTGCAGAGAGATTTCAGTCTCACTAGTAGTTCCGCGTGGACTACAACATTTAGCTTGCTACCTCAGCTACAATCTTGTACCCTTGGGAGGGTCTTATAGATAGTCATGCATCTCAGCCTTTTTCATTTGTAGTTGTCTCTAGTCAGACATGTTATGCTTCCTTTGCTTGTATAGTTTGTATGTTGGGTCAT
This sequence comes from Triticum aestivum, assembly GCF_018294505.1. Lineage (NCBI taxonomy): Eukaryota > Viridiplantae > Streptophyta > Magnoliopsida > Poales > Poaceae > Triticum > Triticum aestivum. The sequence goes on from NC_057801.1 coordinate 757,632,222, forward strand.
GATACCCATGTTTGTAATATCAGACTCTTCAAAGCCTTCTGAATAAATACTTTGAGTCGTAGAGTTTTGTTGTGATGCCATGTTGTATTTTTACATATCGAGCATATTGTGTGTATAATTTTGAAATGCTTGGTATGTGTGGGATCCGACAACTTAGATGGGGCAGTAGACTGTGTTGCCTCCTATAGTATGGTAGGATGAAGAGGATGATGAACCCGCACACTTCAAACTGGCACAGCCTTTCTGGCTTTTCTTGACGTGGTCGTTCTGTTCCGCTTTGTGGTGTTTACACCCCTGGTAGAGTTCGACTATGATGTGGAGATATATATACTCATCGGAAACTAGGCGATGGACTCAGTACAACTGTGATTGGGGGGGGTAACAGAGAGTATCCTCCTTTTACTGCAGAATGTGCCTTTTTGAATGACATGATGCATTTTATGCATTTGGTGACCGAGGAACCTATTATAGCTGCAGTGGACTCAGAGGGGGATGTTTGTCGGGAAATTGCTCTCCCGGAAGGAAGGGAAGAAGCCAGGTCTGGTTATACCTCAGTTGGATACTCTCAGGGGAAATTGCATGCTTGGTATATGGTTCCTTATTATGACAACTCTCTGTGTGTGTACTTGAGGATTATGCTAGTGAAGTGTGGACCCTAAAGCATACTGTTGATGTTCCCCAACTGTTTGGAAGGGAATATGCCAGAGAGGATTGCGACGAAGAGGACAAGACCTTTAAGTATGAGATGTTTGCAATTCATCCTGATCGTAATTTGATTTTCCTTACTAACTGGAAGGAGGTGAATCTGTCGTGTGATATGGATAGCAGGGAAGTGCATCTTATGTGCAATTATGGAGATTTCCTGGATGGTTTACCTTATAGTATTCCCTGTTTGGCGGATTTGGTTGTCGGATGATTGCCTGAAAGTCCTTGCTGCTTCATGCATTTGACATGCTGGCACAAATGCCTTTGTAGAAACTGGTCGTTGTGTGTGTGTGTGTGTGCCTAATGGTCTAGTTTCGTGGCAGCATTCCAAAACGTGCTCTGCAGGTGCATGCCCTTTTGTGGCTTTGAACAATGCTGGTTAGCTTTACATATTTTGTAAGAGATACACGATCCAATGGATAATGCCTAGTTGTATGAATGACCTAGTCACTTATATATTTGCTTTTAGGTAATACTAATTGTTGTTGTCACTTGTTATCTGTTATTGGTGGCTGAATGCAAGCGTACATTACCATGTTAGTATCCTTTTACATTTTGCTCGCCTTGTTTACATCTATGCTGAATATTGATGGCGCCCTGTTTTTGTGCATTTGTAAATTTTAAAAAGGTGTCATCTTTTACAGTAACAGAATATTGCCTGCTGGTCTCTTCTATATATATGTTGTTGCATATATATTGTTGCATATACATAGTGTAAACATATGTTAGTTTCATCGCGGCCTACAAGTGTTGAATGCATTTTAAAACATGTTTGAGTTTTTAGAAAAATGTAATCATGTAATAAATAGTCAATATGTATTAGTAATTAAGATGGTCATGTGATTAGAAAGTGTTCAATGGTTTTTTAAATATTGTTGTAATTAAAAAATTCATGCATTACAAAATCATATAATGAAAAGAGTGTGTGACTCATTCTTACAAAAATCATACAATCTGAGGTTTACTTTGTATGAAAAAAATTAAACGTTGAGGGAGAACTACAAATGCAAAAAAATGTTAAGACGAATAGAGCAGCAAGTTAGGGATCCAAATGTTTACATTTGAAGTTTATTCTCTCAACTGTGGTTGTTTAGGAATCACAAATATTTATTACCTCAATATATTGTCCTTACAGGGCGTTATAGGTGTGTGGATCGTCTATATATGTTCTACTGTATGCTCTTAAAAAGAATTAAAAGAATAAACTACAATTGTTGATAAGAAAATCATCACTTAAATTTTTTGACAAGTCCTCCATGCATACATATCGAGGCCAACTCAATTGTTAACTTCTGGATATGTTATACATGAAACCCAGATCATAGGACCGCAAGATCTATGAACTGCTGCTCATTAATTGAAACCGTATTCAGCTACAAAATCTCTCAATTTACTCTTCGGCTATGTAATCTATCAACATCTTTGCATCCGAGATGTATGAGTCAAGCACCTTCAACTATCTAATCTCAGAATCTAAAGCCGAAGTAATCCATCACCTCACGCCGGAAAATTGGGCACTTGGACTCTTGATAGAACCACCCTTTGATGCATGGGATGTGGAAGGCGTGGGTTTGGAAGCACGACATCCTGACAATATCCTACTCACCAGTATCCAACTCCAAATGGAAAATCACGCATTCCTGACCGGATGCGCCAGAGGTCCTGCAGCTGCGTCGGCCTCTTAGCACGCGCAGATTAGGGCCTGTGGATGGCTGTAAACCAAACATACCAGCAGTGACGACGTGATGTTGATGTTGAAGCGCAGGGCGACAGCCTCAAGGCTATCGAACTTGTGGTCGATCTAATCGGCGAAGTCTATTTGCGGGTGATCATGGTCCCCACAGTTCCTGGGGCTGAGGTCATAGTCGCGAGTCACCGGCCCGTCGACGAGCATGCCGTGGATGAGGTTACGGCAGGCTTCGTAGTTCCGGAAGACACCAGGGTCTGCGACCTAGACGCGGTGGTTAAACGGCGCCCGGTTGTCCACGAGGCGTTGATGCTCCACCCTGCAGGTGAGTTGGCGTGGGTCCCGGTCCTGGGCATCCCGTGCGACAGAACCACGCCGACGTGAATGTGCAGGGAGCTGGGGAGATGGGTCGGCTTGCGGTGGTGGAAGACGCGCAGGAGAACTCTCCCACAGTTGTAGGCGTGCGTCTCCGTGACCTCTGCTGCGTGCGACCATGGTGGCAACACCATGGCGCCGGTGCCTGCTCTGTGTGTGTGTGGGGGGGGGGGGGGGGGGCGAAATGAGCTCTATCGGACGCGATTTCTTATAGGCGAACGAAGGAAGAAGGAAGGCAAGTGCATGACCGCCTGTAAACGAAGGAATCTGCTGAGGGTTTCCTAATGGAAACTGAAAGTGGGCCCACTGCTTGTGACCATTGGAAGTGTAATGTATGACTAGCTTTCAGACTTTCCCAGTCGGTGAAGACTGCATACAGTTTAGAGACAAACCAAAAATGATCATCTTTAATTTGCTGCCCGTAGAGCATCATAAACTGATGTGCAGGGCAAAATGGAAAATATAACCAAAAAGCAAAACTAATTAAAATAGTAAACTTTTTGTGAAATTATTTCAGATAACTCGACCTTTATGTAGCGCCCAATGCTAGGCGCTACCTTGTGTCGTACCGCCATTCTGACATGCGCTACATACCTAACAATATGTAATAATGTAGTCAATATATTTTTTGTAAGATGGTCATGTGATTAAAAAGTGTTCAATGATTTTTTAAATATTCATGTAATAATATTCACGTAATATTTGATCTACTTGTTGCGGACGTGATGCCTATATACATGATCATGCCTAGATAATCTCATAACTATTCGCCTTTCTATCAATTGCTCGACAGTAATTTGTTCACCCACCATCATACTTATGCTATCTTGAGAGAAGCCACTAGTGAAACCTATGGCCCCCGGGTCTATCTTTTATCATATAAGTTTTCTATCTACTTTTATTTGCATCTTTTACTTTCCAATCTATATCATAAAAATACCAAAAATATTTATCTTATTATATTATCTCTATCAGATCTCACTTTCGCAAGTGGCTGTGAAGGGATTGACAACCCATTTATTGCATTGGTTGCGAGGCTCTTGTTTGTTTGTGTAGGTGCGTGGGACTTTTGAGGAGCCTCCTACTGGATTGATACCTTGGTTCTCAAAAACTGAGGGAAATACTTACGCTACTTCGTTGCATCACCGTTTCCTCTTCAAGGAAAACCAACGCAAGCTAAAGACATAGCAAGAAGGATTTTTGGCGCCGTTGCCGGGGAGGTCTTTGCTCAAGTCAAGACATACCAAGTACCCATCACAAACTCATCTCCCTCACACTACATTATTTGCCATTTGCCTCTCGTTTTCCTCTCCCTCACTTCACCATTAAGAAACTTTATGTGATTTGGGTGCTAGTGTTTCCACGGTTCCGAAAACTTTATGTGATGTGCTAGGTTTCCATGATTTTGATGATTGCTCTTTAAACTTGCACCTTGCGGACTCCACCATTAAGAAACCTTTGGGAATGATCAACGATTTTCTTATTGTTGCAAATAGGAATTATGTGCCCATAGATTTTATCGTTCTTGATATAGATTGAAATCTTTCATGTCCTATTATTCTTGGTAGACCTTTCCTTAAAACGATTGGTGCAATTATTGATATGAAGGAAGGGAATATTAGATTCGAATTTCCTTTAAGGAAAGGCATGGAACACTTTCCAAAAAAGAAAGTTAAATTACCTTATGAATCTATCATGCAAGCTACTTATGAATCAAGTGCCAAAGATGGCACTACTTAAATCTATCCTCGCTTTTATGCCTGGCTAGGGGCGTTAAACGATAGCACTTGTTGGGAGGTGACCCAATTTTATTTTTGTTTCTTGATTTTTGCTTCTGTTTAGTAATAAATATTTCATTTGGCTTCTGTTTAGATGTGTTTTCAGGTTTTAATTAGTGTTTGTGCCAAGTAAAACCTATAGGATAACCTATGGTAATAGTTAATTTGATTCTGCTGAAAAACAGAAACTTTGCGCTCACGACAAAGAATACTATAAACCACAGAAACATGATTTTGCGTTGATTCTTTTTTATTTAGATCAATAGACAAATTTCCTAGGACGTCCTATTTTTGTAGGATTTTTAGAGTTCCAAAAGTATTCGGAAGTTACAGATTGCTACAGACTGTTCTGTTTTTAACAGATTCTGTTTTTAGTGTGTTGTTTGCTTATTTTGATGCATCTATGGATAGTATCTAGGGGTATGAACCATAGAGAAGCTGGAATACAGTAGGTTTAACACCAATATAAATAAAGAATGAGTTCATTGCAGTACCTTATGTGGTTGTTTTTCTTTCTTGCACTAATGGAGCTTATGAGATTTCCTGTTGAGTTTTGTGTTGTGCAGTTTTCAAGTTTTTGGTAAAGATTTGATGGACTATGGAATAAGGAGTGGTAAAAGCCTAAGATTGGGGATGCCCATGGCACCCAAAGATATTCAAGGACAACCAAAAGCCTAAGCTTGGGGATGCCCCGGAAGGCATCCCCTCTTTTGTCTTCGTCTATCGGTAACATTACTTGGAGCTATATTTTTATTCGCCACATGATATGTGTTTTGCTTGTAGCGTCTTGTATGATATTAGTATTTGCTTTTTAGTTTACCACAATCATCCTTGCTGTACACACCTTTTGAGAGAGACACACTTGATTTGGAATTTATTAGAATACTCTATGTGCTTCACTTATATCTTTTGAGCTAGATAGTTTTGCTTTGTGTGCTTCACTTATATTTTCTAGAGCACGGCGGTGGCTTTATTTTGAAGAAATTTGATCTCTCATACTTCACTTATATCATTATGAGAGTCTTTTAGAACAGCATGGTATTTGCTATGGTTATAAATTTGGTCCTAGAATGATGAGCATCCAAGTTGGGTATAATAAAAACTATCATAGAAAGTGCATTAAAAACTATGATCAATTTGATGCTTGATAATTGTTTTGAGATATAAAGGTGGTAATGTTAGAGTCATGCTAGTGGGTAATTATCAAACTGAGAAATACTTGTGTTCAAGTTGACTCCCGTAGCATGCACGTATGGTAAAAGTTGTGTGACAAATTTGTTGCATGGGGTACTCTTTTAATTGTCTTCCTTATGAGTGGCGGCCGGGGACGAGCGATGGTCTTTTTCTACCAATCTATCCCTCTTGGAGCATGCGTAGTAGTACTTTGCTTCGAGGGCTAATAAACTTTTGCAATAAGTATATGAGTTCTTTATGACTAATGTGAGTCCATGGGTATACGCACACTTACCCTTTCACTTTGCTAGCCTTTATTATGCCATGCAACTTTCACCAGTATCATGCACCCATTATTTACCTTCTTCAGAACAGCCACAATACCTACCTATTATGGCATTTCCATAGCCATTCCGAGATATATTGTCATGCAATTTTCCACCATTCCATTTATTATGACACACTCCATCATTGTCATATTGCTCTTTGCATGATCATGTAGTTGACATCGTATTTGTGGCAAGGCCACCTTCATAATTTTTTCATACATGTCACTCTTGATTCATTGCATATCCCGGTACACCGCCGGAGGCATTCACATAGAGTCATATTTTGTTTTAAATATTGAGTTGTAATTCTTGAGTTGTAAATCAATAAATGTGTGATGATCTTTATTATTAGAGCATTGTCCCAAGTGAGGAAAGGATGATGAAGACTATGATTCCCCCACAAATCGGGATGAGACTTCGGACTTTATAATAATAAAAGAGGCTAAAGAAGCCCATAAAAAAAGAGGCCAAAGGAGCCCACCAAATAAATAAAAAAGAGAAAAAAATGAAATGAGAGAAAAGATAGAAGGGACAATGCTACTATCTCTTTTCCACACTTGTGCTTAGTAGCACCATGATCTTCATGATAGAGAGTCTTCTATGTTGTCACTTTCATATACTAGTGGAAATTTTTCATTATAGAACTTGGCTTGTATATTCCAATGATGGGCTTCCTCAAAAACGCCCTAGGTCTTCGTGAGCAAGCAAGTTGGATGCACACCCACTTAGTTTCTTTTGTTGAGCTTTCATATATTTATAGCTCTAGTGCATCCGTTGAATGGAAATCCCTACCTACTCACATTGATATCTATTAATGGGCATCTCCATAGCCCGTTGATATGCCTAGTTGATGCGAGACTATCTTCTCCCTTTTTGTCTTCGCAACCACCACCATAGTGCTAGGTCCATGGCTTGCGCTCATGTATTGCGTAAGAGTTGAAAAGGCTTAAGCGCGTTAAAAGTATGAAACAATTGCTCGGCTTGTCATCGGGCTTGTGCATGATGGGAGTATTTGTGTAATGAAAATGAAGCATGGCCTAACAATGTGATTTTGTAGGGATAAGCTTTCTTTGGCTATGCTATTTTGATAAGACATGATTATTTGTTAGTATGCTTCAAGTATTATTATTTTTATGTTTTATAAGCTTTTATCTTGAATCATTTGGATCTGAACAATCATGCCACAATAAAGAAAATTACATTGAGAATTATGCTAGGTAGCATTCCACATCAAAAATTCTATTTTTATCATTTACCTACTCAAGGACGAGAAGGAATTAAGTTTGGGGATGCTTGATACGTCTCCAACGTATCTATAATTTTTGATTGTTCCATGCTATTATATTACCTGTTTTGGATGTTTATGGGCTTTACTCTACACTTTTATATCATTTTTGGGACTAACCTACTAACCGGAGGCCCAACCTGAATTGATGTTTTTTGCCTATTTCAGTGTTTTGAAGAAAAGGAATATCAAACGGAGTCCAAACGGAATGAAACCTTCGGGAATGATCTTTTTGGAACAAATGCCAACCGGGAGACTTGGAGTGGACATCAAGCAACAAACGAGGCGGCCACGAGGGTGCCCGGCGCGCCCCCACCCTCGTGGGCCCCTCGTTGCTCCACCGACGTACTTCCTTCGCCTACATATACTCCCGTACCCTGAAAACATCAGAAGCGACCACAAAAACCTAATTCCACCGCCGCAACCTTCTATATCCGTGAGATCACATCTTGGAGCCACTGCCAGCGCTCTGCCGGGGGGGGGGGGAATCCACCATGGAGGGCCGCTACATCATCTCCAAGGCCTATCCAATGAGTTGTGAGTAGTTTAGCATAGACCTTCGGGTCCATAGTTATTAGCTAGATGGCTTCTTCTCTCTCTTTGAATCTCAATACAATGTTCTCCTCGATCTTCTTAGAGATCTATTTGATGTAACTCTTTTTGCGGCGTGTTTGTCGAGAACCGATGAATTGTGGGTTTACGATCAAGTTTATCTATGAGAAATATTTGAATCTCCACTGAATTCTTTTATGTATGATTAAGTTATATTTGCAAGTCTCTTCGAATTATCAGTTTGGTTTGGCCAACTAGATTGATCTTTCTTGCAATTGGAGAAGTGCTTAGCTTTGTGTTCAATCTTCCGGTGTCCTTTCCCAGTGACAGCAGGAGCAGCAAGGCACGTATTGTATTGTTGCCATCGAGGATCATATTGCATGAGTTTATCCCTCTACATCATGTCATCTTGCTTAATGCGTTACTCTGTTATTATGAACTTAATACTCTAGATGCAGGCAGGAGTCAGTCGATGTGTGGAGTAACAGTAGTAGATGCAGAATTGTTTCGATCTACTTGTTGCAGACGTGATGCCTCTATACATGATCATGCCTAGATAATCTCATAACTATTCGCTTTTCTATCAATTGCTCGACAGTAATTTGTTCACCCACCGTAATACTTATGCTATCTTGAGAGAAGCCACTAGTGAAACCTATGGCCCCCGGTTCTATCTTTTATCATATAAGTTTTCCATCTACTTTTATTTGCATCTTTTACTTTCCGAGCTATATCAGAAAAATACCAAAAATATTAATCTTATCATATTATCTCTATCAGATCTCACTTTCGCAAGTGGATGTGAAGGGATTGACAACCCCTTTATTGTGTTGGTTGCGAGGTTCTTGTTTGTTTGTGTAGGTGCATGGGACTTTTGAGGAGCCTCATACTGGATTGATACCTTGGTTCTCAAAAACTGAGGAAAATACTTATGCTACTTTGCTGCATCACCCTTTCCTCTTCAAGAAAAACCAATGCAAGCTCAAGACGTAGCAGGACTAGCTTTGGGCTTCTTCACGGGAGAGACAACTTGCTTGCCACTCTTCTTGAAGTTCCCTTGCTTTCCCTTTGCCCTTTTCTTGAAACTAGTGGTCTTGTTTAATCATCAACACTTGATGCTTTTCTTGATTTCTACCTTCGTCGATTTCAGCATCATGAAGAGCTCAGGAATCACTTTTGTCATCCCTTGCATATTATAGTTCATCACAAAGTTCCAGTAACTTGGTGATGATGACTAGAGGACTCTGTCAATCACTATCTTATCTAGAAGATAAACTCCCACTTGATTCAAGCTATTGTAGTACCATACATTTCTGAGCACATGCTCATTACCTAATCTATTCTCCTCCATCTTTTAGGCAAATTACTCGTCAGAGGTCTCGTACCTATCGACACGGGCATGAGTCTGAAATACCAAATTCAGCTTCTTAGAACATCTCATATGTTCCATGGTGTTCAAAATGTTTTTGAAGTCCCGGTTCTAATCCGTAAAGCATGGTGCACTAAACTATCAAGTAGTCATCATATTGAGCTAGCCAAACGTTCATAACATGCGCATCTGTTCCTACAATAGGTCTGTCACCTAGCGGTGCATCAAGGACATAATTATTCTGTGCAGCAATGAGGATAAACCTCATATCACGGACGCAGTCCACATCATTGCTACTATCATCTTTCAACTTTGTTTTCTCTAGGAACATATCAAAAACATAGGGGTGGTACAACACGAGCTATTGACCTACAACATAATTTGCAAATACTATCAGGACTAAGTTCATGATAAATTGAAGTTCAATTAATCATATTACTTAAGAACTCCCACTTAGATAGACATCCCTTAAGTCATCTAAATGATACATGATCATGGAGTAGTCATCAATGGTGAACCTCTCTATGTTGATCATATCCACTATATGATTCACGTTTGACCTTTCGGTCTCCAGTGTTCCGAGGCCATGTCTGTACATGCTAGGCTCGTCAAGTCTAACCCGAGTATTTCGCATGTGCAAAACTGGCTTGCACCCATTGTATTTGAACGTAGAGCTTATCACACCCGATCATCACGTGGTGTCTTAGCATGAAGAACTTTTGCAATGGTGCATATTCGAGGAGAACACTTATACCTTGAAATTTAGTTACGGGGTCATCTGATAATTCTATTGCCGTACTAAGCAAAATAAGATGCAAAAAGATAAACATCCGATGCAATCACCATATATGACATGATATGGCCATCATCGTCTTGTGGTTTTGATCTCCATCACCAAAGCAACAACATGATCTCCATCGTCACCGGCTTGACACCTTGATCTCCATCGTAGCGTCATGGTCGCTTCACCAACTATTGCTTCTACGACTATTGCTACCGCTTAGTGATAAAGTAAAGCAATTACATGGCGTTTGTATTTCATACAATAAAGCGACAACCATAAGGCTCCTGCCAGTTGCCATAACTTTTAGAAAACGTAATCATCTCATACAACAACGTATATCACATCATGTCCCGACCATATCACATCACAACATGCCCTGCAAAAACAAGTTAGACGTCCTCTACTTTATTGTTACAAGTTTTAGATGGCTACTACGGGCTTCTAGCAAGAACCGTTCTTACCTATGGCACAAAACCACAACAGTGATTTATCAAGTTTGCTGTTTTAACCTTCAACAAGGACCGGCCGCAGTCAAATTCGATTCAACTAAAGTTGGAGAAACAGACACCCGCCATCCACCTTTATGCAAAAGTAGTTGCATGTCTGTCGGTGGAACCAGTCTCATGAACTTGATCATGTAAGGTTGGTCCGGGCCGCTTGATCCAACAATACTGCCGAATCGAAATAAGACATTGGTGATAAGCAGTATGACTATCACCGCCCACAACACTTTGTGTTCTACTCGTGCATATCATCTACGCATAGACCTGGCTCGGATGCCACTGTTGGGAAATGTAGCATGCAATTTCAAAAAAAAATCCTACGCTCATGCAAGATCTATCTAGGAGATGCATAGCAATGAGAGGGGGAGTGTGTGGCCACGTACCATCGTAGACCAAAAGCAGAAGCGTTTACTTAACACGGTTGATGTAGTCGAACGTCTTCTCGTTCCGATTGATCGAGTACCGGACGTACGGCACCTCCGAGTTCTGCACACGTTCAGCGCGATGACATCCCTCGAGCTCTTGATCCAGCAGAGGGTCGAAGGAGTAGATGAGTTCTGTCAGCACGACGGTGTGGTGACGGTGATGGCGATGTGATCCGCGCAGGGATTCACCTAAGCATCGCAAGAATATGACCGGCGGCGTAAATTTGGGGGGGGGGCACCGCACACGGCTTGGAACAATTGGTGTGTCCTCTAGGGGTGCCACCCCCGGTATATAAAGGAGGGAGGGAGAGGAGGCCGGCCTAGGCGCGCCCCAAGTGGGAAGGAGTCCCACTTGGACTACTAGTTGGATTCGCCCCCCTTCCTTCTACCGGAGGGGGAAAGGGGGAAGGAGAGGAAGTAGGAGAAGGAAAGGGGGGTGGCGTCCCCTTCCCTAGTCCAATTCGGCCTCCTCCCTTGTGGGGGGCGCACCAGCCCGTTTTGGGCTGGTTAGCATCCCTCCAATGGCCCATATGGCCCATATCTTCCACCGAGGGGTTGCGGTAACCCCTCTGGTACTCCGCTATGTACCCGATACACACCGAAACCCTTCCGGCAAGTCTCTTTACTCGTTCCGTAATACATCATCCCACAACTAACTAATTAGTTGCAATGCTTGCAAGGCTTATAGTGATGTGCATTACCGAGAGGACCCAGAGATACCTCTCCGACAATCGAAGTGACAAATCCTAATCTCGAAATACGCCAACCCAACATGTACCTTCGGAGACACCTGTAGAGCACCTTTATAATCAGCCAGTTACGTTGTGACGTTTGGTAGCACACAAAGTGTTCCTCCGGTAAATGGGAGTTGCATAATCTCATAGTCATAGGAACATGTATAAGTCATTAAGAAAGCAATAGCAACATACTAAACGATCAAGTTCTAAGCTAACGGAATGGGTCAAGTCAATCACATCATTCTCCTAATGATGTGATCCCGTTAATCAAATGACAACTCTTTTGTCCATGGCTAGGAAATATAATCATCTTTGATTAATGAGCTAGTTAAGTAGAGGCATACTAGTGACACTCTGTTTGTCTATGTATTCACACATGTATCATATTTCCGGTTGATACAATTCTAGCATGAATAATAAACATTTATCATGATATAAGAAAATAAATAATAACATTATTATTGCCTTTAGGGCATATTTCCTTCAATTTCGTCAAACGACAATCACCCGTCGCCTCGCTTGCGACGGCACCCTCACTGCCTTCTTGTCATCACTCCGCGAACAACTATTGCCTTCTCCTCCTCATCGCTGCACCACCCAGCGACCATATCACTCGCTTGTCGCTGTCGCTACACCAGCGACTATATGACCCGCTCCTCTTGTCGCTACAACAGCGACTCTATCGTCCGCCCCGAGGCGCTAGCAGGGTCGCCACCCCGGGGCAAGCGCAACTTCGCTCAAACCTTGCTCTGATACCAATTGTTGGAACTTCTCCCACAGGATTGATCACATCAAATCACGACGAACACGCACACACAAAAACTGATAGCCAAGAGCTCTTGTCGTGCCCTTAGTTTCTCTATTTATTTTCTTGTTTTCTCTTGGTGTTACAATAGCTAGCCCTGGCTATGTATATATAGACGCAGGGTGAGAAACGATGGCTTACAAAGCCGACTCCAACTAATACTCGTACATGACCAGTACTCGTACATAGACACCTAGCCGGACAACTACATGAAACTGACATGGACTCAACCTTCCTAACATGACTAGCACAAGCCAAATTAGGCACCTAACCGGACTCTACTAATCACAGGCAAGCCTGATCATCTTTGCTAACCCTGACATGACTCTATGTACTAGTACTTACCAAAATATAACACATATGCTTGGATTACTCTAACACAAGGCGTTGGTGTGTGGAGGCACGGCAGCCTGACGATCTCCTTGTCAGTCAGAGCTCCTACAACAGCGTCCGCCTCTTTGCACGCGCGGATTAGGGCCTGTGGATGGCTGAAAACTAGGAATATTGACGACAGGTGGATGTCTATGTCGAAGGGCGGGACCACACCATCAAGGCTATCGATCTTGGGAACGATCTCATCAGCGAAGTCCATTTGCGGGTGATGATTGTCCCTCCCAGTTCTCCCAGTCCATTTGCATGAGGTCGCCGAAGGCTTCGTAGTTTCGGAAGATCGCATGGTCATCGTCGAACGAGGCGTGGATGCTCCACCCCACTGGCAAGTTGGCGTGGGTCCTAATCCTGCGCCCCCCGTGTGACACAACCACGTCGCCTCAGGTGATGAACGACGCGCAGGAGAGCTCTCCCGTAACCATAGACGCGGTGTGCGGGCACAGTGGTAGAACCATGCTCCCGGCGCCCGCTCTCTCGAGGGGATAGAGGTCGTGGTGTCTACTGTGTTGTGGACGGGGACGGGAATCGCCTCCTTGCCGTTGGACATGTCCAGTGTGATGTAGCCGGGCGGCTGAATATTGGTGTCGAGCTAGCTAGTTGATGAGGTCTCTGGAGGAGCGCCAGATGTTGCTGCCGACGGCTTCCTTGGCCAGGCAGATGCACGAGCTTCAACTGGCAGACCTCGTGGCCATACTTGCGGGGGCCGTGGGTGGCGGAGACCACATTGTAGAGGCCGTCCTATATGTACAGCTTGCCGCTGGGGCTGGCGTCGCAGTCTTGGCAGTGGATGACGCACACCTATATGTCGTACTCGCAGCTGTATACGAGGGTGAGGTTGCTGCCCTGGAACTCCTATTCGGAGTGGGGGTCGCAGCGGTTCCGCGGGCGGCCGCCGCTCCCCGTGTAGATCAAGACGTCTCCGTTGTCGTGGTCGTCAAGGTACCTGCCCGTGGAGATAATGCTCGTGGCGACGCAGATGCCCTCGTCGAGCTTTAGTGGGCACGTTGCCGATGTCGGCGTGCATTTGGTTGTGCAGGCCGAGGACGAGGAGCTCGGAGCGGTAGTTGAAGGCGTTGTCAACAAAGACGACCAACACGGGTCCTACGATGCGCTTATCGCGGTCGAGGAAGAGCCCCCCTTTGATCATTCACTACAAGAAATGTGTTAATACATGACGGATACAGTCTGTCACAAATGTGTACATAACTGTCATGTTAGGGCATTCATGACGGATTCTGAATTCGTCATGTATATCGCGTGATAATTTGGCCATCATGCACTCCTTGACGGAACACCAAATCCGTCATGGATCCATGACGGTTCCTGGCCGTCACAACTTACTATTAGATAACGGCGTTAACCATGAATTCCACATCATCATCTGACATGGCAGCCAACATGGATCTGACGTGGCAGCCCATATGTTTAGAACTTTGGCCCACTAATTTTTTTATGGCCCTTGTGATAAATGGCCCAAAGAAAGTTCTGGCCCATGTTGTAATTAGCCCAAATAGGGTTTCCTCACTATTTAGTTATTATTTTACAAAATCAGCTGCCAATTAGTGTGTGTCAACTCAGATTTTGAGCCCACAAGTTATTCTTAGATTTCTGTTCATACCATCAAGTAAGAAGAAATTAAATTAAACAGACAACTAAGAACAAAAATTACAAAGGGAAAACAAATTACATCCAGGAACAAAGGCAAAATGGATCGCTAAAAACAAAAATTAAAGGAAAAATAAATTACATGCAGGAGCAAAGACAAAATGGGCCACTAAAAAAATTACAAAAGGACATTCGCAACGAAGGCGACAACCCCCCACTCTATCTGTGCCCATCGCTTCATGGTGATGCAGCGACTCCAGTGTCCTTGATGGTGGCCCTCCTCGCCGTTTTAGCTCGATTCAGTGCCGCTTTTGCACATCAGATGCGCGGCGCTAGATGGGGATTACATGCAGGTGGCCGCACCAGTATCCATTGCCCTGGGACCTCGAGCACCAGTCCCCATTGCCCTGGATCTCGTCGTCCAAACTACAGTTCGGCGCGCCCACGAACAGGCCCGCTCCCATTGCCCACGAACAGGCCCACGAACACGACCTGCATCAAGTGCACCGACGCCTGGATCAAGCCGGTGGGGAGGAAAGGGGCAGGGGAGGCTAGAGGTGAGGGTAGGGAATGGCCTCACCGGGATCCGCCCACGGTTGCCGTGGACTCACGGATCGTGATGGGATCCGGCTGGGGATGAGGACACTGCGGCGATGCGGTGCGTGTGCAGGGGGCGTGGCCGGTTGAGGCGGAGATGGGCATGGTGGGGAGGCATCGGGAGAGGAGGATGTGTGCACGATGGCGAAAAGCCAGGAGGGGAGGAGGTGGGTATGGCGGAGAGGGTGCTGGTGTGCGGGTTCCGGCGGCGTGGGGTCGCTTGTGCATCGACGAGATTTGGGGGAATCAGAGAGGATTTCTCTGGAAGACGGCAGTGCGTGGTGGGCTGCAGAACACACTGGAAAGGGGGTCAGGTTTGGTAGCCGTCGGATCTCAGAGCATCCGACGGTTTGGAATGGCGATCCGTGGGACTGTATGGTCAACCAATGAGAGCGCGAGTTTTCCCTCACACTGGATCGCCACATCAGCAGGAGCAGCTCATTTTCCCCTTAAGAAAACAGCAGCAGGCCGTGACGGTTTAGGCGACCTATAAAAGACAAAGCTAAATCTTTTTTTTGATATAAAAACAAATCTAAATCTAGCAATCCGTTCTATCAGCTTCACCTCACCAACCATGACGGAGAAGTAAGACTATGTTTATTCCCATCTAGATGAACTTAATAAATTATATTCATATTTTCTTTCGAGTAAACGTCACATATTACATATATACTTGTTATACACGAGTGTGTTTTTTATGTCCGCAATCTTTCACACCATGATTTTTTTTGAGAGAGATGGCGTGCTCCGTTAGGGCACCACACCACGATTTTTTAACTAACTTATATTGAACTATTCAAATAGGTGAGAGGTGGGTGGTCTCATTTTTCACCTAAAACAAATACTTTAGGTTTATTATCAAAAGGAAAATGTCAGAATGCACCTTTAGTCGGGATCGTAGCGTAGTTATCACGCGCTAGTCTCTTAACCTAAGGGGGATTAGGATTAAGTATCAATTGCATTTCTTTGTATTGAAACTTAAAATCTACAGTCTTCATAAAAAAAGTCATATGGGCTTAGTGGAGTTTTGGGGTACATTCACATCGTGCTGATCGATGACGGTTTCTGTGACGGATAAGGAAAAGCTGTCACCGACTATGACAGATTCTCAGAACGTCACGAGAAATCCGTCATGTATTAACAGGTTTCTTGTAGTGATTGCGCTGAGGGCCCGCAAGTCGGCCCGGTTGCACTTGCGCCTCCCGGGGTTGTGCTCGGCGTTGCGTCAGTGTGGTTGCGGTGGTAGCGGCCCCGGAGCGCCTCGAAGGTGAGTCGCGCACGTCACACCAGCTCGAGATAATGGTGCATGTCCTCCTGCGCCGATATGACCCGCAGTCGCACAATCTCCATCGCCGGGTTGGCTTGCGCGCTGGGCGGAGGGGGAGACGGCGCCCGTGGCAGTGGCGGGGGCAGGGGAGAGTTTGGGCGTGACGGCGGAGGAGACGGTGGACGTAGCGAAGGTGGGGCAGGTGGCATGCGCGCTGGGCCGGGCGGAGGAGGGCCGTCGTCATGACTGTCGTGCAGCAGTCCGTTTCCAAGATCGATCAGCAGGCCATCTAGTTATCGTTGATTGTTGGCTACTTGCGCGCTGGTCCTTTCTCTAGTTGTGGTTGATTACATGCTGGTTCGTTTTTTATTATAGAGATAGAGCGAACGTGTTGGGGAGATGTGCATGATGAGTTTGAAAATAATCCCATTTGCTTGCTAATTAATATCAGTGAAGACCAGAAATAGTGTAGAGACAACTGTAATTTAATTTAGTGTCTGAGGGTGTCATGTACTGACGTATCCAAGTTATCGGAATGACATGATGGAGTAGTTCAGCTTATAAGATAAATATCAGCTAGATTACTTTGGTGGGTAGTTCATCAAACTCCTAGCTGAAGATGAGGAATGCATAGATTAGAAAACTATTCATGTAATTAAAAAAGTGTTTAACACATTTATACAAAGAAATTCATGTAATTCAAAAAGTGGTCGGTGTATTTTTCATAAAATTTTCTGTCATTCAAAAAAATCCTTTGTTAAAGATCCATGTAATAAAAAAAATGTTCCACACATTTATATAAATGTGGATGTGATTACAAAGAGTGTTGAATACATTTTACGAAATGTTCATTTCATTTTATTAGAATGTATTTACGTAATAAAGTTGTTAATATATTATAGTAATACGATGTCATTATTACTAACACTTACTTTTATCATAGATATCCACGAAGCCAACCTGATGACATTTGACGAAACACTTTTTTTACATCAATGATCGCGTTCAAGCCAGGAAAAATGGACGCTAGAATAATTTGTGTATCAACATGGTGCATGCAACATTTCTTTGCCAAATGTCGTTATATCTCTTTTTGGTTTAATAATGTATTATACTCAATAAAATAGTACGATAAAGTGTCAGCATTTTTGCTTGTCAACTTACAGTGAACCCCTTTTGGCATTATGCTTCAATGTATGATACACGTACTCCTATTCAAATATTTGGTTTTATACAAAGGTGAATTATTTCTTTTCGCTGGGATTGATAAAAATTATAGTATGCAATCGGAAGATTTTATTCACTCATAAATTCTGAGAAAAAATCTGATACATCCGCAAGATCTGATACATCCACAACATTTCCTAATTGGAAACAAATGACATTAATTAACTGGCTTTCGAGATTTGGAAGGCAATATTAAGTCTCCATAAATACGGGCATCGACTTCCTAATTCCCTACACACCCTAGTTCGCATATATTCCATCAGGAATAACCGATCACTCACGAGTTTTCGATCATCGATGGAGGCGATCATTGGAAACACTGCGCCCGTGGAGGTTGCTGTGCCCATGCCCCAGGAGGTTGCTATCCCCGAGGCCCAAGAGGTTGTGCCTGAGCCCCAGGAGGCTATGCCCGCGCCCATTCATCTTCTGCCCTATCGTAAGTGAGTTACCAGATTCTTTTTACGCAGCTAACAGATTATTAGAAAGAAACAACTTTTTATTTCAACCCTATTGTAAGTGAGTTACCAGATGTTAAAGGTAGGTACCAAATTTTTGCTGCTCTTAATTTGCTGTAAATATTATTGTTTGGTCACAACAATCAGATTATTTGAAAAATGTCGCCATTTTAACATACTCTTATTCCAATTTACCACACTTGTTGCTAAAGGTTGTTGTGCATTTTTTTTTGTGTTGTAGCACAATCTGGATAAGAAGCGATACACCATATCAGATAGGAACCAGCCTCCGGATGCTACATGACACCCTACTTTTAACGTCAGCAAGTCTTCGTCCCGCATGCTTCAATCTTGTTGTTCGTAAGCTTGCGAGCGCGGAAAAGTATAGAGGCATGCAGGCACCAACTTGGTTGGAAGCAAACCAATTTTTGACTTGTAGTTTCATGCTCAGTCGCGGGCTGTTAAGTATTTCTGGATGCCTCAAGGACAACGCACCACGATGCTAATTAACAATGATGTTGTCCAGCTCTTTCCTAAATATGATGTGTTCAGCTCAATAGTTGTAAGAAACGATCATTCTTAATGTTTATTTTAATATCATAATAGCAATTAACATGTGTCGACCTGATGCAGTATCTACTACCGTTGACTATCCTGGATTCCTCATACGGGCTACTTGTAGTAAACCGTATGAGAAAGAGGGTTGTTGTACTGGATCCATCACGAGACGTCGGGCAAGTTGGAGCGAGCACTCATAACAAAGAGATGATGAAGGAAATCACATTGTTGAAGCAATAATTCAATGATGTGTTGCAGGCTAGGATCCCGGATTGGAATACCCCACTCATGGATTGGCGACATAGAATGTCTTCTAATGCTCGCCGGTAATGTGCTAAATTGATCATATACAGAAGATGCATACCATTATAATGCTCGCCCGTAATGTACTAAATTTACCATGTCTTGTAATATTAACACTTTTTCTTTGTCAAAGCAAAGACTCTGGTTTCTTTGTCCTACAGGAGATGGCCCACCAGCTTGGTTGTTTGCGTAGCATGACCTGGATGAACACTACCGTAAGTGCATATACGATGAGTTTCCATGTGACGTTTATTAAAAACACTTCATCATTAAATGGTTGATGTGTTGCATATTTTCTAGGCTCCGGTACTGCTCAGGAGCCAACTGACGGTCCAGATGCGGATTGTGAAAGACAATAAAGCAGCTGGAAACATCCCATAAGAAATCAGGGCGGCCTTCAGGGTTTTAAGCAACTGAAGATGGATCGATGCATGCAGAAACGTCAATAAAAAAATCCTATACATCAGATATTTAGGGATGGAAACGATAATTATCTATGTTTTTATAAAAATAACTAGATAATATTTTATCTTCTATGTACGTACATTTGAAAACTTTATTGTGTTTTCATATTATTAAGGTTTCCTTATGCTACCATATTGTTGGATTATTGATTGATTTTGTTGCAACGTTGTCAGTAGTTTTATTGTTGTTTGTTTGTCTATCATGAATGATCATTCAGCCCCAGTTGATAAGTGATAGGAGGCATTTAGTACGCACGCGCATTTTGATTATGGCTCCCGATGCAAGATGATATGAACTTTTCACGGTACCGTCCTTATAAAATTCAAATATTTATAATGCAAACAATGGTCAGACACATCCAACAGCAGCCACAAGAATGCTCAAACAGCCCTAAGTTTCAGTATATTTTTTAGAACGTACTACCCCTTCTTTAACAATAAAGTCGTTGCTCGTTCATCATGTTCAAAAAGTAAATCTGTTTATATATATATATATATAAATATATATATATAATTATGATAGAAGTGGAAAATATTTTGAAACATGTGTTCGGGTGTTATCTGTCAAACATCTTCAAGGGTTCAAATATATTTAATATAAAGTGCATAGAAAAAAGGAAACATGATGGGCCATATAGATCGATCCTGATTTTTTCGATCCAGTAGACCTTGTCGATGGATGAAGTTAGTAATGCTATGTGGAGAGATGTCATTGCATGCAATCAGGAATTATGATTCTTCAAAGAAAAAATATTTTTACTTTTCTCAACGGAATCAGGCATTGCCATATGCATCAGCCAGAGGATCATGTTGAGGAGGAAAAAAATAGATAACAAATGTGGTGTTTCTTTCTATATTTCGGACGACCGATTTGCCATAGACTAGGAAATATATGTGTAGTTTCATTCTATGTTTGGTTTGGGAAAGTTATGGGGAAAGGGAGACATATATTAGGAAACATTTAGTCGTCACTGATTTATTTGCATAGCGCAATCAAAATAGAGATCTTGCCATATTTCTTGATAGTTTTTTTGTTATGGAAACATGCAAATAAGGAATGATATGGGGCACCTTCCGAACTGTTGTCGCACGATTCCCTTCGGCCCTCATCTCTACTCAATAAAGTCCTACGGGCTCTTGAGTACACCGTCGTCCACTGATCCCTCCCTCGCTTTACCAGTGCTACGGCGATGTTTTGCCCGCAGTAATGGAAGTAATGACGAATTTTGGGGGAGTGCGAGGCGCAGTCGACTACGTGTACAATTTCATCACACTTTCCTCAGGCGACGAACAATTAGAGTTAGTTCTCACAGCCCTATATGTCTAATCTTTTTTGCACTTCATCGTCTAATTCCATTGCCATGTACATCTATACTTTATTACAAGTGATCGTATAAGTCCACCCCAGTCAATTCCATTATAGTTGGTAGAATCGATCTCTTATAATATACCCCCATAAAAAATCTTCCATGCCAATGAGTTAGGCCGGTAGGAAAGATGTTTTGCGTAGTATTAAGCACTGGTCAGGATCGCGTGGTCTTGTCTAAGTTCATACAGCTGTTACAAAAGCTGTTTGTGTAGTTATTTTTCTAAAACGAGTATATCAATACATATCCAATGGGTGTTAACAAATATTATATTGTATTAGTAAATGGTGTCTAGAACCACAGTGTTTTGCGGCGTCTAACAGAAAAAAAATCCAGGACTTGTTTTTCATAAAACATGGGTTACTTTGATATTGTGAATATGTTTATTTAGCAAACTTTCCTTTCTATTCAAACCAAATACGTAAAAAACTATGGTGTCTAACACCTTTTACAACAATGTTGAACAAGTGATAAACTACTATGCTGCCAAATCCATCCAAAATCTGCAACAATTTTAATGCAGGTCGATGTACTACTATGAAAACACTGTAAATCGTATAAGTTTTTGCCAGTGCATAATATAAAAATACTTAACTTCGTAGAGATTACAAACTCTTTTAGGTCATTTGATGTGATATATACTATTGCTAAAATATTCATATGTTATAGACACCAACACAGTTGGATCGTTTGAGTTTACGTTTACTTAAAGTCATGATTGTTATGAACCTTGTTCTGCCTTTTTACAGCACAATATGGATTAAGAGCTCGCGCCATTTCCTATCCAGATTAGTCTACGGATCATCTGAGGCACCATCCGAGAAGATGGAGTTGTCCATCCATTAATGCTTCAATCTTGCAGTGCATAGGATTACTACCAACGCAGAAGAGAGGAGTGCAGGTACAAGCTCTGTTGGAAAGACACATTTTTTCAATTTGGGATTCCATGAGCAAGCACGGGCGCTAAGGCAGACTTGGTTAAGACAAGACAGCGCACCAATGCACTGATTAATAATGTCGTGCTTGAGCCTTTTCTAAGATACGACGTGTTTCACACCCCTACAATTTTAAGTGTTCTCATTCTTATAAATTAGTTTGGTTTCTTTGTTAGCCATTTACCTTTGTCTACCAAATGCAGTATCTTCTCCCACTAGCACTTGTGGATTCGTCCTACGGTCTATTAGCAGTGAAAATGGAAATGAACGGGACTATCGTTATTGATTATTTGAACGAGACATTATTTCATTTCGAGGAGCACTTACATGACACTGAACTTCAGAGGGGAGCCCTTTTAGTGAAGCAAGAATTCAGCTTTGTCTTGCAACAGGCGGCCCTGATACGTCTATTTTGCATCATGTTTTCCTACTGTTATTTATGTGTTTTATCATATAATAATGATTTTTGGAGTAATTCTAATGTCTTTTGTCTCATAATATGCAAGGTATGCACCAAGGGGGAGAATTTTGACAGCTGAAAATCTGGACCTGAAAAAGCTATGTCAAGCTACCTATTCTGCACAACTCCAAATGAGCTGAAACTCCCCGATGATTTTTCATTGATTATTTAAGGAATATTCAAGCAAATAAGTACCAGATGAGGGCCACCAGGTGGGCACAACCCACCTGGGCGCGCTAGGAGGCCCAGGCGCACCCTGGTGGGTGCTGCCCTCCTCGGCCGACCTCCGGTGCCCATCTTCTGGTATATAAGTCATTTTGACCTAAAAAAATAAGAGGAGGACATTCAGACGAAGCGCCGCCGCGTTGAGGCGGAACTTGGGCAGGAGCACTTTTGCCCTCTGGCGGAGCCATTCTGCCGGGGAACTTCACTCCCGGAGGGGGAAATCGTCGTCATCATCATCACCAACAACTCTCCCGTCTTGGGGATGGTTATCTTCATCAACATCTTCACAACACCAACTCCTCTCAAACCCTGGTTCATCTCTTGCGTTCAATCTTTGTATCAAAACTATAGATTGGTGCCCATGGGTGACTAGTAGTGTTGATTACATCTTGTAGTTGATTACTATATGGTTTATTTGGTGGAAGATTAGATGTTTAGATCCATTATTTTATTAAATACCCCTATGATCTTGAGCACGTTTATCATTATGAGTAGTTACTTTCGTTCTTGAGGTCACTGGAGAAATCATGTTGCAAGTAATCATGTGAACTTGATATGTGTTCGATATTTTGATTGTATGTATGTTGCCATTCTCTTAGTGGTGTCACGTGAACGTCGACTACATGACACTTCACCGTATTTGGGACTAAGAGAATGCATTGTGGAGTAGTTATTAGATGGTGGGTTGCGAGAGTGGCTAAAGTTTAAACCCCAGTTTATACACAATTCCGTAAGGGACGGATTGGATCCAAATGTTTAACGTTATGGTTATAACTTATTCTTAATACTTTTCTCGTAGTTGCGGATGCTTGCGAGAGGGTTAATCATAAGTAGGAGGTTTGTTCAAGTAAGAAACACCACCTAAGCTCTGGTCCACCCACATATCAAATTATCAAAGTACCGAACACGAATTAAGCCAACATGATGAAAGTGACTAGATGAAATTTCCATGTGCCCTCAAGAACACTTTGCTTATGATAAGAAATCATTTTGGCCTGTCGTTTCCCTCCAAAGGATTAAGCTACCTTGTTGCATTCTTGTTACTACTATTGTTACTTGCTCGTTCCAAATCATCATGCTAGCAAACTACTCTGCTACTTGCAATTTTAGCACTTGCAGACATTACCATGCTGAAAACGACTTGTTATTTCCTTCTGCTCCTCATTGGGTTTGACACTCTTACTTATTGAAAAGAGCTACAATTGACCCCATACACTTGTGGGTCATCAAGGCAATTTTCTGGCGCTGTTGTTGGGGAGTGAAGTGCTCTTGGTAAGTGGAAATTGGTTAGGGAACATCATTACTACGTGCTGAAATTTATTGTCATTTGCTACTATGAAAGACAATCCTTTGAGGAGTTTGTTCGGGGTATATTCACCTCGATCAAAATCATAGTTAGTCACCCCTCAACCTACTGCACCTACTGAAAATATTGAATATGAAATTCCTTCGGGTATGTTAGAACAAGTGCTAGCTAATCATTATGCAGGAGATGGAACCGAACATCGTAATATGCACTTGATATATGTGGATGAAATTTGTGGATTATTTAAGCTTGCAGGTATGCCCGGAGATGAAGCTAAGAAGAAGGTTTTCCCTTTATCTTTGAATGGAAAAAGCATTGAAATGGTATAGGTTATGCGATGATATTGGATCTTGGAACTGGAACTGTTTGAAATTGGAATTTCATCAGAAATTTTATCCTATGCATCTAGTTCATTGTGATCGGAATTATATATATAATGTTTTGCCTCGTGAAAGACAAAGTATCGACCTAGCTTGGGGGAGGCTTAAGTCAATGTTATATTCATGCCCCAATCATGAGCTCTCGAGAGAAATTATTATTCAGAACTTTTATGCTCAGATTTCTCGTAATGATCAAACCATGATCGATACTTCTTGTACTGGTTCTTTTATGAAGAAGACTATTGAATTCCGGTGGGATCGTTTAGAAAGAATTAAACGTAACTCTGAAGATTGGGAACTCGACGAAGGTAAAGAGTCAGGTATTGAACCTAATTTTGATTGTGTAAAATCTTTTATGAATACCGATGCCTTTCAAAAGTTTAGCACTAAATATGGACTTGACTCTAAGATAGTAGCTTCCTTTTGTGAATCTTTTGCTACTGGTGTTGATCTCCCTAAGGAGAAGTGGTTTAAGTACCACCTAACAATTAAATAAGAAATTAAAGAACCGGTAAAAGCTAAAGAAGAAACTATTATTTACAATGTTGATCCAGTTGTTCCCACTGCTTACACTAAAAAACCACGTTTTCCTATTAGGATGAAGGAACATGCTAAAGCTTAACTGTGGTTAACAAAAGTAATGTTAGGACATTCAAACCTTCTGAACAAATCAAAGTTGAACCTATTGTTGCTATGGTTAAAGATGTCTCAGTTGATTATATTGATGGGCATGTTATTTACTTATGTGATGAATCTTCTAGAATATCTAAACATGAAGGAAAATATAAACATAGACCAGTTGTTGGCATGCCTGTTGTCTTAGTTAAGATTGGAGACCGCTGTTATCATGGGTTATGTGACCTAGGTGCTAGAGTTAGTGCTATTCCCTTCTCCTTATATGAAGAAATTAGAGATGAAATAGCACGTGCTGAAATAGAAGACATAGATGTTACTATTAAACTTGCTAATTGAGGTACTATATCACCAATTGGGATTCTTAGAGATGTTGAAGTCTTGTGTGGGAAGGTAAAATACCCTACGGATTTTCTTATTCTTACCACCCCACAAGATAAATTTTTTCCCATTATATTTTGTAGAGCATTTTTGAACACTGTCAATGCTAAAATAGATTGTAAGAAACAAACTGTCGGTGTTAGCTTTGGTGATGAATCTCAAGAGTTTAATTTTTCCAAGTTTAGTAAACAGCCTCATAAGAAAGATTTGCCTAGTAAGGATGAAATTATTGGTCTTGCTTCTATTGTTGTGCCTCCTATTGATCCTTTGGAACAATATTTGCTAGACCATGGCAATGATTTGCATATGCGTGAAAGAAATGAAATAGATATAATCTTTTTCAAATAACAACATTTGCTTAAACACAATTGGCCTATTGAAACTCTAGGAGGTCCTCCTCCACCTAAAGGTGATCCTGTGTTCGAATTAAAACAATTGCCAGACACCTTGAAATATGCTTATCTTGATGAAAAGAAGATATATCCTGTTATCATTAGTGCAAACCTTTCAGAACATGAAGAAGAAAAATTATTGAAAGTTCTAAAGAAGCACGTGGCTGCTATTGGATATACTATTGATGATCTTAAGGGCATTAGTCTCACTCTATGTCAGCACAAGATTAATATGGAATCTGATGCTAAACCCGTCGTTGATCACCAACGTCGGTTAAATCCGAAAATAAAAGAAGTGGTAAGAACGGAAATATTGAAACTTTTGAAAGCAAGTATAATCTATCCTATAGCTGCTACTAGATGGGTATGTCTTGTTCATTGTGCCCCTAGGAAGGGAGGTATTACTGTTGTTCCTAATGATAAGAATGAGCTTATTCCACAAAGAATTGTCACGGGCTATAGAATGGTAATTGATTATAGAAAAATAAATAAATCTAATAGAAAAGATCATTATCCTCTGCCTATTATTGATTAAATGTTAGAAATACTATTTAAGCACACACTTTTTTGCTTCCTTGATGGATACTCTGGCTTTTCACAAATACCTGTTTTACAATCTGATCAACAAAAGACCACTTTTACTTGTCCTTTTGGAACATTTGCTTATAGACGTATGCCTTTCGGTTTATGTAATGCACCTGCTACCTTTCAAAGATGTATGACTGCTATCTTGTCTAATCAAAATGGGTTAGGTTGCAGAAGACTATGGTGGTTATGCAGAAGATATGGTGGATGGCCTAGGCCAAGATGCCGAAGTTCCAAAAATTTGATGGAGTCAAAAGGTGTTGAAACCTATCTAGGTGGATGGGGGATGTCAATAGCTACTCAACCAGATAAAGAACGCGAAAATCCATGTCCGGATGAATTAGTTATGGTCAAAACTATCAATCAGCCGAGGCTGAACCTGGGAGGGGCGGTTGTACCGCTTGAGCAGACGGTTGTACTGCTACTTGAGCGTCCTGGGGTTCCAGTTTTGGGCTGGCAGAAATATCAGGGGATGGAGGAGCGGTTGTACCGCCTTGGGGGCCGGTTGTACCGCTTTTGTCGAGAAAATTCACAGATCTAGGTACGGGATGAACTTGGTGCGGAAATTGATGATTTTGGGGGCAAAATTGGTGGATTTCGTGGATGAAAGATGGGAAAACTTGGGGAGATGCAAGATCCACTCGAAACCAAGCAAATACATGGATCAAAATCAACAAAACATCATCAAACCAAAAAATCACAAAAAAAATTGGGGCTATTTTGTGGGGATTTTAGAAATTGGGGAAGAACACAACAAAATTAAGCTAGAAAAAGAGGGGTAGGGGCTCCAAATACATGATCAACGTGGCTCATTATACCAAAGATGATGTATGGTAGAACCCTAGCGGCCCTCTCTTTCATGATTGGAGGGAATTACGAAGAACACGAAGAACACAAGGAGAAATCACGAGGTGAAGCACGTGAGAATCACTCAAACCAACAAGATTCGATTACACATGTGCTAGATCCTCGAAACACAAAGAGAGATACATGATTCAAGTCCAAAAAAGGACGACACAAGTAGCTAGTTCATCTCCATGAGGAGGTCTTGAGGGTCATCCCATGAATGGTGTTTTGAATCCAAGATGGATCTTCTCCGAAGAGGTCGCGGTCTCTCACGAGGAGTAGATCCGTATGGATGAGAAAAGCTCTATCTCAAATGAGCTAAAGCTATGCTAACCCTAATACAGAGCTAGGGGACAAGTATATATAGTCCAAGGGGTAAGTGGAACATACATGGGGTGAAACCCCTTTCACTGCATGCAGGCAGGGCGGTTGTACCGGTCGTGGGGGCGGTTGTACCGCTGGGAGCTCAGGCAGGGCGGTTGTATCAGTGATGGGGGTGGTTGTACCGCTGGGAGCTCGCGTGCGGGCTCTTGGAGGTGTTTCCGGGGGTGCTTGACGGTTGTACCAGTGTTAGGAGCGGTTGTACCGGTCTGATGGCTGTTATGGTTATAAATCGGTACTGTACCGGCCTTGCACCGCTCGATCACAGAAGCTGGACCGGTAGCTGCGTGGTAGTCAAGCGGTTGTAACTCCCGAGCGGTAGTTGGGCGGTACATGGGCGGTTGTACCGGCCTTTCTGCGCGGGGCAGATTGCCTGCATGCTCTTGGTCTCCGTCTTGCACCATTCCTTCTCCTTGTTGGTTCCTCGGTACCTAAGCACACAAAGTGTCTTTACTTGAGGTGGTAGCCGTGTCTCATGTGGGTCCAAGGGAAGTTCAACAAGGAGATAGTTCACCTTATGTCCAATGGCACATGCTCGAGCTCTCCTCGTAGGTGCACTTGGGGCTTGGGGAGTAGTTGAAGTGTATATTGGGATGACCGTAGGATGCTCCGCATCAATTTTCTTCCCGTCAGCCCGCTCCAGTATAAGCTATATATGTAGCATAATTTACTGTGAATTGTTTGGCACGCCACATCTACCATTGCTTTATTCTTGAATCCTGAAAATAGATGACAAAATTAGTTTGAAAAAAGGTGAAGAAAGAGATGCCTTTGTGTGTCTCTAAAGTGTCAGTAGGTATACGCGGACATTTGGATATGCCTTTTACATATACCTACAGAAAATTGGACAAATAATGGTAATCCACATCCATAGAAGGTAATTTGTTAGAAAACATTTTTTTCCAATATACACAGTCGTCGCCACGCTCTATTACCCTATTTCCCCATATACAATACCTTGGGCAAATTTTTTGAAGAAGTGGTGAAGCCCATCCAGATCCATGCACACACAGCCGCGGCTCTATTGCCCTTTACGGCTTGAAACCCCAGAATTCCAACAACGGTCAAGCGGAGGATCTAAAGCACCGACCTTCGATCCGAGGAGGAGACGATGCCGCTGGGAGGAGGCCGGTGTGCTGGCACGGAGCCGCACCACCCGCTGACCACTGGCAAGTGCGACGAGGGCGGTCCGTCCTGTCCTACACTGCTGTTCGCACCTTTGCTTCCCAGGTCTGCTCCACGCCTCCTCTTTTACGATCTTTCTTCTGTTCGCGGAATGGAATTAGGACCTTATTGAGACAACCGCTTCTTTTATTTGTAGAGGGCGAGGCCGCCGCAGCCGCCGCCGGCATGCCTCAGAGACAAGTCCTCTGCTCTGACCCGGCCATCGAAAGGAGGGTGTCGCAGACCCTCTCCGGATTCTTGCACACCCACCACTCAGGCAGCAGTCTCTGTTTCAGCAATTTGTCCGGGGAAGGCGCCCCTCTGGTCGACGCTTTGCTCCCTTTTCTTCGCGGGAGCTACGCTAGAGTCAAGCTCGAACAACGCATCAACAACCTTCTCCTCTGCAAATGCAAGGAATCGCAATAAGACAAGGAATGTGATTATGTCGTGTGCAATCCTATGATGGGGCAGTGGTGTGTGTTGCCTCCTATAGTATGGCAGGATGAAGAGGATGATGAACCTGCACACTTCAAACTGGCGCATCCTTCCTTGCTTTTTTTGACGCGGTCGTTCTATTCCGCTTTGTGGTGTTTACACCCCTGGTACAGTTGGACTACGATGTGGCGATATACTCATCGGAAACTAGGTGATGGACTCGGTACAACTGTGACGGGGGGGGGGGGTGTTGGGGAACGTTGCAGAAAATTAAAAATTTTCCTACGGTTTCACCAAGATCCATCTATGAGTTCATCTAAGCAACGAGTCAAGGGGAAGAGTTTGCATCTACATACCACTTGTAGATCGAGTGCGGAAGCGTTCAAGGGGATGGTGATGATGGAGTCATACTCGACGTGATTCGGATCACCGATGACCAAGTGCTGAACGGACAGCACCTCCGCGTTCAACACACGTACGGGACGGACGACGTCTCCTCCGTCTTGATCCAGCAAGGAGGAAGGAGAGGTTGAGGAAGGCAGCTCCAACGGCAGCACGATGGCGTGGTGTAGTTGGTGCAGCAGTACTCCGACAGAGCTTCGCCAAGAACGTACGGAGGAGGAGAGGTGTTAGGGAGGGGAGGGGCTGCACCTTAACTTGTGTCCAGCAGCCCTCCCCTCACCCCTCTATATATAGGAGGAGAGGGTCAAGGGGGCCGGCCCTCTAGGGGAAACCCTAGAGGGGGGCGGCGGCCAAAGGGTGGGGGGCTTGCCCCCCAAGCAAGGGGGGTGCGCCCCCTTTAGGGTTTCCCCCCCAACCCTAGGCGCATGGGCCCAAGGGGGGGCGCGCCAAGCCCACTAGGGGCTGGCTGCTATCCCTACGCAGCCCAAGTGGCCCCCCGGGAGGGGTGATCCCTCCCGGTGGACCCCCGGAACCTCTCCAGTGGTCCCGATACAATACCGGTATGACCCCGAAACTTTCCGGTGTCCGTTTAACAACTTCCCATATATAAAACTTTACCTCTGGACCATTCCGGAACTCCTCGTGACATCCGGGATCTCATCCGGGACTCCGAACAACATTCGGTGATCACATACTTGTCTTCCTGATAACCCTAGCATCACCGAACCTTAAGTGTGTAGACCCTATGGGTTCGGGAGACATGCAAACATGACCGAGACTCTCCGGTCAATAACCAACAGCGGGATCTGGATACCCATGTTGGCTCCCACATGCTCCTCGATGATGTCATCGGATGAACCACGATGTCGAGGATTCGATCAAACCCCGTATACAATTCCCTTTGTCAATCGGTACGTTACTTGCCCGAGACCCGATCGTCGGTATCCCAATACCTTGTTCAGTCTCGTTACCGGCAAGTCACTTTACTCGTACCGTAATGCATGATCCCGTGATCAACCACTTGGTCACTTTGAGCTCATTACGATGATGCATTACCGAGTGGGCCCAGAGATACCTCTCCGTCATACGGAGTGACAAATCCCAGTCTCGATCCGTGTCAACCCAACAGACACTTTCGAAGATACCTGTAGTGTACCTTTATAATCACCCAGTTACGTTGTGACGTTTGATACACCCAAAGCACTCCTACGGTATCCGGGAGTTACACGATCTCATGGTCGAAGGAAGAGATACTTGACATTGGAAAAGCTCTAGCAAACGAACTAACTGACCTTTGTGCTATGCTTAGGATTGGGTCTTGTCCATCACATCATTCTCCTAATGATGTGATCCCGTTATCAACGACATCCAATGTCCATAGCCAGGAAACCATGACTATCTGTTGATCACAACGAGCTAGTCAACTAGAGGCTCACTAGGGACATATTGTGGTCTATGTATTCACACGTGTATTACGATTTCCGGATAATACAGTTATAGCATGAATAAAAGACTATTATCATGAACAAAGAAATATAATAATAATACTTTTATTATTGCCTCTAGGGCATATTTCCAACAGTCTCCCACTTGCACTAGAGTCAATAATCTAGTTACATTGTGATGAATCGAACACCCATAGAGTTCTGGTGTTGATCATGTTTCGCTCGCGAGAGAGGTTTAGTCAATGGATCTGCGACATTCAGATCCGTATGTACTTTGCAAATTTCTATGTCTCCATCTTGAACATTTTCACGGATGGAGTTGAAACGACGCTTGATGTGCCTGGTCTTCCTGTGAAATCTGGGCTCCTTCGCAAGGGCAATAGCTCCAGTATTGTCACAGAAAAGTTTGATCGGCCCCGACGCATTGGGTATGACTCCTAGGTCGGTGATGAACTCCTTCACCCAAATAGCTTCATGCGCTGCCTCCGAGGCTGCCATGTACTCCGCTTCACATGTAGATCCCGCCACGACGCTCTGCTTGCAGCTGCACCAGCTTACTGCTCCACCATTCAACATATACACGTATCCGGTTTGTGACTTAGAGTCATCCAGATCTGTGTCGAAGCTAGCGTCGACGTAACCCTTTACGACGAGCTCTTCGTCACCTCCATAAACGAGAAACATGTCCTTTGTCCTTTTCAGGTACTTCAGGATATTCTTGACCGCTGTCCAATGTTTCTTGCCGGGATTACTTTGGTACCTTCCTACCAAACTTACGGCAAGGTTTACATCAGGTCTGGTACACAGCATGGCATACATAATAGATCCTATGGCTGAAGCATAGGGGATGACACTCGTCTCTTCTATATCTTTTGCCGTGGTCGGGCATTGAGCCGAGCTCAATCTCACACCTTACAATACAGGCAAGAACACTTTCTTGGATTGATCCATTTTGAACTTCTTCAAAATCTTATCAAGGTATGTGCTTTGTGAAAGACCTATGAGGCGTCTCGATCTATTTCTATAGATCTTGATGCCTAATATATAAGCAGCTTCTCCAAGGTCCTTCATTGAAAAACACTTATTCAAGTAGGCCTTAATGCTGTCCAAGAATTCTATATCATTTCCCATCAGGAGTATGTCATCTACATATAATATGAGAAATGCTACAGAGCTCCCACTCACTTTCTTGTAAACGCAGGCTTCTCCATAAGTCTGCATAAACCCAAACGCTTTGATCATCTCATCAAAGCGAATGTTCCAACTCCGAGATGCTTGCACCAGCCCATAAATGGATCGCTGGAGCTTGCATACTTTGTTAGCGTTCTTAGGATCGACAAAACCTTCCGGCTGCATCGTATACAGTTCTTCCTTAAGATAACCGTTAAGGAATGCCGTTTTGACGTCCATCTGCCATATCTCATAATCATAGTATGCGGCAATTGCTAACATGATTCGGACGGACTTAAGCTTCGCTACGGGAGAGAAAGTCTCATCGTAGTCAATCCCTTGAACTTGCCGATAACCCTTAGCGACAAGTCGAGCTTTATAGATGGTGACATTACCATCCGCGTCCGTCTTCTTCTTAAAGATCCATTTGTTTTCTATCGCTCGCCGATCATTGGGCAAGTCAGTCAAAGTCCATACTTTGTTTTCATACATGGATTCTATCTCGGATTTCATGGCTCCAAGCCATTTGTTGGAATCTGGGCCCGCCATCGCTTCTTCATAGTTCGAAGGTTCATCGTTGTGTAACAACATGATTTCCAGGACAGGGTTGCCGTACCAATCTGGTGCGGAACGTGTCCTTGTGGACCTACGAAGTTCAGTAGCAACTTGATCCGAAGTACCTTGATCATCATCATTATTTTCCTCTTCAGTTGGTGTAGGCATCACAGGAACATCTTCCTGAGCTGCACTACTGTCCCGCTCAAGAGGTAGTACTTCATCGAGTTCTACTTTCCTCCCACTTACTTCTTTCGAGAGAAACTCTTTTTCCAGAAAGGATCCGTTCTTAGCGACAAAGATCTTGCCCTCGGATCTTAAGTAGAAGGTATACCCAATGGTTTCCTTAGGGTATCCTATGAAGACGCATTTTTCCGACTTGGGTTCGAACTTCTCAGGTTGAAGTTTCTTGACATAAGCATCGCATCCCCAAACTTTCAGAAACGACAGCTTAGGTTTCTTCCCAAACCATAATTCATACGGTGTCGTCTCAACGGATTTAGACGGTGCCCTATTTAAAGTGAATGTAGCTGTCTCTAGAGCGTATCCCCAAAATGATAGCGGTAAATCGGTAAGAGACATCATAGACCGCACCATATCCAATAGAGTGCGATTACGACGTTCGGACACACCGTTACGCTGAGGTGTTCCAGGCGACATGAGTTGTGAAACGATTCCACATTTTTTTAAGTGTGTACCAAATTCGTGACTTAAGTATTCTCCTCCACGATCTGATCGTAAGAATTTTATCTTTCGGTCACGTTGATTCTCTACTTCATTCTAAAATTCCATGAACTTTTCAAAGGTCTCAGACTTGTGTTTCATCAAGTAGACATACCCATATCTACTCAAGTCATCTGTGAGAGTGAGAACATAACAATATCCTCCGCGAGCCTCAACACTCATTGGACCGCACACATCGGTATGTATGATTTCCAACAAGTTGGTTGCTCGCTCCATTGTTCCAGAGAACGGAGTCTTGGTCATCTTGCCCATGAGGCATGGTTCGCATGTGTCAAACGATTCATAATCAAGAGACTCTAAAAGTCCATCAGCATGGAGCTTCTTCATGCGCTTGACACCAATGTGACCAAGGCGGCAGTGCCACAAGTATGTGGGACTATCGTTATCAACTTTACATCTTTCGGTATTCACGCTATGAATATGTGTAACACTACGTTCGAGATTCATTAAGAATAAACCATTGACCATCGGAGCATGACCATAGAACATATCTCTCATATAAATAGAACAACCATTATTCTCGGACTTAAATGAGTAGCCATCTCGTATTAAACGAGATCCAGATACAATGTTCATGCTCAAACTTGGCACCAAATAACAATTATTAAGGTTCAAAACTAATCCCGTAGGTAAATGTAGAGGTAGCGTGCCGACGGCGATCACATCAACTCTGGAACCATTCCCGACGCGCATCGTCACCTCGTCCTTTGCTAGTCTCCGCTTATTCCACAGCTCCTGCTGTGAGTTACAAATATGAGCAACGGCACCGGTATCAAATACCCAGGAGTTACCACGAGTACTAGTAAGGTACACATCAATTACATGTATATCGAATATACCTTTAGTGTTGCCGGCCTTCTTATTCGCTAAGTATTTGGGGCAGTTCCGCTTCCAGTGACCCTTCCCCTTGCAATAAAAGCACTCAGTCTCAGGCTTGGGTCCATTCCTTGACTTCTTCCCGGCAACTGGCTTACCAGGCGCGGCAACCTCTTTGCCGTCCTTCTTGAAGTTCTTCTTACCCTTGCCCTTCTTGAACTTAGTGGTCTTATTGACCATCAACACTTGATGTTCTTTCTTGATTTCAACCTCTGCTGACTTTAGCATAGAAAATACTTCAGGAATGGTCTTTACCATTCCCTGCATATTGTAGTTCATCACAAAGCTCTTGTAGCTTGGTGGGAGCGACTGAAGGATTCTGTCAATGACTGCCTCATTAGGGAGGTTAATATTCAGCTGGGTCATACGGTTGTGCAACCCAGACATCTTGAGTATGTGCTCACTGACAGAACTATTTTCCTCCATCTTACAACTATAGAACTTGTCGGAGATGTCATATCTCTCGACCCGGGCGTGAGCTTGGAAAACTAGTTTCAGCTCCTCGAACATCTCATATGCTCCGTGATGCTCAAAACGCTTTTGGAGCCCCGGTTCTAAGCTGTAAAGCATGCCGCACTGAACGGGGGAGTAATCATCAGCACGAGACTGCCAAGCATTCATAATGTCTTGGTTCTCTGGGACGGGAGCGTCACCTAGCGGTCCTTCTAGGACATATTGTTTCCTGGCAGCTATGAGGATGATCCTCAGGTTCCGGACCCAGTCCGTATAGTTGCTGCCATCATCTTTCAGCTTGGTTTTCTCTAGGAACAAGTTGAAGTTCATGTTGACATGTGCGTTGGCCATTTGATCTACAAGACATATTTGCAAAGGTTTTAGACTAAGTTCATGATAATTAAGTTCTAATCAAATTATGAACTCCCACTCAGATTAGATATCCCTCTAGTCATCTAAGTGTTACACGATCCGAGTCGACTAGCCCGTGTCCAATCATCACGTGAGACGAACTAGTCATCATCGGTGAACATTCTCATGTTGATCGTATCTTCCATATGACTCGTGTTCGACCTTTCGGTCTCCGTGTTCCGAGGCCATGTCTGTACATGCTAGGCTCGTCAAGTTAACCCTAAGTGTTTTGCTGTGTAAAACTGTCTTACACCCGTTGTATGTGAACGTAAGAATCCATCACACCCGATCATCACGTGGTGCTTAGAAGCGACGAACTTTAGCAACGGTGCACAGTTAGGGGAGAACACTTCTTGAAATTGTTGTAAGGGATCATCTTATTTACTACCGTCGTCCTAAGTAAACAAGATGCATAAAACATAATAAACATCACATGCAATTATATAAAGTAGTGACATGATATGGCCAATATCATATAGCTCCTTTGATCTTCATCTTCGGGGATCCATGATCATCTTGTCACCGGCATGACACCATGATCTCCATCATCATGATCTCCATCATCGTGTCTTCATGAAGTTGTCACGCCAACGACTACTTCTACTTCTATGACTAACGCGTTTAGCAATAAAGTAAAGTAAGTTACATGGCGTTCTTCAATGACACGCAGGTCATACAAAAATAAAGACAACTCCTATGGCTCCTGCCGGTTGTCATACTCATCGACATGCAAGTCGTGAATCCTATTACAAAGAACATGATCTCATACATCACAATTCATCATTCATCACAACTTCTGGCCATATCACATCACATGATCAATCGCTGCAAAAACAAGTTAGACGTCCTCTAATTGTTGTTGCATCTTTTACGTGGCTGCAATTGGGTTCTAGCAAGAACGTTTTCTTACCTACGAATAACCACAACGTGATTTTGTCAACTTCTATTTACCCGTCATAAGGACCCTTTTCATCGAATCCGCTCCAACTAAAGTGGGAGAGACAGACACCCGCCAGCCACCTTATGCAACTAGTGCATGTCAATCGATGGAACCGGTCTCACGTAAGTGTACGTGTAAGGTTGGTCCAGGCCGCTTCATCCCACAATGCCGTTGAAGCAAGAAAAGACTAGTAGTGGCAAGTAAGTTGACAAGATCCACGCCCACAACAAAATTGTGTTCTACTCGTGCAAAGAGAACTACGCATAGACCTAGCTCATGATGCCACTGTTGGGGAACGTTGCAGAAAATTAAAAATTTTCCTACGGTTTCACCAAGATCCATCTATGAGTTTATCTAAGCAACGAGTCAAGGGGAAGAGTTTGCATCTACATACCACTTGTAGATCGAGTGCGGAAGCGTTCAAGGGGATGGTGATGATGGAGTCGTACTCGACGTGATTCAGATCACCAATGACCAAGTGCTGAACGGACAGCACCTCCGCGTTCAACACACGTACGGGACGGACGACGTCTCCTCCCTCTTGATCCAGCAAGGAGGAAGGAGAGGTTGAGGAAGGCAGCTCCAACGGCAGCACGACGGCGTGGTGTAGTTGGTGCAGCAGTACTCCGACAGAGCTTCGCCAAGCACGTACGGAGGAGGAGAGGTGTTGGGGAGGGGAGGGGCTGCGCCTTAAGTTGTGTCCAGCAGCCCTCCCCTCACCCCTCTATATATAGGAGGAGAGGGGCAAGGGGGCCAGCCCTCTAGGGGAAACCCTAGAGGGGGAGGCGGCCAAAGGGTGGGGGCTTACCCCCCAAGCAAGGGGGGTGCGCCCCCTTTAGGGTTTCCCCCCCCCCCCCAACCCTAGGCGCATGGGCCCAAGGGGGGGCGCGCCAAGCCCACTAGGGGCTGGCTTCTATCCCTACGCAGCCCAAGTGGCCCCCCGGGAGGGGTGGTCCCTCCCGGTGGACCCCCGGAACCTCTCCGATGGTCCCGGTACAATACCGGTATGACCCCGAAACTTTCCGGTGTCCGTTTAACAACTTCCCATATATAAAACTTTACCTCCGGACCATTCCGGAACTCCTCGTGACGTCCGGGATCTCATCCGGGACTCCGAACAACATTCGGTGATCACATACTTGTCTTCTTGATAACCCTAGCGTCACCGAACCTTAAGTGTGTAGACCCTACGGGTTCGGGAGACATGCAGACATGACCGAGACTCTCCGGTCAATAACCAACAGCGGGATCTGGATACCCATGTTGGCTCCCACATGCTCCTCGATGATGTCATCGGATGAACCACGATGTCGAGGATTCGATCAAACCCCGTATACAATTCCCTTTGTCAATCGGTACGTTACTTGCCCGAGACCCGATCATCGGTATCCCAATACCTTGTTCAGTCTCGTTACCGGCAATTCACTTTACTCGTACCGTAATGCATGATCCCGTGATCAACCACTTGGTCACTTTGAGCTCATTATGATGATGCATTACCGAGTGGGCCCAGAGATACCTCTCCGTCATACGGAGTGACAAATCCCAGTCTCGATCCGTGTCAACCCAACAGACACTTTCGGAGATACCTGTAGTGTACCTTTATAATCACCCAGTTACGTTGTGACGTTTGATACACCCAAAGCACTCCTACAGTATCCGGGAGTTACACGATCTCATGGTCGAAGGAAGAGATACTTGACAATGGAAAAGCTCTAGCAAACGAACTAACCGACCTTTGTGCTATGCTTAGGATTGGGTCTTGTCCATCACATCATTCTCCTAATGATGTGATCCCGTTATCAACGACATCCAATGTCCATAGCCAGGAAACCATGACTATCTGTTGATCACAACGAGCTAGTCAACTAGAGGCTCACTAGGGACATATTGTGGTCTATGTATTCACACGTGTATTACGATTTCCAGATAATACAGTTATAGCATGAATAAAAGACTATTATCATGAACAAAAAAATATAATAATAATACTTTTATTATTGCCTCTAGGGCATATTTCCAACAGGGGGGATAACAGATAGTATCCTCCTTTTACTGCAGAATGTGCCTTTTTGAATGACATGATGCATTTTATGCATTTGGTGATCGAGGAACCTACTATAGCTGCAGTGGACTCAGAGGGGGATGTTCGTGGGGAAATTGCTCTCCCGGGAGGAATGTAAGAAGACAGGTCTGGTTATAGCTCAGTTGGATACTCTCAGCGGAAATTGCATGCTTGGTATATGGTTCCTTATTATGACCAACTCTCTGTGTGGTTACTTGAGGATTATGCTAGTGAAGTGTGGACCCTAAAGCATACTGTTGATGTTCCCCAACTGTTTGGAAGGGAATATGCGAGAGAGGATTGTGACGAAGAGGACAAGACCTTTAAGTATGAGATGTTTGCAATTCATCCGGATCGTAATTTGATTTTCCTTACTGACTGGAAGGAGGTGAATATGTCGTGTGATATGGATAGCAGGGAAGTGCATCTTATGTGCAATTCTCGAGATTTCCTAGATGGTTTACCTTATATTCCCTGTTTGGCGGATTTGGTTGACGGTTGATTGCCTGAAAGTCCTTGCTGCTTCATGCATTTAACATCGTTGTGAGATGATGGAGTACTTCAGCTTATAAGATCAGAGCAAGAGTCAGTAAGATGAATATTACATAGATTACTAAGGTGATAAGTTCATAGACCTCCTTGCGGAGGAGGAGTAATTCATAGATTAGAAAATGTTCATGTAATTAGAAAAGTGATTCTCACATTTTCACAAAGAAATTCATGTAATTTAAAAAGTGTCCGGTCAATTTTCATAAATGATTGTGTCATTAGAAAAAAATCATTATTAGAAATCCATGTAATAAAAAAACTGCTTGATACATTTATAGAAATTTGGATGTAATTAAAAAATTGTTGAATGCATTTTAAAATATGTTCGAGTTTTAAGAAAATGTAACAATGTAATAAGCAGTTAATATATTTTAGTAAGATGGTTATGTGATTAAAAAGTGTTCAATGATTTTGTAAATCTTCTTCTAATTAAGAACTTTCATGCATTACAAAATCATGTAATTTACAAAGCGTGCGACACATTCTTAAAAAATCATCTAATGTCATATTTACTTGTTATGAAAAAAATTAAAAGTTGAAGGAACACTAGAAATGCAAAAAACAATGTTAAGACGAATAGTGCAGCAAGTTAGGAATCTAAATTTTTACATTTGAAGTTTATTCTTTCAACTGTGGCCTCATCATCAAATGAGGCATCGATGCTCCACCCCGCTGGCGAGTTGGCATGGATCCCGATCCTGCGCCTCCTGTGCGACACAACCACGTCGCCTCAGGTGGTGAATGACGCCCAGGAGAACTCTCCCGCAGCCGTAGACGTGGTGTGCGGGCACGGTGGCAGCACCATGCTGCCGGTGCCCGCTCTCTCGAGGGGATAGACGTCTTGGTCCACCGTGTTGCAGACGGGGACGGGAATCGCCTCCTTGTCGTTGGACATGTCGAGCGTGATGTAGCCGGGCGGACGGATCTCGGCGTCGAGCAGGTTGATGAGGTCTCTTGCCAAGCGCCAGATGTTGCTGCCGACCGCTTCCTGGCCGGGCAGACGCGCGAGGTCGAACTGGCAGACGTCGGGACCGGACTTGCCGGGGCCGTAGGTGGCGGAGACTACTGGCAGATGAACCTTTGCAAGGACTACAGAAAACTAAACCGAATGAAATTCTCAACTAAACGCTCACATCCATGGTTATGATGTCAATCCCAGACTCAACTCATGCAAATATGGTTTCATGCTATAACTTGCCGACTGCAAAGTGCAAACACAGCAAATCAGGAACAAGAAATACAAGCAAACAGTTCAGTTTAAGGTGTGTCAGCGCTGCCTCCATCCAATGATACAATCGATAACAATGACAGAAAGGTTCATGGCAACTGAAAACCAAGGCGAAAGGTCCATGGCATTTGGAAATGAGGGTAAACATACAGGAAATGTTGCCGATCGATCACTGATCGACGCCGTAGTCGATGCTCAGCTCGCTCATCGGTAGGATGGTCTCCATGGCGAAGACCATCAGGTGGAGGCACGACTCGTCTTCGTCGGCACGGACCACGAGCTGGACGAAGGCATTCGGTGCGAACTTGCTGTGGCTGATGTAGGCCACGATGTTCTTCCTCTTGGACACATCGAGCACGTACCTCGGCGCCGGGAACTGCACAAACCGGGGCGGTTCCTCGCCGTTGTCCGGAAGCGCGGCCACGGGGGCGTACCCCGACTCAATCCACCTTGGCCGAAACTTCCTCGGCTCGATGAAGCGGGCCTGCTCCTCCGTCGATGTGCTGGTATTGGCGTTGGCGTTCGCGTTGGGTGAATTTTCATAAACATTTGTGTCATTAGAAAAAAACCATTATTAAAAATCCATGTAATAAAAAAACTGTTTGACACATTTATAGAAATATGGATGTAATTTAAAAAAAGAGTTGAATGCATTTTAAAATATGTTCGAGTTTTTAGAAAATGTAACCATGTAATAAGTAGTTAATATATTTTAGTAAGATGGTCATGTGATTAAAACGTATTTAATGGTTTTTAAAATATTCTTCTCATTAAAAAAATTCATGCATTTCAAAATCCTGTTATTTAAAAAGTTTGCGACACATTCTTAAAAAAATCATCTAATATCAAATTAACTTGTTATGAAAAAAAATTAAAAGTTGAAGGAACACTAGAAATGCAAAAAAAAACAGTGTTAAGACGAATAGAGCAGCAAGTTAGGAATCTAAAATGTTTACATTTGAAGTTTATTCTTTCTGTGGTGGTTTATGTTTCCCAAATATTTATTACCTCGGAATTTATTCTTTCTTTCATTTTTGTGGGGAAGAAATTTATTCATCTGCTATGTAATCTATCAACATCTTTAGACCCCAGATGTATGAGTCAAGCAACTTCAGCTATCTAATCTCAGAATCTAAAGCCGAAGTAATCCATCTCACCTCACGCCGACAAGTTTGGCATTTTGACTCTTGATAGAACCATGCTTTGATGCATGGGATGTCGAAGGCGTTGGTGTGTGGAGGAACGGCAGCCTGAAGGTCTCCTTGTCAACAGGCTCATACTCCAGACGGCGAATCGCGCACACCAGGCCGTGTACTGCCAGAGCTCCAACAACAGCGTCCGCCTCTTTGCACGCGCGGATTAGGGCCTGTGGATGGCTGAAAACAAGGCATAACAGTAATGATGGCAGGTGGATGTCTATGTCGAAGGGCGGGACCACACCATCAAGGCTATCGATCTTGGGAACGATCTCATCAGCGAAGTCCATTTGCGGGTGATGATCGTCCCTCCTAGTTCTCCCAGTCCATTTGCATGAGGTCGCCGCAGACTTCGTAGTTTCGGAAGATCGAATGGTCATCGTCGAACGAGGCGTGGATGCAGGGCCGGGCTCATAGTGGTTCCAAATGTGCTGCCCGCACAGGGCCCACAATTTTGGGGGGCCCTGAATTTTGTATATAGGCCTGGTAGTATTTCTCAAAAGAAAATAACTCTAGGAGCTGGGCCTGAGACGATCGGGAGCTGGAGCTGGGCCTGAGTGGAGGCCATCGAGTGCACGAGTTCTCGTGCTCGATCGATATATATATGTCTCAAAAGAAGGAAACAACTCTACCGATAGGAAACATACCGATCTCCACAGAAGTCCAGCGGGATCAGGTCTCGTCTCTCTATCTGGAGACCGCAAAAAAGGGGATCGCTAAAGAAGCCATCGGGATCATCTCGTCTCTCGATCTGGAGACCGCAACGCAACAGCTGTTGCGTCGGCTTAGCTACAGAAACATGATCGTCTCGTCGCCTTTGCCTCATCAGATCGATCGGATTCAGGCCGTTGCTGTTGTTACCTTCCTAGCTTCCTCTCTTGAGTCATCATGGGGAAACATCAGTATGATTCCTATAAGCGCAAGAGAAAAGAAAGAGAACATAATTTAACTAATAAATCTAATGAAGGTGGTATGGACAAATTTGTTGTCAAAGAAGCACCGCAAGTGTCATCCGGTAATCACTCTGTTTATCCTTCTACTCTTGCACTTGCAATTGTTCCTTACAATAATTTTAGAGATATTCAAACATAGACAGATAATATATATGGAGGTAAAGGAAGTCCTATATGCGTACTACCGTGACAGAACAAGGACTCAATGACTTGGCCACAATAGCACTTGAGAGTGAAGTGTCGGAGAAGATTGATTATGAGGATATCATTGAAGATTTCATTTCAAAGAATACTAAAAAATAATGTTCAAATAAATAGCAACCGGGAGTTGAATAGGTACGATTTTTTATATGTTCAATTGTTATCGAAGACATTATATTATATACATTAATTTTTTTCTGCAAGATATATATATACATTATAATTGCTCGTTAGTTCATTATTTAGTGAGATAGGGCCCCATTTTTTTGTTTCGCACAGGGCCCCGGATTTTGCCGGCCCGGCCCTGCGTGGATGCTCCACCCCACTGGCGAGTTGGCGTGGGTCCTGATCCTGCGCCACCCGTGTGACACAACCACGTCGCCTCACGTGTTGAACAACGCGCAGGAGAACTCTCCCGCAACCATAGACGTGGTGTACGGGCACGGTGGCAGCACCATGCTCCCGGCGCCCGCTCTCTCGAGAGGATAGAGGTCGTGGTGTCCACCGTGTTGCGGACGGGGACGGGAATCACTTCCTTGCCATTGGACATGTCCAGCTGATGTAGCCGGGCGGCCGGATATTGGAGTCGAGCTGGTTGATGAGGTCTCTGGAGCAGCGCTAGATGTTGTTGCCGACCGCTTCCTTTGCCAGGCAGACGCACGAGCTTCAACTGGCAGACTCGTGGCCATACTTGCGGCAGCGTTGCTACACACACGACAGTGTCAAGCCGATTTGTGCACGATCCTACTGATCTAACCACACATGCATGGGGCAAAATGCAGCAGAACCGCTGGATGAGGCATCGTCCATGAATCGGCCAATGAGTATCGGCTGCATAGTACTTTCGTACTTGCGGGGGCCGTAGGTGGCGGAGACGACATTGTAGAGGCCGTCCTATACGTACAGCTTGCCGCTGGGGCTGGCGTCACAGTCTTTGCAACGGATGACGCGCACCTATATGTCACTTGCAGCTGTATACGAGGGCGAGGTTGCCGCCCTGGAACTCCTGGTCGGAGTGGTGGCGCCGCGGTTCCGCGGGCGGCCGCCGCTCCCCGTGTAGATCAAGACGTCTCCGTTGTCATGGTCGTCAAGGTACCTCCCCGTGGAGACAATGCTGGTCGCGACGCGGATGCCCTCGTCGAGCTTTGGTGGGCATGTTGCCGATGCCAGCGTACATTTGGTTGTGCAGGCCGAGGACGAGGAGCTCGGAGCGGTAGTTGAAGACGTCTCCCGGAGCTCGGAGCGGTAGTTGAAGACGTCTCCCGAAGACGTCGAGCTTAGATCATTGCGCTGAGGGCCCGCAAGACTGTCCGGTTGCACTTGCGCCTCCCGGGGTTGTGCTCGGCGTTGCGTCAGTGTGGTTGCGGTGGTAGCGGCCCCGGAGCGCCTCGAAGGCGAGTCACCCACGGCGCACCGCGGGAGATAATGGAGCGTGTCCTCCTGCGCCGATATGAGCCACAGTCGCACCATCTCCATCGTCGGGTTGCCATGCGCGCTGGGCGGAGGAGGGAGACGGCGCCCCGTGGCAGCGGTGGGGGCAGGGGAGAGTTTGGGCGTGACGGCGGAGGAGACGGTGGACGTAGCGGAGGTGGGGCAGGTGGCATGCGCGCGCGCTGGGCCGGGCGGAGGAGGGCCGTCGTCATGACTGTCATGCAGCAGTCCGTTTCCAAGATCATCGTATCTCTAGTTATCGTTGATTGTTTCCTACTTGCGCTGGTCCTTTCTCTAGTTGTGGTTGATTATATGCTGGTTCGTTTTTTATTTTACAGATAGAGCGAACGTGTTGGAAGAGATGTGCATGATGATTTTGAAAATAATCCCATTTGCTCGCTAATTAATATCAGTGAAGACCAGAAACAGTGTAGAGACAACTGTAATTTAATTATTATTTTTTGCGGAAAAATTTCCAATCTATTCATCTTCAATCATGGCAGTACAATGAATACCAGAAATAAAAATTATATCCAGATTCGTAGACCACCTAGCGACGACTACAAGCACTGAAGCGAGCCGAAGGCGCGCCGCCGTCATCGCCCCTCCATCGCCGGAGCCGGGCACAACTTGTTGTAGTAGACAGTCGGGAAGTCATCGTGCTAAGACCCCATAAGACCAGCACCCCAGAACAGCAACCGTCGCCGATGAAAAATAACGTAGATCGGAAGGATCCAAACCAAAGACACACGAACGTAGACGAACAACGACGAGATCCGAGCAAATCCACCAAAGATAGATCTGCTGGAGACACACCTCCACACGCCCACCAACGATGCTAGACGCACCGCCGGAACGGGGGCTAGGCGGGGAGACCTTTATTCCATCTTCAGGGAGCCGCCTCCGTCTCGCCTTCCTGAGTAGGACACAAACCCTAACAAGATTGAAAAAAACGACTAAAAACGGAGCCCTCCCGCTGGCCCTTGCCAGGATCCACCACGCCTCCATGGCCCTAGGGCCACCTGAGACGAGGCGGACCTGCGCCGGCGCCGGCGAGAGGCACAAACCCTAACTTTCTTTCTTGGAGGAGGAGTTGTGGGTTTAATTTAGTGTCTGAGGGTGTCATGTACTGACGTATCCAAGTTATCGGAATGACATGATGGAGTAGTTCAGCTTATACGATAAATATCAGCTAGATTACTATGGTGGGTAGTTCATCAAACTTCTACCTGAAGATGAGGAATGCATAGATTAGAAAACTATTCATGTAACTAGTAGACTGCCCGTGCGTTGTCACGGGCTCTTGAAATAGTTTGCAAGAGTTACATGTTAATTTTTTAAGGTCTCGCCCCACCATAGATCCAGACCCCCACCACTGATTCTACCCCGCCTAGGCCGCCGCCTGCTGCCGCGCTGCCCCAT
This sequence comes from Triticum aestivum, assembly GCF_018294505.1. Classification (NCBI taxonomy): domain Eukaryota; kingdom Viridiplantae; phylum Streptophyta; class Magnoliopsida; order Poales; family Poaceae; genus Triticum; species Triticum aestivum. The sequence continues at coordinate 757,677,126 of NC_057801.1, forward strand.
CGCGTTCGCCTCCGCCCCGACCCCGCCCGCCTCCTCTCCGGCCGCCTCCGCCTCCGGTCCATCCTCCGCCCGGCCTCGCTCCGTCCGCCTCCCCTCCGGCCCTGCTCCGTCCGCCTCCTCTCCGGCCCTGCTCCGTCCGCCTCCTCTCCGGTTCGTCCGCCGCACTGCTCCGTCCGCTTCTGCCCCGCACCGCACGCTGCCGCCCCGCTCCGTCCGCCTCCGCCCCACGCCGCACGTCGCCTCCCGCTCCCTGCTCGGCCGCCGCCCGCTCCCCGATGGCGCCGAAGAAGACGCCGAAGGGAAAGTCCGGTTTCTTCGGCATGAGGGCGAAGCCCTCCGGGAACTTTGGACTGGAGTTCTCCGATGCCGGGCAGCGTTGGTGGCTCGGCACGTATCCCACCGCTGATGAGGCCTCTCGTGCCTACGATGTGGCGGTGTGGCGTGCTGGATGGCCGAAGACGGACCTAAACTTCCTGGAGGTCCAGTCCCAGGCGGTGGCGGAGTGGCTCGTGCTGCAGGGCATCCGGATGGAGGAGATGCCGACTAAGAAGGCGAAGAAGAGACCCGCGGTTGTTGTCGCTCCCGGCGAGAGCGACGAGGCGGCGATAGCTTGGTTTGCGTGATTTGCGTTTTGCTGCAAAGCCATCTCTAATGAAATGCTATTTGCTACATTTTTAAATAGGAAAATTATTCCGATGAGCCAGCCATAACTCAACAGACCAATCTCTAATGAAATGCTATTTGCTACATTTTTTAAATAGAAAAATTATTCTGATCAGCCAGCCATAACTCAACAGACCAATCCGAACCCACATTTTCTAAAGTAAAAAAAATATTTCCTTTGATAGATCAAGATGCCAAAGTGTCGTTTGCCCGACTACTATGTTCCTATACACGCAGAGCAAATTATTTTTCAAATCAAGGAATTAAGAAAAGGAAGAATATCATGATGTTCGTGGCACTTGCTAGGTCTACCATGCTACCATGGCATTGTCTTTTTAGTCTCTACCCACATGCCGAGTTGAGAAATAATCTTCAGATATACCCACTGCTAACACACTCACGTACATAATGGCCCTTGGCTGATTGATTTGGCTGGCTGTTAACACAAGCACACAACACACAAAATCAGTCAATCGCCACACGAGTATGCATTGTTTACTTTATTCCAATTGTGATGCAACCGTGACACCTACAAGCCCCGTCCGCTCGCCCGTCATGGTAATTGCCTACTCGCCGCTGGTGCCAACCTCTCGACCTCACCACCGCCGCTCACCACTCAGTCTCCACCGGCTGCCCATTGCCTCTTGCGCCACCCGCGCGCTCGCTCGGCCCAATGTTGTTGATTGGAATGCGGGACTGAAGGTAATCCATGGACATGTTTTAGTTCTGCTTGGCATCAATCTTTGGTACTTGTCAATCCATCTAACGCACTAAAAAAATCGACTCTCAGACAGAAAAGTGATCTAACTCTATTGATGAGCACAACAGTACATACCATTCCATCATGATGTTGCCATCTCTCACACTTGATGATTCTTGTTATTTATAACATGTACACCATCGGGCGATTGCTTTATTAGAAATATATTTACACAATATGATCAGAGCAACATCAAGGAGTCGGATGCTTGTGCACAGATTCTCTTCAAATTCCACATGCAACCCTTGTAGAGAAGAACAACATATTTTCCTTAGATGATTTTTGACCGAGCACCTACAGAAAAATTCAAAGAAATCATGAGGAGCATGGAGCCAAGAAAACTAATCATAGTAAATCATGAGAGGAGAAGCCTCTCAACCTACTACAGGGAATCGAGTCAACATTAATTCGTGTAAGAATTAAACCGTAATGTAGATCAACAACCCAGTAGTTGATAAAATAACCCTGACACAACCCATTAATACAATATATGGTCATAGGAAGTAGATTGAGATTGTGCAGATATCATGATCTACGAACCGTATCTACTCACAAACAGAACCTCCTCACATCACAAAACAAATGTTTCATCAACAGAAATTTTAGCAAATGCCAATTGGATTATATAAGTAAGATAGAGACATCAAAAAAAAAGAAAAGATAATTCAAAGAGTATATATTCTGTTTTCTTACTTGACATCACAGAGAATGCAAGTCAAAGATATTGCGATACATCTTACCCTTCTATAAATTGACTGCAAGGCACAATCCCCAGCAAAATATACAGAATGAATTGCTCCTATGGTCCAAGTATTGCATAAATAGTTATATACAAATTATTCAACAGTGAGCATGTATTGCTCCTATGGTTCCAATTTCTCCTATGCTCCTATGCTCCTATGAATTGCTCCTATGCTCCTATTCAACAGTGAGCATGTATTGCTCCTATGGTCCAAGTATTGCTCCTATGGTTCCAATTTCACATGTATAGAAAAAAATTACAGTAACAATCAAAAAATGTATTTGATGCAATGTATTTTCATTATTCCACTCCACTTGCATCTCCTAGTAGAACGCCGTGTGTTGCAACGGGCTATATTGACGACTTCTTTTTTTACGTCAAAGCACTCTTCTTTTCTCCCATTCTTCCTTCCCCCAATTAAAAATGTTTCTTAGAGTGATATGTGAATGGATAAGTTTACAACGATACTAAAATATGAAGGACTAAAACCATATTTATGGAAGAACATTTCTACAACACATTCGACATGAAACTTATGGTGTTTGATAGATTGGATAAAACACGATGCTGACTTAGCACCAAATCTCATTGATAGTTTAGAACATGGTTGTCATACCATTGTACCTGAAAGATTTGTCTCCTCCTTCCTCGCTCCCTCTCTAGTAGCTGTCTCATGAGCCGGTCGTCATTGTTGCTGTTGATGGCGATGACAATAATGAGGAGGAACACCACAAGAGCTAGATGTTCTTGACCTCTTCCCTATGGTAACTGTCGCCTCTGCGTTGGGTGTCGTTCATCAACACCACCGCTGCGCCAGCTGCTACTTGTATAGAAAATAAGAAGATAGAAAGTTTGTGTGTTGGATCGCCAGCTGCTCATTTGCTTGTATGATTGTGGAGACTGCGCTAAACAAGCAGGCCGGTAATTGTACTCCAGCTTGAATGGAGATGCACCAAGTTCACTTGATCCACCAATCAACTTTGGACTGTGGATCCCAAGTCCGAGAACAAATACTCGCTGAAAGTCTGCATGTGTATCCAACAATCATGACATGTACTCCATATGTAAAGAAACATAAGAGCGTTTAGATCACTTCTTTAGTGATCTAAACACTCTTATATTACTTTTAGGAGGGATTATGGACCAAAAGAAGAAAATAAACATTGCATGCTACAGAAATGGATAATAAAATCTATCTGCATGAGATGCCACATGAATGTCACAAACATAAGCATAGTTTCGATGCACACTATCTCATGTTGCATGTTAAATACAGGTTTGTGCACGTTGACTTTTGCTGGTAGATGGAGATACTAAGATGAAAAAATGGTCACACAAAAATTGCTTTTCAAATGAAATATTACCAAGACTAATCCATGAATAAAATGTATGCAACTATGCACAGTAAAGTTACTTAAAATAGTTACTGGACTAAACTTACTGATATAGAGCTATCAAAACCGGAGCCAAGGCTCAAATCTTGAATAACGATCAAAGCAGACTTCAGCCTTGTGGTTGCCGCATAGGCTCACCACACTGACAACACCAACTCTCTTCCGTCTTCTCAGTTTCTTGACAAAAAATGATACTGCTATTTGTACATTAGGAAGTAAATTATGCTTCAAGCATTACTCAAACCAAATCGGCAATATGTAGGCTTAAAATATCAGCAGGCATCCACATAGATTTCTATAGCTGAAATATAGTGTTGTGATTTGTGTACCCACAATGCAGAATAACCTGTTGTTCTATTTGGTGGTTAAATAAATAAACATTACTGTTTTTGGCTAGTGCCTGTAGAGCTACTAAATGATAGTCAGCGTCACTGTATATTTCTAAGAAAGAAAATTATAAGACTTCATTGGTTGTAAATAACGCTAATTGTATTGGTTGCCACCAATGTCGACTTGAAAAGAAAATTATGGAGCTTCAGTTCATATGCATCTAGTCATATAAAAAAAAGAACACATGCTTCAACTCCTGTTAGTTCAGTCACAAAAAAAATCATCACCAAAAATCAGAAGACAAAGTATCATTGTTATATTTGTTGACTTGATTGATTACTGTAGGTTAACACACCCAACTGGAATTAACCTGCAATAGGATAAAAGAAATTAAGATTTGAGACGTGTGATATAGGGTTCGTAGAAGAGAGAAGAGGGAGGTACCATATCAAATCATTGGTCGCACAGTTTGACATTCAACTTTCCATTTTCCAATGAGACCTCAGGGATTCATATACATAAACATTGATTGATATATCAGGTCCAACTCCCTGTAACACATAAAAGTTACTGGGAAGTCAACTAAAAAACAATTCTCAGCAGAAACATACGGCTTACCAATAAGGTGGACCAAAGGCCTTTATACAATCCTCTACTATTCTCTTCTCTACAAATTGTAGACAACGTGTGAAAGATGCCCTTGTAATACCTAGTGGTTTTCTGCAGAATTTTATAGACATGAAAGTTTAGCTTACTAAAACCTGTTCCTTTGGTCTGTAAAGCTACATTGCATGAAAGCGTTAGGTAAAGATGCTCTAAGTTCTAACTGGAAGTTATATTGATTGACTGGTTGGCTTAGTGTTATTCACAAATCACGAAAGGAAGAAAAGCATCACCTGTGTTGTCAGGTCATTTCGAAGAACATCCAATGGGTAAGTTACAGATGCAGGTGTCACTCACGCTAGACCACCACCAAGTAAACATATAGACACTAACATAATTTGGGCCGTCCATTCCGTGAAGCTGCAACTATATTTCGAAATTTATAAACCTATAACAAAAAAACATAGTCGTGAGAAATCTTGCAAGTTAACATGCTAAAATTCAGTGCTGAACTTTTTGTATCGCTCATATCAATAGAAGCTGATGACGGAATAAGAAAATCGATCTATAATTTTCACAAGATTGCCTTTCGAATATGCCCAAAACACTTCTTGTTGAACAACCCACGAAGCCATGTGCCATATACTACCCTTCCTTAGAGCTGCAACATCTGAATGCATACCTGCCACCTGTCTGATCAGTATGCCACAAGCTCATACAACAAACTTTATCATCAGCATATGGGTTATGTGACAAAAAAATTACTGTATTCAAGAACATTTTCGCGAGATTGCAATTTTGTAGCTATGAACAGCATATGGTACATACAATGAATCCACAACCAAGTTGAAGTTTGGACCATGATTGGACAATACAGCGCAGAGTGTTGTAAATTAACAACAATAATAATAGGCCATGACTGTCAACCAGAGATATATTGTTTGGGGCAATCAATTCAAAGCGAGGGAAGAATATATATCACATTCAGGGAACTTAGTTGATATTATCAGCATCCAATTCCTTTGAAGAATCTATATATGTGCAGTGTGAAAGCAGAAGGAGCACAGCAGCACCATGAAATAGAAGAGAAATATTCCTTCACGCTCACAATCCGTGCACACGAGAACGCCGGAGATAAAAGAGGGGGCGGAAAGCCTATTACCTGCAAGAGGATAGAGAGTGGCGAGGATCGAGATGCAGATCTTGCCGACCACGCTGGTGAGGTGTGCGATGGTGATCCAGCCAAGGAGCCGCTACGCTTGGCAGGGGAAGGCCCCGACGACGCCATGAAAGAGGAGACGGTGGCCGCCGCCAGTCGACGGCAACGGGGACCTAGCGGATATCACCTTCATCATCCCAGACACGCCTTCATGGTGGGCATCCTCACGGCCCCTTGAAACCGCAGCAGCTTCTCCTTGCATCCCCGTCGCCAGATCATAGCAAACTGCACACACGTCCGAATCAGATCAAGATGCGGAAATAACCAAACCAGAAGAAGTGGAGGAGGGATTTGTACCTAGTAGAGGCCATGGACCAGAGGGTGATCTGCGGTGCCAACGCCAGATCGGTCATCATGGCCGCGGGCGAGGGAGGCGGCGGCGACCTCGTTCCCCGGCGGCGGCGGCGGCGGATCCTATCGGGGCTGGGGCATCTCCTCTCGGCGGCGGCGGCGGCGGTGGGTCCTCTCGGGGCTGGGGCGTCTCCTCTCGGCGGCGGCTCCTCTCGGGGCTGGAGGCTGAGATGAAACAGATCGAAATTTATTACCATATTCGATATTTCCCGAGTTATGGCCTTACCATACCTGGATTGATAGCCTTTGGGGTAATTTAAATTTATTACCATATTCGATATTTCCCGATTTATGGCCTTACCATACCTGGATTGATAGCCTTTGGGGTAATTTAAATTTATTACCATATTTAAAATTTCCTGAGTTATGACCTTACCATACCTGGATTGATTTATTACTATACGTGGATTAATTATGATTTATTACTATATGATTTATTACTATACGTGGATAGCCTTACCATACCTGGTGGTAATTTAAATTTATTACCATATTCGATATTTCCCGAGTTATGGCCTTACCATATCTGGATTGATAGCCTTTGGGGTAATTTAAATTTCTTGAGTTATGACCTTACCATACCTGGATTGATTTATTACTATACGTGGATTAATTATGATTGATTACCATAAATACGTTGGGTATTGCCGGTCAGACGAGAAAAGAGAAAAACCGGTGGGAGGGGCTGGTGGGAGGTGGGACGAAGAAAAACCGGTTGAAAATAAACCGGTTGAAAATAAACCGGTTGAAAGTGGGGGGACTATTCAACCAATTCGTCCATTAGGAGTAGAGATTAAAAAAGTGTTTAGCACATTAATACAAAGAAATTCATGTAATTCAAAAAGTGATCGATGTATTTTTTGTAAAATTTTCTGTCATTCAAAAAAATTCCTTTATTAAAGATCCATGTAATAAAAAAAATGTTCCACACATTTATATAAATGTGGATGTGATTAAAAAGAGTGTTGAATACATTTTACGAAATGTTTATCTTATTAAAATGTATTTATGTAATAAAGTTGTTAATATATTCTAATAATACGATGTCATTATTACTAACACTTATTTTTATCATAGATATCACGAAGCCAGCCTAATGACACTTGACGAAACACTTTCTTACGTCAATGATCGCGTTCAAGCCAGGAAAATTGGATGCTAGAATAATTTGTATATCAACATGGTGCATCCAACATTTCTTTGCCAAATGTCGTTATATCTCTTTTTGGTTTAATACTGTATTATACTCAATAAAATAGTACGATAAAGTGTCAGCATTTTTGCTTGTCAACTTATAGTGAACCCCTTTTGGCATTATGCTTCAATGTATGATACACGTACTCCTATTCAAATATTTGGTTTTATACAAAGGTGAATTATTTCTTTTCGCTAGGATTGATAAAAAATATAGTATGCAATCGGAAGATATTATTCACTCATAAATTCTGAGAAAGATGTGATACATCCGCAAGATCTGATACGTCCACAACATTTCCTAATTAGAAACAAATGGCATTAATTAAATGGCTTTCGAGATTTGGAAGGCAATATTAAGTCTCCATAAATACGGGCATCGACCTCCTATTTCCCTACCCACCCCAGTTCACATATATTCCATCAGAAATAACCGATCACTCACGAGTTTTCGATCAACGATGGAGGCGATCATTGGAAACACTACGCCCGTGGAGGTTGCCGTGCCCACGCCCCTGGAGGTTGCTGTCCCCGAGGCCGAAGAGGTTGTGCCTGAGCCCCAGGAGGTTGTGCCCGCGCCCATGCATCTTCTGCCCCCACCAATGCATGTCGTGGAAGATGCACTCGAATACATATTTGGCTTTATCAATGGCGTTCATGACGAGCAGAGATTGTAGTAAGTTATCTTATTGTATATTTATTTTCTATATAGAAAACTTATTAGAACTCTCTCGTTCACTGCTTATACTAAGATAAACATACAAGCAATTCTAAAACGTGTATACGTACATACATAAGTTTGTGAGTTGCATCCAGACACGTCTTAATGTCATGCATAGGCCATGTACTTAGGTACCAAATTTTTGCTGCTCTTAATTTGTTGTAAATATTATTGCTTGGTCACAGCAATCAGATTATTTGAAAAATGTCGCCATTTTAACATACTCTTGTTACAGTTTACCACACTTATTGCTAAAGGTTGTTGTGCATTTTTTTGTGTTGCAGCACAATCTGGATAAGAACCAATACACCATACCGGATAGGAATCCGCCTCCGGATGCTATAGGACACCCTATTTTTGACGTCAGCAAGTCTTCATCCGCATGCTTCAATCTTGTTGTTCGTAAGCTTGCGAGCGCGGAAAAATAGAGAGGCATGCAGGCACCAACTTGGTTGGAAGCAAACAGTTATTGACTTGCAGTTGCATGCTCAGTCACGGGCTGTTAGGTATTCCTGGATTCCTCAAGGACAGCGCACCACGATGCTTATTAACAATTATGTTGTCCAGCCCTTTCCTAAATATGATGTGTTAAGCTCTATAGTTGTAAGAAACGCTCATTCTTAATGTCTATTTTAATATCATAATAGCAATTAACATGTGTCGACCTGCTGCAGTATCTACTACTGTTCACTATCCCGGATTCCACATACGGGCTACTTGTAGTAAAGCGTATGAGAAGGAGGGTTGTTGTACTGGATCCATCAGGAGACGTCGGGCAAGTTGGAGAGAGCACTCATAACAAAGACACGATGAAGGAAATCACATTGTGGAAGCAAGAATTCGGCGATGTGTTGCAGGCTAGGATCCCGTGTTGGAATACCCCACTCATTGATTGGCGACATAGCATGTCTTCTAATGCTCGCCGGTAATGTGCTAAATTGATCATATACAGAAGATGCATACCGTTATAATGCTCGCCCGTAATGTAGTAAATTTAGCATGTCTTGTAATATTTAACACTTTTTTTGTGTCACAGCAAAGACTCTGGTTTCTTTGTCCTATAGGAGATGGCCCACCAGCTTGGTTGTTTGCGTAGCATGACCTGGATGAACACTACCGTAAGTGCAGATATGATGAGTTTCGGTGTGATGTTTATTAAAAAACACTTTATCATTAAATGGTTGATGTGTTGCATATTTTCTAGGATGCAGTACTGCTCAGGAGCCAACTGACGGTCCAGATGCTGATGGTGAAAGACAATAAAGCAGCTGGAAACATCCCATAAGAAATGAGGATGGCCTTGAGGGTTTTAAGGAACTGAAGATGGATCGATGCATGTAGAAACGTCAATAAAAAATTCCTATACATCAGCTATTTAGGGATGAAAACGATAATTATCTATGTTTTGATACAAATACTTAGATAATATTTTATGTTCTATGTACGTACATTTGAAAACTTTATTGTGTTTTCGTATTATTAAGGTTTTGTTAGGCTACCATATTGTTGGATTATTGATTTATTTTGGTGCAACGTTGTCAGTAGTTTTATTTTTTTTGTTTGTCTATCATGAATGATCATTCTGCCCGAGTTGATAAGTGGTAGGAGGCATTTAGTACGCACGTGCATTTTGGTTATGGCTCGCGATGCAAGATTATGAATTTTACACTGTACCGTCCATATAAAATACAAATATTTATAACGCAAACAATGGTCAGACACATCCAACAGCAGCCACAAGCACGCTCAAACAGCCCTAAGTGTCAGTATATTTTTTAGAACGTACCAGCCCTTCTTTAACAATAAAGTCGTTGCTCGTTCATCGTGTTCAAAAAATAGATCTGTTTTTTTATATATATAATTATGATAGAAGTGGAAAATATTTTGAAACATGTGTTCAGGTGTTATCTGTCGAACATCTTCATGGGTTCAAATATATTTAAAATACAGTGCATAGAAAAAAGGAAACATGATGGGCCATATAGATCGATCCTGATTTTTCCGATCCAGTAGACCTTGTCGATGGATGAAGTTAGTTGCTATGTAGAGAGATGTCATTGCATGCAATTAGGAATTATGGTTCTCCAAAGAAAATATATTTTACTTTTCTCGACGGAATCAGGCATTGCCAATTTGCCATATGCATCAGCCAGGGGATCACGTTGAGGAGGAAAAAATAGATAACAAATGGTGTTTCTTTCTATATTTTGGACGACCGATTTGACATAGACTAGGAAATATATGTGCAGTTTCTTTCTATGTTTGATTTGGGAAAGTTATGGGGAAATGGAGACATATATTAGGAAACATTTAATCGTCACTGATTTATTTGCATAGTGCAATCAAAATAGAGATCTTGTCATATTTCTTGATAGTTTTTTGTTATGGAAACATGCAAATAAGGAACGATATGGGGCACCTTCCGAACTGTTGTCGCACGATTCCCTTCGGCACTCATCTCTACTCAATAAAATCATACGGGCTCTTGAGTACACCGTCGTCCACTGATCCCTCCATCGCTTTACCAGTGCTACGACGATGGTTTGCCCGCAGTAATGGAAGCAATGGCCAATTTTGGGGTGGTGCGACATGCAGTCGACTACGTGTACAATTTCATCACACTTTCCTCGGGCGAAGAAAAACTAGAGTTAGATCTCACAGCCCTATACATCTAATATTTTTTGCACTTCATCGTCTAATTCCATTGCCCTGTACATCTATACTTTATTTACAAGTGATCGTATAAGTCCACCCCAGTCACTTCCATTATAGTTGGTAGTATCGAGCTCTTATAATATACCCCCATAAAAAATCTTCCATGCCAATGAGTTAGGCCCGTAGGAAAGATGTTTTGCATAGTATTAAGCACTGGTCAGGATCGTGTGGTCTTGTCTAAGTTCAGACGGCTGTTACAGAAGTTGTTTGTGTAGTTATTTTTCTAAAACGATTATAGCAATACATATCCAATGGGTGTTAACAAATATTATATTGTATAGCTAACTGCCCTTGCGTTGCCACGGGAAAATAAAGAACTTGTGAAAACAAATAACCAGCTATCAGAAAATGTCCATCGCCACATACTTCTTGTTTGCAGACATTTACCATTTCAACCTCCCTTTTTTTCTCCATCGGCTAAATTTTCTTTGTTATAATTACATGCAACTCATAAAAATATTCTTCGTGTTACATTGATCAAGGGGTGCTTCTGCTTTTCGATACATAACTGATGATGTGTAATAATCAGAAAGATAATAATCAATCAATCTTCCGCGGACCTTTGAGAAGTTTGTGAGAACTGGATCCATATAACCATGGTTTGTTCTCTTGACGGGAGAGCTCAGATAGTGTCTCTTGACGTTTGTTCTCTCCATGACCCAACTGTATTATTACATGTCTAGATTGTATCTTTGGTTTGGGAGAGCCCAGATAGTGTATACTACGGGCAAAAGAATGGGAGTATAAATATATACATAATACATATTGATAGTCTTCCCAGGATATTTGGAACAAATTTCCAACCTGACTAAGAGTACAACCAGACTCAGAATGATGAGTCCCTTCTAGCTCGCAATTGATTTACATTTTCTGCAGCACGAATGAAATATAAAGATTAATCAGTGTGTATTGAGCGCCTGATTTTCATGAGAAATATGGCAAATATATTCGTTGGATGATCCTAACAGAGAGAAAGAGGAACATAGCAGCAATGAAGATAACTGCATCATGCACGCTAGCTCCCCATCAGGGCATTGCCTGTAGAAGATCCTCGTAACTATACCACGGAAAATGTATGTCAAATATGGCAATTAAGCAGACAAGAAAATTAACTGAAAATTATAAACAGAAAAGCATTTGCAAATTTTGAAAGAATTTAACTGACCAGGCCTCGCAGCATCACTGTTGACCTTTGTTGCGCCGTTCGCTGCCTCCTAGCAGTTGACGCTCGGCTGGTCCTTCCCGTCATGCGGTGGCTCGGTTGATGAAAAAGGCTCGGCGATGGTTCTAGGCCGGGATGGAATAGGGCATGAGGCTGAGTCCGCCCGTCCAATAATGAAACTGTGGAAGACGCCCGTGGGGAGGGTTCGGCAGTGCTGCTCGGGGCGACGGCGTTGGGAAAAGGGCTCGGCGGCGGCAGTCAATGTAGCTGCACAGAGACGACGTGGGCCTGGGCTTCATGTGTTCTCCGTTGCTGGCGCAGACATGAGGCGAGTACTGCCAGCGCCGCGATCTTCCATGTCACGGTGCTCCGGCCTTTTCTCGTCGAGGAGGATGGTGGCCTCGTAGCGCGGTCTGTGCGGAATTCCAGCAGCAGCGTAGGTAAGATATTGCGTACAAGATATTCGGATAATAAGCCATGTTTTAAATAGCCCGCTATAGCTCCGCTATAGCACGCTATAGCGTTTACAAAAGGTCTTGCGCTAAGAGACTATGGTCCAAACAAATGAACAAACATTTTAAATAGCGCGCTATAGCACCGCTATAGCACGCTATAGCATTTGGAAGAGGTCCGCCGCTAAGATGCTTAGCGCGCTATTTAAAACTATGATAATAAGAGGAAATCAGGAAAGGAAGGAGGATATTTTTATGTGGAGTAAAAATGAATACATATTAGAAAAGGAAACAACGATAAGGAAGAGAAGAATGCAATCTGTGATTTGGCGTGAATTGATTGCATAAGGAAGAGAAGAATACGGGAATTTATTGCTGTTGCCAAAGATTGATCCTGGTTTGTCCGGCCAGATGAAAACCGATCTAAATGACGTGAATTGATTCCATAAGGAAGAGAAGAATACGGGAATTTATTGCTGTTACCAAAGATTGATCCTGGTTTATCCGGCCAGATGAAAACCGATCTAAATAGAAAACCGGGAAGAGGAGGAAAATCGACGAAGGGGTGGGGATATCGTAAGAGGGGGGAGGACGAAGGGATGGACGATGTAAGAGGGGAGACGGAACGTTATGTTTCTTTTAGGTAGTAGACACCAACACAGTCGGATCGTTTGAGTTTACGTTTACTTAAAGTCATGATTGTTATGAACCTTGTTCTGCCTTTTTACAACACAATATGGATTAAGAGCTCCCGCCATTCCCTATCGAGATTAACCTACGGATCATCCGAGACACCATCCGAGAAGATGGAGTTGTCCATCTGTTAATGCTTCAATCTTGCAGTGCGTAGGATCACTACCAACGCAGCAGAGAGGAGAGCATGCACCAGCTCTGTTGGAAAGACATATTTTTTTTAATTTGGGATTCCATGAGCAAGGATGGGCACTAAGGAAGACTTGGTTAAGGCAAGAACAGCGCACCAATTTACTGATTAATAATGTCGTGCTTGAGCCTTTTCTAAGATACGACGTGTTTCACACCCCTACAATTGTAAGTGTTCTCATTCTTATAAATTAGTTTGGTTTCTTTGTTTGTCATTTACCTTTGTCTACCAAATGCAGCATCTTCTCCCACTAGCACTCGTGGATTCGTCCTACGGTCTATTAGCAATGAAAATGGAAATGGACAGGACTATCGTTATTGATTATTCGAGCCAGGCAATATTTCATTTTGAGGAGGATTTCCATGACACTAAACTTCAGAGGGAAGCCCTTTTTAGTGAAGTAAGAATTCAGCTTTGTCTTGCAACACACGGCCCCTGATACGTTCATTTTGCATCATGTTTTCCTAATGTTATTTATGTTGTTTTATTGTATACTAATGCTTTTTGGAGTAATTCTAATGCCTTTTCTCTCATAATATGCAAGGTATGCACCAAGGGGGAGAATTCTGGCAGCTGGAAATCTGGACCAGAAAAAGTTACGTCAAGCTACCTATTATGCACAACTACAAATGAGCTGAAACTCCCCGAGGATTTTAATTGATTATTTAAGGAATATTGGAGCAAATAAGTACCAAAAGAGGGCCACCAGGTGGGCACAACCCACCTAGGCGCGCCAGGAGGCCCACGCGCGCCCTGGTGGGTGCTGCCCTCCTCGGCCCACCTCCGGTGCCCATCTTCTGGTATATAACTTATTTTGACCTAGAAAAAAAATAAGAGGAGGACATTCGGGATGAAGCACCGCCGCCTCGAGGCAGAACTTCGGCAGGAGCACGTTTGCCCTCCGGTGGAGCGACTCCTCCAGGGGAACTTCCCTCCCGGAGGGGGAAATCATCGTCATCATCATCACCAAAAACTCTCCCATTTTGGGGAGGGTTATCTTCATCAACATCTTCACATCACCAACTCCTCTCAAACCCTAGTTCATCTCTTGGATTCAATCTTTGTATCAAAACTATAGATTGGTGCTCGTGGGTGACTAGTAGTGTTGATTACATCTTGTACTTGATTACTATATGGTTTATTTGGTTGAAGATTATATGTTCAGATTCATTATGCTATACAATACCCCTCTGATCTCGAGCATGTTTTATCATTTGTGAGTAGTTACTTTGGTTCTTGAGGTCACGTGAGAAATCATGTTGCAAGTAATCATGTGAACTTGATATGTGTTCGATATTTTGATGGTATGTATGTTGCCATTCACTTAGTGGTGTCATGTGAACGTCGACTACATGACACTTCACCATAATTGGGCCTAAGGGAATGCATTGTGCACCAATTATTAGATGGTGGGTTGCGAGAGTGAAGGAAGCTTAAACCCCAGTTTATGCGCTATTCCGTAAGGGACCGATTGGATCCAAAAGTTTAATGCTACGGTTAGAATTTATTCTTAATACTTTTCTTGTACTTGCGGATGCTTGCGAGAGGGTTAATCATAAGTAGGAGGTTTGTTAAATTAAGAATAACACCTAAGCACCGGTCCACCCACATATCAAATTATCAAAGTACCGAACACGAATTAAGCCAACATGATGAAAGTGACTAGATGAAATTCCCGTGTACCCTCAAGAACACTTTGCTTATCATAAGAAACCGTTTTGACCTGTCCTTTGCCTCCAAAGGATTGGGCTACCTTGTTTCACTTTTGTTACTACTATTGTTACTTGCTCATTACAAATTATCTTGCTACCAAACTACTCCGCTACTTACAATTTTAGCACTTGCAGACATTACATTGCTGAAAACCACTTGTCATTTCCTTCTGCTCTTCGTTGGGTTCGACACTCTTACTTACCGAAAAGAGCTACAATTTACCCCATACATTTGTGGGTCATCAGCCCCTGATAGGGACAACCAACTTGTGTAATGGCCCGAACAAGAGAACATTCATGTTTCACCTGGGCGCTACTATTTTAAATTTGTCATGCACATTATTGCCTGCACTAATATAGCTATTACAATATGGTGCTTTTTGAGACAACATGAAATCAGGATTGAAAGTCTTACAGGAGATGGCCCATCTGTATGAAACTATCGGGAATAACATGGTTCATAACATGCCTAGGACTGACGTAAGTGCATTTGTAATGAGGTTCCTGTCGGGGATATACCCCGCGGTATGAACCGGCCGGAAATATGACCCGACCGGACTTGGCGGTTTAGTTGAGACCCGGTTACACCCAGCGATTCATTGGTGACCCGCCCTGACCAGACGGTTTACAAGGAACCTACCTGAACATTATGACTCACTAGTAACCCGGCGGGCGGGACAGACAGATGACAAGGCCCAAGGCCCAAAAGGCCGGTTTATGTTAATGGCGGGCCGGTTTAAGAGGAAAGGTGTGAAGAATATTTACCTTACATGGAGTTAAGACCCAAAATTATATCCGCTTTGTATTAGAAGGTAGACTAGTCCTAATCCTAATAGGACTCCACATGTAACCCGCCCCTTCAACTTATATAAGGAGGGGCAGGGCTCCCCAAAGAGGGACAGGCAACAAGAAACAAACTCTAGGGCTAGATACAACTAGAGGAGCGTCAGTTACGGCGACTCCCTCATGAGCATAATGAGACCTATCCACAAACAGCATGTAGGGCTATTACCGCATGATGTTTCCCGGGGCCCGAAGCTGTCTAAATCCTTGTATTGTGTGTTGCGTCTCTCGTCCCGATCAACCCCTCTTACCACATAGATGCGTTGGCCTCGCAACTAAGTCCTGACAATAAGGACATCTGACGTGTTAATTCCACGACAGTTGGCGCCCACCGTGGGGCTATCCCACGATGGTTTCAAGTTCGTGAAGGGCAAGTTTGAAGGGATGAAGGGGTACGCAGTGGGCCGGATGACTAAGAGTCGTCGCGGCAAGCTCTACATCGACGACGCAGGTTGGGGCCCTGACGCCGGCTCAATCGAGTACGGGTACCGGGTCCCCTTCGGAGGAATTCATGTCTTCATTGGCAAGATCGGCGAACTGGGCCGTGAGCCGGACATCTGCACCGACCTCGTCGAGACGGCTCAGGGTGCGACCCCTGCCCGAGTTCAGCCCGCCATGAAGCGTGCATTTGTAGGATTCATCCATGGTACCGAATATAAACCGGTATCTGATGGTGAGGAGATCGTCTATTTCGATGGCGAGTCATCCACCGGCGAGACCGAGTCTTTGTATCAAGTTCAGGATGGCCTGTTTGCGGGTTATTCCGATGGCAGCAGTATTCCGGACTCCTTTGAACCGTCAAACAGGGTTGCAATCTTCATGGCCGGCACACAGCTCGCACCTCAATCTTCAACAGCAGCGGCAGTGACTCCCGGATCAGTAGTCGGGGCAGGAGGCCTTGCGCGCCCACCGGTTCAAGTCTTGTCTAGGTTATTGGACACTTTAGCAACATTGTTGACCGCTGAGGTTAATCCGGATAATCGGGATGAGCATAATGCAGTGCGAGATCATATAGCTCAGGCTAAGGAGGACATGGCTGCTGCGGTGTCAAGGATGGCTGAGGAGCGGATCGCTTTGGATGCTCAGGCTCAGCGGGTTCATGCGGAGTCTTACCGACTTATGCAGGACCAGAATGCTTCAAACAAGGTGATGAGGAGGAGGCACCAGTCTCGACTGCCACCGGTTTACGAAGCAAGGAATCTCTTTAATAAGACAGGAGCAGGCACCAGTAACCCACCCGTGGTGAAACGGGTTGAAGCACCCAGGACAGGAGCGCCGGATCAGCCGGGCACGATTGGCCTGCCTCAACAGAACCGTTATCCGCCACAATACGAGCCAGCACCACTGGGTCACTTTCCTACCCCTTTGGACAATATGATTGCTGCAACGTCAAGATTGGCTGCTATTCCAATGGAAGGTGACTCCCCCGCGGCGATTGAGACACGACGGGCTAGAGATCTACTCCAGACAGCAATGGTTCAGCAACAGGCTTATTCATACAGTCGGGACAGGATTCACTCTACCCCTCGTCCAAGCCGGAGTTACAGCAGGCATGTTGAAGAGCCAACTATGTCAAGAAGTGGACGGAATCATAATCCGCCATGGAGGCCTAACCCGGCAGGGGGAAAGGGATGAAGCACATGATTTAGTGGACTGAGGACGAGCGTGTCGCGGTGCCGGATTGACTGCACAAGACGTGTAGCGTAAGCTTACGCCAGTTCGTGCAACTACTACAGTAGAACCAGCAGTTACTTTTACCACTTTGGGGATGCCATGTCTCAACTGGCCCTGCGCAATGTGCGGTTGCCCAAGGACTTCAAGGGCCCTCGAAAAGTGCCCAATTACACTGCTGATTTACACCCCGAGTCATGGGTAGAAAGCTATGAGATGTCCATGGAGATGCTGGACGTGGATGGAGCGGTGTGTGCAAAGTACTTCACTATGATGCTAGAAGGAATAACTCGCACTTGACGAAAGAGTTTACCACCTAATTCAATTGGGTCATGGGACGAGTTGAAGAGCCGGTTTATCAACAACTTCAAAGATACTTGCAAGCAACCGATGTCAATTGTTGATCTGGCCGCTTGTGTTCAAGGAGAGGGTGAATCAACTACCCATTGGGTACGCCGGGTTTCTGAGATCTTACATTCATCTGACCGCATCAATGCAGATTCCGCAATTATAATGTTGGAAGGAAATTGCAAGTTCAAGCCTTTGAAGTTCAAGTTGGGGCGGATGAAGCGTCACTTCAATGATATGGGAACACTAATGGTAGCTCTAGTTAAGTATGCTGACTCTGATAGTACCAAGGATCCCGGGTCTGACAAGGAAAAGCCGGGGAAGGGAAAGAAGAGCGGCAACACCAAGAGACAATAGCCTAACCTGGCGGGCAACAGTAACAATGGTAAACATAAAGCGGACAATTCAGATTTTGTGGCTAACACCAATGTGCACGGTAATAATCAACGTCGTAAGGGTAAACTGCCCCAGCGCGGTGGCGGTATGAATCTGGAGCGTTTGTTGAATCACCCTTGCCCGAATCACGGGACAAAGGAGGTTCCAGCCACGCACCTCTGGAAGGACTGTTTCATTATGCGAGAGTTCAAAAACTCTGATCTTTTCCGGTATGATCAGGGTCCATCTTGCGGTTCAGGTCCCGGATCTCATGGGCCGGGTTACGACGGTGGCGGTTCAAGCTTCGGATTCCAGGGCAATCAGGGCAATCAGAACAACCAGGGTGGTTATAATCAGCAGAACAATCAGGGAAATCATCAACAATCAGGTTATCAGAGTCACCTGAAGCAATTGAATAGTGTGCAGTATCATGTTTTCACCACTAGCTTGTGCAAGCGCGATCAGAAGCTTCACAAGAGGGCAGTAAACGTTGTTGAACCAGCAGTGCCACATTACTTACGTTGGTCCGAACAGCCCATTGTGTGGAGTAGAGAGGATCATCCACCCCGGGTTGACAATCCGGGTCATGTGGCTTTGGTGGTGGCGCCTCAGGTTGGAGGTTACAAGTTCACCAAGGTGCTCATGGATGGATGGAGCAGTATCAATATTCTGTATTATGAAACCTTCCAACGCATGGGATTGACGGACAAAAATCTTAAACTGTCAAACACTGTTTTCCATGGAGTGGTACCAGGTAAATCGGCGTACCCAGTTGGTAAGATAAATCTGGAAGTGGTATTTGGAGATGATCGTGATTCTAGGTCAAAAACCTTAACCTTTGAGGTGGTAAAGATCCAGAGCCCATATCATGCCCTGTTTGGATGGCCGGCTTATGCAAGGTTCATGTCAAGGCCCTGTTATGTTTATCTACAGCTCAAAATACCGGGTCATAAGGGGACCATTACGATACATGGGAGTCATAAGATCACTTTGAACTGCGAAGAAGGTGATGCGGCTTATGCTGAGTCGGTTTGTGCGGCAGAAGAGTTGAAGTTCTACAAGGAAAATGTTGATCCGGCAGATATGACTCCTCTGAAGAAGCCCACCACAGAGCATGACCCGACCCTGAAGTTCAAACCGGCTGATAGGACTTAGCTGGTTGATTTTGATCCCGGCAATTCATCCAAACAGTTTAGTATCAACAATAATCTGGATCCGAAATAGGAAAGCACGCTCATCGAGTTCATCCGTGAGAACCGGGACATCTTTGCATGGAAGCCTTCTGACATGCCAGGTGTACCGAGCGAACTCGCTGAGCACAATCTCAATATTGATCCCAAGTTTAAACCGATCAAGTAGTTTCTTCGTCGCTTCAACGAAGAAAGGCACAAGGCCATTGGTGAAGAGGTAGCCCGGCTTTTGGCTGTTGGGTTTATCATTGAGGGTTTTCATCCAGAGTGGCTGGCCAACCCGGTGCTAGTGCTTAAGAAGAATGGCACTTGGCGCATGTGTGTGCATTACACGGACTTGAACAAAGCTTGTCCGGACAATCCTTTTGCTCTCCCTCGTATTGATCAAATCATTGATGCTATGGCGGGTTGTGAACGTTTGAGTTTCTTGGATGCTTATTTTGGTTATCATCAGATCAAGATGGCAGTTAAGGACCAGGAGAAAACAGCTTTCATCACTCCCTTTGGAGCCTTCTTCTTTGTATCTATGCCCTTTGGGCTCAAGAGTGCCCAGGCGACTTATCAGTGCTGTGTGCAGAATTGTCTTCATACCCAAATCGTGTGCAATGTTCATGCTTATGTGGACGATATTGTGGTAAAGTCCTGGAAGAAGGAGACATTGATTGAAGACTTGAAGGAGACCTTTGACAATCTTCGGGTTTATAAGATGATGCTCAATCCGGCCAAGTGTGTCTTTGGTGTTCCGGCAGGCAAGCTCTTAGGTTTCCTGGTGTCTAACAGGGGCATTGAGGCTAATCTGGAAAAGATCAAGGCTATTACTTCTGTCGCTAAACCGGCGTGTATCAATGATGTTCAACGTCTAGCGGGTCGTATTGCGGCCCTAAGCCGGTTTATCAATCGGTTGGGAGAGAAGGCGATCCCTCTATATCAGATGTTGAAGAAGACAAACACTTTTGTCTGGAGTAACACTGCTGATGCGTCGTTTGAGGACTTGAAGAGGCAGTTGGCTGAACTGCCAGTCCTAGCTGCTCCGGTTGATAATGAGCCGTTGTTATTGTACGTAGCTGCTAATGCCCGGGCTGTCAGCATGGCTATTGTGGTCGAGCGCAAGGAGGCTAGGTAGGAATATCCAGTTCAAAGACCGGTTTACTATATCAGCGAAGTGTTCATCGAGTCAAAGCAAAGATATCCGCATTGGCAGAAGCTGGTGTATGGGTTTTCATGGCGAGTCGGAAGCTTAAGCAGTACTTTCAGGGCCATCCTATCATAGTTGTCAGTTCTGCACCTTTGGGCGATATAATTCAGAACAGGGAGGCAACTGGCCGGGTTGCAAAGTTGGCTATCGAGCTTGGACCACACGGGTTGAAGTACATGCCTCGGATAGCTATCAAATCTCAAGTGCTCATGGACTTCATCAATGACTGGACAGAGTTGCAGGCACCAGAAGACAAACCGGATAACACATACTGGACTATCCACTTCGATGTGTCGAGGCAATTGGAAGGCTCGGGGGCTGGAGTTGTCCTTACTTCCCCTCGAGGTGATAAAATTCGTTATGTTCTCCACTTAATGTTTCCTTGTACTAACAATGCAGCTGAGTATGAGGCATTGCTCCACGGTCTTCGCGTGGCTAAGGAAATGAACTTAAGCCGGGTATGATGCTTTGGAGACTCTGATCTGGTGGATTAGCAAGTTTTTGGTACTTGGTCTCTAAGGATCCACTCATGGCGGCTTACAGACGAGAGGTGGATATTGTGGCTGGTCACTTCCAGGGTTATCAGGTTGAGCATATTGATCGGCGCAAAAACGAAGCAGCAGATACTTTAAGCCGGCTGTGGTCTCAGCGTAGACCGGTGGCACCCAATACCTTTCTGGATGTCCTGCATAACCCGGCAGTTAAGTTGCCTACAGAGGAGGACTTGGCTGTTCCTGATCCGGAGGCACAGTTGGTCGCCGCTTTACATATTATTCCGGATTGGACGGTTCCATATTTGGCGTATATGAACCGGGGCGAGTTACGAGAAGATGAAGTTCTGGCCAGACAGATAATCCGGCGATCAAAGTCCATGGTTATTCAAAATGGCGAGTTACATCACTGTAGTGTCTCATGTGTGTTCCAGCGCCGTGTTTCTCTTGAAGAGGGCCGTGAGATTTTGCGAGAGATCCACGAAGGAGACTGTGGTCACCACGCCGGTTCAAAATCGTTGGTTGCTAAAGCTTTTCGTCATGGGTTTTATTGGCTGACGGCTCATGCTGATGTTGAGGACTTGGTAAAACGGTGCGACATTGTCAGAAATTTTCACGCCGAGCTCATGTTCCGGCTCAAGAGCTCAGGATGATTCCAATCACTTGGTCGTTTGCTACTTGGGGGCTTGATATGGTAGGACCTTTTAAGTGGTCCAAGGATAAGAAGAGCCACCTATTGGTGGCGGTTGATAAGTTCACTAAATGGGTTGAGGCAGAGCAGTAAGCAAGTGTGATGCAGCCACGTCGGTTCAATTCATAAAAAAAGTGATCTTCCGCTTTGGTTTTCCATACAGCATCATCACAGATAATGGCACGAACCTCTCCAAATGTGAGATGGAGGACTTCTGTCAAAGAGAGCACATCCGGCTTGATGTGTCATCAGTGGCCCACCCCCAGTCTAATGGTCAAGCTGAGAGAGCTAATAGGGAAATCTTGAAGGGTATCAAGCCCCGGCTTATGGTTCCTTTGAAAAGGACGCCGGGTTGTTGGGTGGAGGAATTACCTTCTGTATTATGGAGCATAACCACTACTAGGGAAAAGCCTATACACAGAAAGTTACTAGTAGCGAGGGTTAAAAACCCTCGCTACTGCTACTTATCAGTAGCGCAGGTTTTTAAACCTCGCTACTACTAAGTTGATAGCAGTAGCGTGGCTTTTAACCCTCGCTACTACTAAGCGGTCTCTACCGTGCCCCCCGGGACATGCCATAGTAGTAGCGCGGGTTTTTAAAACCTCGCTACTACTAAGTTTGATAGCAGTAGCGTTGGTTTTTAGCCCTCGCTACTACTAAGTGGTGCCATAGTAGTAGCGAGGGGGTCAAAAACCGCGCTACTACTAAAGGTCCCATTTTCAAACTCTACCCCCCCCCCCATGGATCACCTTTTCAGTTTTAAAAAAATAAAATAAAATGATGAAAATGTCAAAAAAAAGAAAATAAGTTTCCCATGTGATATGTGGTCTAGTTGTTGGGAAAATTTGCAAATATGAATTTCGACTTTATTTGCAAAATCTCTTGAGAATTTGTAAAAATGGGCATAACTTTTGCATACTAACTAGGATGAAAAAGTTTTTTAATGAAAAATCATCTACTTGAAAAGTTACATCCTAATTTAACTGGGGGAACCCCGGTAAACATTTTCAAAATCCTCAAAAACCAAACAGAAAAAAAGTTACGGGGCTTTTAAGATCTAGAGTGGAAAAAATCGAAAAAATTTCAAACTGTGTGGTCAAACTGTGGTCAAACAATGGTCAAAATAATTATTCTAAAATATTAGTGTTACTAAATAATTATTTTAGTTTTTTTGAATTTTGGTCAATTCTGGTCAAATCTGGTCAAACTATGGTCAAACTAATTATTCAAGAAATATTAGTGTTACTAATTTTTTAGAACAATAGTTTCAAACTCAAATAGTGAAATGTGTGACTTCATGCTCAAGCTAAATTCCTGAGGTTAATAGGATTGAGTAGTGAGAGGATGGGTGACCGTCCGGGAAGTTAGATGATTTGGGATGATGAGGGGTGATTAGAGATTAAATTGAGCAGCGATGAGGGGTGATTTGAGATTTGAGGTTAAAATAATTCAAAATTTTGAAAATTAGGGAAAAAATCGAAATATTTTTTTGAAAAAATTCAAAAAAACCCGCGCTGGTAGTAGTAGTGCGGGTTTTTACCCACGCTACTACTAAAGGACGTAGTAGTAGCGCGGGTGGCACCCGCGCTACTGCTATACGTTAGCTGTAGCGCCTTATTAGTAGCGCCGGCCCCCGCGCTACTAATAGGCCCAAAACCCGCGCTGATGCTAGGCTTTTCCCTAGTAGTGAAACACCACCCCCAATTATGTTGAAGCGGACAATGAGCAAGCACGTCAAGAAGCACTGGACCTGTTAGATGAAAAACGGGACATGGCGTTGGCTCGTTCGGTGGTTTATCAGCAAGACCTGCGGTGTTATCACAGCCGCCAGGTTAAAACAAGAACCTTTCAAGAAGGTGACTTAGTGCTTCGGCTCATCCAGGATCAGACCGATATGCGCAAGTTATCCCCACCTTGGGAAGGACCCTTTGTGGTCAGCAAGAATCTGCACAACAAATCAAACTACCTCATTGATGTTCGAGAGCACGCAGACTCACGCAAATCTGAGGAGGAGACCCGGCGGCCGTGGAACATAGCTCTCCTTCAGCCTTACTACACTTGAGCCATAGGCTCCTGTTATGTACATAGCTTGACAATGTATATATTATGATCAATATAATAAACCGGCATCCTTGCTAAATGCAGGGCCTCTGCCATTTTTTCCAATATTTCTTGGTTACATGGGGGATTTAGCTGACAAAGTGGAGTTCTGTCCATTAATCTGGCTATCACGCCACAACAAAGCTTGTGAGCTTCACATCCATGGGGCCAACGAGAGTCTTGTTGCTATGCACAACTCAAACATAGGCACCCATAGAGCACAACTCACAAAGTTACTTGGGGGCTCTTTGTGCGACGCAACAAAGAGTTTGGAAGGACCCTTGTAATATGCTATCAAGCCTGACTTGGAAGCCTGGTGTATTCACCTAAAACCCCGGGTTAACCTACCTTCATTAAGTAAGCCACTCGTTCCAGGTAATCCTGGCATGACCCGCCGAACGTTTGACAAGTCAATCTTATACAGACCCTGAACTTGTTAAAGTTAAAATGACGATTGGTTAATTGGAGGCCCATCTTGAAAGGCTTTGCGAAATGGTTTAACTCAATGGCCTGGCAGCCCACGAAAAGCCTCGAATTTTGGCCTGGCAGCCCTTGAAAACCCTCGACTACACGGTTTTATTTGCCTTTGTCAAGATTTTTTTCTATTTTGATAAGGTTTTATATTGAACCGGCGTCTATTGACCCGGAATGGCTATCGATCATCAAATTAACCCGGTGTTTGTTACACCGGCTTGGCTTTTAGCTACAAGTTGAAAGACCACATTCAATTATAAACCGGTGTTTATTAACCCGGTCTGGCATTGACTATACGTCGCCAGGATGATCATCCGGTGTTTATCATAACCCAACATGACTTCTTATACACCAGCACAGCATGGTGGGAGTTATTAACACTCAAGACTTGGGCTATCATCCTTACTACAATCAAGTTGGTAAACCAACGATGTGATTCAATATGACAGGCATTATGACCCGTCCGATGGTAAACCGCCAGGACAATCTTTTCAATCTATTTTGTGCAGTAATAAAATTGCATACAATAGCTAAAGTGCATAAGCACAGGCAGCAACAATCATGATGGATTAAAGCAGTGTTATGAAGCAGTGCACAATGGCAACAGATCAAACAAGTATTTCAGCTAGCCTATTACAAGGCGCCTTGATGCCCAAAAAGATAATTGTTTGTTTCATGGAACATAATCTGCAGAAATACAAGCCGGCTGCCCTTTTAAGATTCATCACCAGGCTGACGTGATGATGATGGATCGTATTGCGCCGGTTCACCCTCCTCCTCCCCACCCAGTGGCTGGAAGTCAATAGTTGCCCAGTCAATTCCAGACAAAGCTCGGACGACATCGTCATCGCTTATAAGATCTTCTGGTTCAACATCAGGGGCATAAGTGTGCTTACGCTTTGGTGGGATTAGATTCTCGACTTCATAAACCGATGCATCAATCCATCGGCTGTCTGCATAATATATGGACCGGTGAAAAGACAAATCAGTCTCTTCGGCCAACTTACTGGCAAGAGGGCGCATCTCTTTTGTTAGAGCTTTCAGGGCATCATTATCAAACTCTGACCCATCTTCTTTTTGGCTAGGATAGCCATTACCAATGTCCTCCGGATCAAGATCAGATATCCAAGCCTTAGCCTGAGTTAGTGCAGCTAAAGCGCTAGCTCTCGCAGCTGACCTCTTTACTTCCTCGAGCTGGGCAGGTGTCATTGATAACCTGGCCAATGTGTCCTTGACCAAAGTGGAGGGCGGTTTATTGTAAGAAGCTACGCAGATGACCCGTTGAGCACCGGTATAAAACTGCTCTATCGAGGTATAGGCGGCCTTCAACTTCTTCCGCATATCTGAGCCAAGATGAGCAACACGACTACCTGCAATGGTTTAAGAAATTGCTGTTAAACCGGCAGTGTCAAAGATGTTTGCTAAAAAGCTGAATAAGAGTACTTACCAAAGACAACAAAAGTCATCGCATTGATTTGCCGCTTTAAGCCACTCAGCTCTTCTGCTACCGGTTTAAGTGCCGCTTCAGCATCTTCTGCCCGTTTCAGCAAAGCGGCTTTTTCAGTCTCCCAGCCTGCCCGCTCGTTGTTGAAGCCATCCTTCAATTGTTCCATGGATGTTAAAGCGCCCTTCAATACATCTTTGGCTTTGGAGGTTTTGGCTTGCTGGGACTTAATGATTTCCTGGAGGTCGGCGATTTGAGAATCCTTGTTGGTTAAGTCAGCCTGCAAAAGATAGATATTAAATTGATAATATTTTTTCAAAGTCCCAAGCGCATAACAAGTTATACACATGGCACTTGGGGGCTAATGCGGATTGCCTCTTCGTAACTGTTATTTGAAGTCCCTAATGCCAACAAAGTTAAGCTTGGGGGCTAATGCCTAATTGATCAGATCAAACCGTATGTGAAGGAATTCAACAAAGTTAAGCTTTACAACATAAAGTCCCGGTTCATCTTGAAAAGATAAACTGACCCTTGGGGGCTACATTGGAGTTAATATAAAGCAAAAGGAAGAAATGTTCATGAAGCATTCGAACAGGAATTACCTCATAGCGCTCCTTCATTAAGTTGACTAAACCGGCTTCATAATCACGACTTTTATACAGTCGGTTTAGAAATCCTGAGTGGAGTTCCTGAGCATTGAGGTTAACACAGAAGGATAAATCTGTTTTCCACTTGGCTTTGCCCATATCAACAAATTCTTCCTTGGCACTATGCTTTGATAAGGTGACCGGGTTACCAGGAAAAGTATGACCAATGCCAGTAATGACAACATCGTCTTCACCACCTTTGGCTAGGCTTGGCGGATTGTCAGTATCCCTGGCTCGGCTTGGCGGATTATCTTCATACTTGGCTGGGCTTGGCGGATCAGCAGGCTGGTTCACGGCATTTCTCTAATCCGGTTCAGCGAAAGTATCTTGAACCGGAGGTAGTGGATCTTCCCGGACAACATCAACATTCGGATCATGAGGTTCAGGGGTCTTCTCCGGTTCAGGGGTCTGATTAGCATCAGTTGGTATTGCCAGCTTGGCTTTCTTGCTAAGTCTGGCCTTGGCTCTGAAATGAATAAGTACAGAGATTAGTACAGTAAACTGGAGCAATACATAAAAGTAAGTATACCATGCTTACCCAGGAACGGTCTTGAGTGGAGGCATCTGTGTGGTTGAGGAATCGCCATAGGATGAATTAGAAGTTCCATGATAATTCGAATCAGACGGATTAAGCGGTTGTTGGAAGTAACCCGCCTTGGGATAACAAATATTAGAAGTACAAGAGACCTCTGGTCGGCGTTTTCGAACTGAAGTATCTCGTAAACCAGAAGAAGTAACTTGTTGGCCACTATGTCGGGTTGTGCGACGGGCTTCATGTTGCTGTGTCTTCAAAGAAAAGTGCGGATCCAAATAAGCGAGAGGATGTGAACATTTTACTTTCCGGACTGCACGACGGAGTTTTTGTACGGGCACATGATCTAAATCGGAGGAAAGAGAAATTACCTCTACATTGTCAGTACGGCTGGCTTAAGCATCGTCCTGATAATGATCATTGTCAATAAGGTGCATAAAAAATGAACCAAGTGAATCAAGTTCTACCTCTGTTTCCGAGTCATCAACATCTTCAGTCGGATCAGGGGAATCGGCGGTTCTCTTTTTGGCTGGCCTTTTTGTGACCTTGGACTTAGCACGAGGTGCTCGCACCGGTTTGTCTTGTGCTTTTGCCGGTTTATCTTGAGGTTTTCTCTTCTAGAACGGATCATTGGCCTGCAAAGATAAAGAGAAGGCCATCAGAAAATATCAAAAGAGGGCGGATTAAAGCAGAAAGATGCAATTATTACAGCTGGCGGTTTGTTGGAAGCATAAAAGGGACGCAACCCAGTTTTGCTGCACTCAGTTATCGGTTCATCCAACATCTTCTTAATGGCTTCAGTAATCTCGTCATCAGTTAACTGAATGTTAGTATGAGGTTGAGGGTCTTTCAAATCTCCTGTGTACTTGCACATTAAACAGGTACGACGGCTTAAAGGCAAGATACTCCACAAAACCCAGCAGCGGACAAGATCGACACCGGTTAAACTGTTTGCCATAAAAGCCCAGATCTTAGAAATCTGTGTGGCATATTTCATTCGTTCCTTGGTAGTCAACCGTTGAGGCAGTGGATGTTCATTACTGAGCCGGTGAGCATGATAACCCGGCAGAGGATTTTCATCTTCAGGGGCAGTGTTTCGGTAGTAAAACCAAGTTTGGTTCCAATCCTTGGGGTGGCTGTGTTGTTTGGCATGAGGAAAATTCTCTTCTTTCCTTTTTTGAATCGATACCCCGCCAAGTTCAGTATTGGGGCCGTCGGTGAATTCAGTATGGCGGTTCAAGTGAAAGAAGTCTCTAAAAAAGTAACGGTCGGTTCCCCTTGCAGGTAAGCCTCACAAAACACTTAGAAATTGCAAAGGTTGGACACAGAGTTCGGTCCAATGTCTTGAGGGTGGAGTTGAAAGCTGGCAAGTACATCACAATTTTTTTTGATCCGGGAGGGCCAAACCATCGGTCCAGATGATGTGCAAACACAACTACTTCTCCGTCTTGAGGTTCAGGAGGATTTTCAGTACCCGAGACCCTCCAATGAATGGTTTCCTATTTTGCTAAAGCGCCAGTTAAAACGTACCCAGTCAGCTTTTCTTCAGTGACCCGGGAACGGACCCAATTGCAAGCAGAGAACTGTTTGGCCATTGTTGATGACAAGTTGTAAAAGAAGTTCAAAACATCGGTTCACGGTTCAAGATTGATATGCATAAACCGGCGTCAGGCCGGGGAAGGAGTCAATCTAAGCATATTTGCATGCTAAACCGGATACTAATGTTCAGGAAAAGTTGGCGGGTTAAGAGAGGGCTAATGGTACCTGGAGGATCATCATTTTCTAACAAGTTAAACCGCCTATAGTGGTATGGAACAAGGTGGTCTGAAAATTGCTAAGGGCTATAGAAACAGGTTTCACAGGCCAAAGTTATGATTATGGACCTGGCGCAGTTCGGGAAGAGTATCAAAATACTAAAATGGTGACAGCAACATAGCAAAAGTCCAGATGGGATCTGTTCATGAACGAAGGGATACTAAGGCAAGGAAAGGAAAAACTATAGTTTCGGCCGTGTGGAGAAGATGTCAAGTTAGTCAAGATACGACGAGGCAGTAAGGAAAAGCAACAAACACCGACGGACACTGATCGACATCAACGAAGGTGTGAAACCCTAATGTAGATCTAGGGTTGAAGAAGGAAGACTTACCGGCTTCACAGGAGCGGCGGAGAAGTGCTGTGTTTCTCTGGTACGTTCTGGTCGATGTAGCGGCCAGTGGTGATGCAGAGCTTGAAGGTCGAGGGCGGCGGCGGCGGAGCTTTAGGGCTCGGTGCTATGTCTTGAGCTTGCGTCGGGTTTCCTTGAAGAGGAAAGGGTGATGTAGCACAGTAGCGTAAGTATTTCCTTCAGTTTTTGAGAACCAAGGTATCAATCTAGTAGGAGGCTCCTCAACAAGTCCCACGAACCTACACAAACAAACAAAGAACTTGCAACCAACGCGATAAAGGGGTTGTCAATCCCTTCACGGCCACTTGCCAAAGTGAGATCTGATAGAGATAACGTGATAAGATAAATATATTTTTGGTATTTTATAATCTAGATGTAGAAAGTAATGATGCAAATAAAAGTAGATTGGAAGAAAATATGATAAGAGTTAGACCCGGGGGCCATAGGTTTCACCAGAGGCTTCTCTCGAGAGCATAAGTATTATGGTGGGTGAACAAATTACTGTCGAGCAATTGATAGAAAAGCGAATAATTATGAGATTATCTAGGCATGATCTTGTATATAGGCATCACGTCCGCAACAAGTTGACCGACTTCTTCCTGCATCTACTACTATTACTCCACACATCGACCGCTATCCAACATGCATCTAGAGTATTAAGTTCATAAGAACAGAGTAATGCATTAAGCAAGATGACATGATGTAGAGGGATAAACTCAAGCAATATGATATAAACCCCATCTTTTTATCCTCGATGGCAACAATACAATACGTGCCTTGCAACCCTTTCTGTCACTTGGTAAGGACACTGTAAGATTGAACCCAAAGCTAAGCACTTCTCCCATGGCAAGAAAGGTCAATCTAGTAGGCCAAACCAAACTGATAATTCGAAGAGACTTGCAAAGATAACTCAATCATACATAAAAGAATTTAGAGAAGATTCAATTATTATCCATAGATAAACTTGATTATAAACCCACAATTCATCGGATCTCGACAAACACACCGCAAAAAGAGATTACATCAAATAGATCTACACAAGAGTGGGGGAGAACATTGTATTGAGATCCAAAAAGAGAGAATAAGCCATCTAGCTAATAACTATGGACCCGTAGGTCTGTGGTAAACTACTCACAACTCATCGGAAGGGCTATGGTGTTGATGTAGAAGCCCTCCATGGTGGATTCCCCCTCCGGCAGAACGCCGACAACGGCTCTAAGATGGGATCTCGCGGATACAGAAGGTTACGGTGGCGGAAATATTTCTTTGGTGGCTCCCTGGATGTTTTCGGGGTACGTAGGATTATATAGGAGGAAGAAGTACGTCGGTGGACGCCCGACGGGCCCACGAGACAGGGGGTGCACCCTATAGGGGGAGGGGCGTCCTCCTATCTTGTGGAAGCTTTGGCTGCTTCTTGACTTGCACTCCAAATCCTCTGGATCACGTTCGTTCCAAAAATCACGCTCCCGAAGGTTTCATTCCGTTTGGACTCCGTTTGATATTCCTTTTCTTCGAAATACTGAAATCGGCAAAAAAACTGCAATACAGGCTGGGCCTCCGGTTAGTAGGTTAGTCCCAAAAATGATATAAATGTGTAAAATATCCAAAACAGGTAATATAATAGCATGGAACAATTAAAATTTATAGATACGTTGGAGACGTATCAAGCATCCCCAAGCTTAATTCCTACCCGTCCTCGAGTAGGTAAATGATAAAAAAGAAATTTTGATGTGGAATGCTACCTAGCATGATTCTTAATGTCATCTTCTTTATTGTAGCATGAATGTTCAGATCCAAATGATTCAAGATAAAAGCTTATAAAACATAAAAATAATAATGCTTCAAAGCTTACTAACAAATAATCATGTCCTATCAAAATAACATAGCCAAAGAAAACTTATCCCTACAAAATCATATAGTTAGGCCATGCTTCATTTCTATTACACAAAATACTCCCATCATGTACAACCCCAATGACGAGCCAAGCAATTGGTTCATACTTTTTAACGCGCTTCAGCTTTTTTCAACTCTTACGCAATACATGAGCGCAAGCCATGGACATAGCACTAGGGTGGTCTATTGTGGTGGTTGTAAGGACAAAAAGAGGGAGAAGATAGTCTCACATCAACTAGGCGTATCAACGGGCTATGGAGATGCCCATCAATATATATCAATGTGAGTGAGTAGGGATTGCCATGCAATGGATGCACTAGAGCTATAAATGTGTGAAAGCTCAACAAAAGAAACTAAGTGGGTGTGCATCCAACTTGCATGCTCACGAAGACCTAGGGCACTTTGAGGAAGCCCATCATTGGAATATACAAGCCAAGTTCTATAATAAAAAATTCCCACTAGTATATGAAAGTGACAACATAGGAGACTCTCTATCATGAAGATCATGGTGCTATTTTGAAGCACAAGTGTGGAAAAAGAGATAGTAGCAATTGTCCCTTCTCTCTTTTTCTCTCATTTTATTTTTTTCCTTTTCTCCTTTTTTTTTCTTTCTCCCTTTTTTTCTTTCTTCTTTTTTTTGTCCTTTTTTCTTTTTGGTGGGCTTCTTTGGCCTCTTTTATTTTTATAAAGTCCGAAGTCTCATCCCGACTTGTGGGGGAATCATAGTCCTCATCATCCTTTCCTCACTGGGACAATGCTCTAATAATGAAGATCATCACACTTTTATTGATTTACAACTCAAAAATTACAACTCAAAGCTAGAACAAGATATGACTCTATATGAATGCCTCCGGTGGTATACCGGGATATGCAATGAATCAAGAGCGACATGTATGAAAATTATGAAAGTGGCCTTGCCACAAATACGATGTCAACTACATGATCATGCAAAGAGCAATATGACAATGATGAGACGTGTCATAATAAACGGAACGGTGGAAAGTTGCATGGCAATATATCTCGGAATGGCTATCACTACAAAAAAAGACACATCCGTGACATTTTGGTCCGAATGAAATTTTTTTTGTCATACATATGACACTTCTATGACGATAATTGTGACAAAACCTGATATCATCATAGATGTGGTGGGCTCCTACTTCTATGACAAAAAATCATGACAGAAAATGGGCTTTTCGTCCTGGGCGGGCCGGAGACGCAGCTGCATGGCATTCTTTGGGCCGTCCATGACGGAAAAAACCATGGTAGAAGCGAGGGGAGGAAAATTTCTGGGAGTTGCTGGTTACGGTGGGAGGTCGGGGGGGGGGGGGAGCGATGCGCGTTTCTCTCGTAGTACGCGCGTGTGTGCGAGGTGTTGGCTCTAACTGAAGCCGAGCGAGGCGTTGGGCTCTAACTGAACGCGAGCGATTGCACTGCAGGCTACGCGTTACTGAACCCGAGCGATCGATCGATGGCTGTTAACTGAACCCGATGGAGCGATTCCTTCGCTACTGCTACTAACTGAAGCCGATCGATTGGATGAACAGTGAGCGTTGTGGGGGGGGGGGGTTGGATGAACAGTGAGCGGTGGCGTTGCCTCTGGATGAACAGGAACCCGTGGTGTGGAGGGCTGGATGAACAGTAGACGGTGGAGGGGTGGCGGTGGAGGGGTGGTTGAACAGGACCCCGTGGTGTGGAGGGTTGGATGAACAGTAGACGGTGGGGGGGTTCCCGTGGAGAGGTGGTTGAACAGTAGCCGGTGGAGTAGCGCGTGGTGGAGGCTGGATGAACAGGAGCCCGTGGAGGCTGCAGGAGATCGGCGGTAGCCCGTGTAGGCTGGAGGAGGTCGACGATGGAGATGAACAGTATCCCGTGGAGTCCCGTTTTGCGGTACGCCACACCCCTCCCGATGAACAGGACCCCCGTTTCGACTGTAGGAGGTCCGTTTCGTTCGTTTTGCGGTATGCCACACCCCTCCCGATCAACAGGACCCCCGTTTCGACTGTAGGAGGTCCGTTTCGTCCATTTTGCGGTACGACAAACACCTCCCGATCAACAGGACCCCCGTTTTGACCGTAGGAGGTCCGTTTCGTCTGTTTTGTGGTACGCCACACCCCTCCCGATCAACAGGACCCCCATTTCGACCGTAGGAGGTCCGTTTCCTCCGTTTTGTGGTACGCCATGCCCCTCCCGATCAATAGGACCCCGTTTTGAACGTGGCTGGTCGAACACAAGGCCGTTTCCTCCGTTGTGTGGTACGCCAGGCCTTGTTTCCATCGCCTGTTCCGTCCAAGCCCTCCCGATGAACACGACCACACATTCCGTTCCGACCCAGCCGGTTGGCTCCCCATGAACACGATGACGACACTGTTTCCCCGTTCCGACCCAGCAATGTACGTATGCGCGATAGGCGTTAGAGACCCTGCCCGTATGTACGTACGTGGCCGTATTTTCTTTCTTGCACCCTCGCCGATGTACGCTTCGACCAGGTGGGTCCCGACTATCAAGCACTTCCTTGCGTGCGAAGATGTAGCTGGTGGGTCCCAGCAGTCAGGGGGCGAATCGTTTTGTTTTTTTTGCCCGGACGCACTTCCTTGCATGCGAAGATGTAGCTGGTGGGTCCCAGCAGTCAGGGGGGCGAATCTTTTTTTTGCCCGGACGCACTTCCTTGCGTGCGAAGGTGTCTCTGGTGGGTCCCAGTGGTCAGGGGGGCGAATCATTTTGTTTTTTTGCCCGGACGCACTTCCTTGCGTGCGAAGATGTAGCTGGTGGGTCCTAGCAGTCAGGGGGAAACGTTTTTTACGTGAAATACAGTGGCCCGTCCGGTGGGTCCCAGCTGTCAGGTGGAGGAATCATTATTTTCCGTGTAATAAGGAGGCACTTCCTTGCTGCGGCCGTGGACCCAGCTGTCATCCTCTGCACGTACAGTCCACGTCCGATGGAAGTTGTTCCTTGACCACGTTGACCATGCTGCGCCGAGAGCACCAGGGTGGTGGACGACGGCGAGGCCTAGGAAGGGGACGACAGGGAACCGGGGAAGACGCGGCAGTGGAAGCCCGCGCGGAGAGTTGTACGAGGGTTCACTAGTTCGGCTGCAGTGTGAGGCTGCCGTCGGCGCAGGGCCTGGCCAGCGGTGGGAATAGTAGGGGGCAGTGAGGCCTTCGTGGCAGGACAGCCGGCCATGGGAGGCAGGACCATGCAGCATGACCGGCGCTGCTTTGGGCGGCTGGAGCAAGAAGACCAGAGGTTGAAGAAGCACTACGGCCGTTGGATGGACATCGTACGGTCACTGGAGCTAGAATCGTTCATATTGACTAAAGTTGACAAAGGCCCCCGTCCCAGTCAACTTAGTAGGCCCACAAGTCAGCCTCCCACCATCGTGGGTCCCAGCTAGCAAGGGGAGTATTCATTTTTTTGTGCGTAATAAGGAGGCACTTCCGGTGGGTCCGAGCTGACAGCACGGGAAACATTTTTTTCGCGAAATACGCTGGCCCGTCCGATGGGTCCCAGCAGTGAGGGGGGAAACGTTTTTTCGTGAAATAAGGTAGCCCGTCCGGTGGGTCCCTGTTGTCAGGTGGAGGAATAATTATTTTGCGTGTAATATGGAGGCACTTCCTTGCGGCCGCCTCGACCCAGCTGTCAGCCTCTCCACGTACAGTACTCTTCCGATGGAAGTCGGTCGTTGACTGCGTTGACCACACCGCGTCGAGAGCACCAGGGCGGTGGTCTGGACGACGATGAGGCCTAGGAAGGGGACGACACGGAGCCGGGGAAGACGCAACAATGGTAGCCCGCGCGGAGAGGAGTACAAGGGTTCACTGGTTCGGCTGCGGCGTGAGGCTGCCGTCGCCGCAGAATAACAGGGGGTGTGGGTGAGTAGAGGGATACCATGGGCCAACGGTGGGAGTAGTAGGGGGCTGTGAGGCCTCCGCGGCATCACAGCCGTCCACGAGAGGCAGGAGCACGCGGCACGACCGGCGCTGCTTTGGGCGGCTGGAGCAAGAAGACCAGAGGTTGAAGAAGCACTATGGCCATTGGATGGACATCGTACGGTCACTGGAGCTAGAATCGTTCATATTGACTAAGTTGACAAAGCCCTCCATCCTCTGTCAACTTAGTTGGCCCACAAGTCATCCTCCCACTATGGTGGGTCCCATCTAGCAGGGTGGGTATTCATTTTTTTGCGTAATAAGGAGGCACTTCCTTGCGTGCGAAGATATAGCTGGTGGGTCTGACATGTCAGCGGTGGGAACGTTTTTTTCGCGAAATACAGAGGCCCTTCCTGTGGGTCCCAGCTGTCAGGTGGAGGAATCATTATTTTGCGCGTACAGTCCACGACCGATGGATGTCGTTCGTTGACCATGTTGACCAGGACGCGCCGAGAGCACCATGGCGGTGGATGACGGCGAGGCCTAGGAAGGAGCCGACACAGAGCCGGGGATGACTCGACAATGGTTGCCGACGCGGTGGAGAGTACGAGGGTTTACTGATCTGGCTGTCGTCGCCGGGAAATAACAGGAGGTGTGGGTGAGTAGAGGAATGGCCTGGCCAGCAATGAAGTAGGGTGGGGCGATGCGCCCTGTGCGGCAGCACAGCCGGCCACGGGAGGCGGGAGCAGGCAGTCCCACCGGAGCTGGTTTGGGCGGCTGGAGCAAGAAGATCAGATATTGAAGAAGCAGCACGGCCGTTGGATTAACATCCAACGGTCACTGCTGCTAGAATCGTTTGGGGACTAAGTTGACAAAGCCAAAGTACACGTCAACCTAGTAGACCCACAAGTCAGCCTCCAAATCTGTCCCAAACAGCATACAGCCCGAAATTTCTAGCCGGATTCAAATTAATTTTAAATCTAAATATACCTTAATTTAAATTCAATGAAATTTTACCCGCACAAAAACAATGAAATTTAAAATATCAAAATCCGAAAGAAAATAGTATTTGGGAACTAATTGCCTATTTGCTGTGTTTTTTTCATTTTACAGCCCATTTATTATTACTTATAGCCCATTTATTATTACTTATAGCCCATTTCTTATTACTTATAGCCCATTTCTTATTACTTATAGCCCCTTTTCCGGGCAAAAGGCATCCCTCCTCGTCTTGAAAAATTTCCGGCCCAGCAGGGCATAGAAAAGCAAGTAGGCCTATGTTGGTTATTCTGCAAAAAACAAAATAGTTGGCTAGCCATTTTTCAGAAAGGAAAACAACAAACTGTGCTGGTCATGTGCTAAACATATGAAATAAAAGACTGGGCTAGATGGGCCACGGGTCCCGCACAACCCAGTTGATACGCTTCTCCGTCCCTAAAAAACAAAATTACTACGTGCACTGCTGGGTCCCTATTGTCATCCTCACCATGTACAGTCATCTCGTTATTCCTCTCGGTTGTTGACCATGTTGACAACACTGTAGGGCGGCGCCGCGGCGAGTGCGGAGGACGATGGTGAGGCCTCAGACGGGAACGAACAGGAGCCGGGGAAGATCACAGCCAGCCGTGGGAGGCGGGAGCAGGCGGTCCCGCCGGCGCTGGTTTGGCTTTGGCGGCTCGAGGAAGAAGAGACCGAAGAAACGCGACAGACGTTGAATGTCAATCGAACGGTCAAGGTTGGCACAATCATTTTTTGACTAAGCGGACACCAAGTAGCATACTTTTTTATATATAGGAAGAAAACTACGAGGAAATTGCGTTCGTCTGCCGTCCTCCTCACAGGGAACGTTCGCCACATAAGTGACTAGCACCCTTGGTTTTCAACCGAGAGGTCTTGCGTTCGAGTCCGAGGAACTCTCAATTTTGTCCTCCTTCCTTCCTAAAAAAAAGGGAAA